>NC_134406.1:4343099-4943099 GCF_038048845.1 Mixophyes fleayi | reverse complement strand
CTAGTGACTTCTATAGTCTTCAATGCAGAGACCATTCTAGCCAAATCCGGATTAAGGAAGGGGGACCAGGGGTGCCAGCTGGGGGGCGGGGGGGAGGGATTGGGGGGGCAGTGTGGTAGTTGGTGGCTGGCCCCTCCTCCAGGACCAACCAACTTCCTTCATTTGGCCACATATTATCCTTATCATCAGCTATTTATGTAGTGGCACTAATTCCACAGTGCTGTACAGAGAACTCAATCACATCAGTCCCTGCCCGATTGGAGCTTACAGTCTAAATTCCCTAACATACACATACACACACACACACACACACACACACACACACACACACACAGACTAAGGGCAAATTAATAGCAGCCAATTAACCTACTAGTATGTTTTTGGAGTGTGGGAGGAAACCAAAGCACCAGGAGGAAACCCACGCAAACACAAGGAGAACATACAAACTCCACACAGAAAAGGCCATGGTCGGGAAGCATATACTATGATCCGTCTCTCCTTCCTTTCCCATATGTGTTGCCTCCTCTTATCCCCCCCCCCCCGTAAGAGACAGATGTAACACGGGACACTCCCCACATGACAGGTGCCATGCCGTGTGTGCAGAGCTGCATGAGGGTCAGACAGAGGAGTCTGCCGCACCAAAGCAGTGCGGGTAGAACAGGGTAAGTGTGAGGGAAGGGAGAGGGGGTATCTTAATATAATGCGTGAAGGGAGGGAAGAGGGTCCTAATATAATGTGTTAGAGGAGTGACGGGGTGGTCTTAATATAATGTGTGAAGGAATGGAGGGAGGGTTTTAAGATAATATGTAAGGAAAGGTGGGGGGTCTTAATATAATGTGGGTGTGGGGTAGACTATTAATTTAATGGTGTAGTGTAGGTGGTGTTGAGGTCAGGGCTCTGCGCAAGCCAGTCAATTTCTTCCACACCAAACTCATCAAACCATGTCATTGTAGTCCTTGCTCTGTGCACTGGGGCCATGTTGGAATAGAAAAGGGCCTTTCCCAAACTCTTGCCACAAAGTTGGAAGCATAGCATTGTCCAAAATGACTTGGTATGCTGAAGTATTAAGGTTGCTCTTCACTGGAGATAAGAGGCCTAGCCCCAACCCTGAAAAACAGCCCCATATTATCCCTACCCGACCAAACTTCATAGTTGCCATAATGCAGCCAGGCAGGCAACGTTCTCCCAGCATCCACCAAACGCAGACTCACCCATCAGACTGCCAAACAGAGAAGCGTAAATCGACCCTACACAGAACACGTTTCTACTGCTCCACAGTCCAGTGTCGGTGTGCTTTACACCACTCCATCCGACGCTTGGCATTGGTCTTGGTGATATAAGGCTTGCAGGCAGCTGCTCGGCCATGGAAACTCATTTCATTAAGCTCACGTCGCACAGTTTTTTGCATTAATGCCAGTGGAAGATCTGAACTCTTCAGCTATGTTATCAGCAGAATGTTGGCGACTTTTACGCACCATGCGCCTTAGCAGTCACTGACCACGCTCTGTGATTTTATGTGGGCTTCCGCTTCATGGCTGCATTGTTGTTTGTTGTTCCTAAACGCTTTCACTTTCTAATAATATCTGTGACGAAACGAGTTTGATAACACTGTAACCATCCTGTCCCTCTTTTCTCACAAAATGTGGATTATAGCATGTACTTTTTATAGGCCTTTCTTTTGTTCCCCAGCTGAACAGAGTACAACTGCAGTTTCTAATTACATGTGGATAAGGGGACATTGTAGCTCACTGTAAATATGTATATTGTTTAATGTATATTGCTGATGTGGCTGTGAGGTTGTTATACATTGTCCTTAAAGTGAAGCCAGGGGGGTTATGGGTAGGGATCAGGTTACAAGATACTGGTGAAGGGGAAGGCTAATAAGTATCCATTGTTCTCACAAGACTATTCCAGACTTTTGGTTTACAATCTGGCAGAGGAGGTTCTATGAAGGTACAGTTTATCTCCACTCCCCTCTCCAACCCCCCTAGTCCAGGACTTGCCAATGTTTAACAAGGAGAGGCTCAGAAGTTTGCCCAGGAAGAGGAAATAACTGGAAATTTGACCCTAGATATAGGGAGCCACTCCGGGGGGGAGGTGACATTCATTCTGGAATTTGATTCATGGAAGTTTCAGTGTACCTGGTTTTGAGTTCTCATTCTCTACCAATGTACTACAGCTTCAGCTAAGAGAAGAACTCCATGGGTCTTTAAGTCAGGACATCCAGGTGACTGTAGCTCCTTAAGCTAGTAGGGTAAGGGACAGATGATGTGGTAAACCTGTCTGGCATTTATTTACTGTGTGTACATAATAATCTAGTGAATATTTTTTATTACAATAAATGTATTACTTTACTTTCTAACTGCATTTGCCTGAGTGACTAATAAGAACATTAGAAGGTACTGGGTAGGCTTCCCTGGCCTAGGAAGGCACCCGTGGGTGGCCAGCCAGAGGGAAGTGGGTAGAATTGGGCCAGAACACCTGGTATCTTCACAATATCATCATCATCATCATCATCATTTATTTATATAGCGCCACTAATTCCGCAGCGCTGTACAGAGAACTCATTCACATCAGTCCCTGCCCCATTGGAGCTTACAGTCTAAATTCCCTAATATAGACACACACACACACATAGACATATACATACAGACAGAGAGGTAGAGACAATATCACTTACAGTTGACCGGGGAATATCCAGCAAGAATGAAATTTCACAAACCGTCTTATTGCAAAGGTGGCATCCCCTCACAGTACCACGCTTGAAGTCACTGAGCTCTTCAGAACAACCCATTTTGTATCACAAATATTTACAAATGGAGGCTGCATGGCTAGGTGCTTGCATTTACACACCTCTGGCAACGGGTCTGATTGAAACATCTCAATTCATTAACAGGTGTGACCAAATACTTCATCATCATCATCATTTATTTATATAGCGCCAACATATTCCGTAGCGCTTTACAATTGGGGACAAACATAGCAAACTAATAAACAAACTGGGTAAAACAGACAAAGAGGTGAGAAGGCTATGGGGCATTTAATTTAATGCTTCGGTGGTTTGGGTGCTACTAATTGAAAGTTGGGGAGAATGAGGTCTATTTATTAAATGTGAATATGAATTATTTCATGGCAGTGATGTTTGTGGGAAATAGGTATATTTATTAGACGGAAATACTATTAATTTATTGCCAGGATGAGGGGATCTCTACTGTAGTTTGGATGGGAGGTAGGCTATTAATTTAATGGTGGGTTGTGAGCCATTAGTTATTTAATGGCTGCTGCTATTAATTTATTATTGATTTTAATTTATCTGTAGATTGATAGTGGGCTACTATTTAATAGCAGGGCCTATTAAGTTAAGATGAGGTGACACTACCTTTAATTTAATTCTGGGGTGGTTTTTGGGCTATTAATTGAATGTGGGGCTGAGTTTGGGGAGGAGGGCTATTTATTAAATGTGAAAATGAATTATTTATTGCTGGAGATAGTTGAGTGTAATGGTTATATTTATTAAACGGAAATGCTATTAATTTATTGCTGGGGCTGTTTAGAGGGAGGGAAATAGGTAGAGTACTGGATGGGAAATAGATCTATTTATCAAATGCGAGTACTATTATTTTAATGTTGGGGCTGGAGGGAGGCCTAATTATTAAATGTGGGTTCTATTGATTTAACACCAGAGCAGGTTGGAGTTTTCTAAATTTCATGTACCCATTTGTTTTACAAATAGGTCCTCCAACATTCCAGGATCCAGACAAGCAGCAACCAATCTAAAGACACCAGCAGCCACAGGTGGTGAAAGTGACAAGAACAGATAGGAGATAATAGAGAGCTGGATCTGGTGGGGTAGTCCCGAATTTGGGTGATTGTCTCACTTAGTCAGGATTTGGTCTGACTGCAAGGACACTTGGGAGGTATGTCCCGCTTCACACTGTACTGCTTGTGAAGGCAGAGCTGTGCGCAACTAACAGTAGAGCACACAGCATTGCCTGTGTATTTATCTAAAATCATAACCATATTACATCCTAGGGCTCCCATGTCTTAAGTGCCCCAGGCCCCCCAGAGCCATGTCCAGCTCTGATTCTAGTGACCAATATACAGTACCGAGACCATTCTTGTGACGGATACACTATAGAGAGACTAACCTAGTGACAATCTACAATACATCATGTATCCTAGTGAACACCATACAATGTAGATCATAATCCAAAAACATACTATTAGGTTAATTGGCTGCTATTAAATTGACACTAGTCTGTCTGTGTGTGTGTCTGTTAGGGAATTTAGACTGTAAGCTCTTTTGGGGCAGGGACTAATGTGAGTGAGTTCTCTGTACAGCGCTGCGGAATTAGTGGCGCTATATAAATAATGATATTGACAATACTGGAGACCATTATACGATGTTAAAACATACTTCAAATCTCTGGTGCCAATAGACCCACAATACTCACTGTTGCTCTGGTCACATCTGGCTCCATCTGCGTTCTTGTCTAAGCAAAGTGTTCAGCTCTCCTAGCACTCTAATTAGTGAGTAAGTTATAGGTGGTTTCATTTCAAGGTCAATCTCAAAATATTGGCCCAACTGAATGAGATGTGAGTAAGGTTCCGATTTGACTGTTTAAGGTTTTCTTGTTTGGATGATAGTTCTAGTCTGAAATGTTTCCTAGCAGTGCTGACTATATGGACGACCCATTAAAATCACCGTCTCCTGTGACCACAATCATACATCACTGTCAATGCTTTTTTTTTTTAAGCGCAGTTGCCGTTGCCATGCAACTTGTAAACTTTTAAAAAAAATTCAAAAGAAGATGTGTTGTTGAGGCACTGAGCCATATAATCAATTTCTTGACACCTTTTTTACATTTCCTTCTAAAGAATACAGGTGCAATCATAAAATAATTGTGGTTATTCCATACCTCCCAACTGATTTAAACGGGACCTCCCCAAGTGGAGGGGGCATGTTGGCACCTTACGATCCTTTTTTGTTTGCACACTTTTTACCAACTCAGACCAGGACCGGTGTAGGGAGGTATGGTGTATCAGGGGAAGAACCTTAAACAATTACTACACAAGGAAGGGAGGCACTATCAGGTCAGGGCACAATCGGATTTAGAGATATACATGTGAAAAAGAAAAGTTTTATTTTTAAAAAAGCAGAGATATAAAAATTAAACTAAATATTGTTCCAACCAGATAACCTCTTCCACATTAGAGCCGGACCTTGTAAGGAAAGAGGCTAGAGGAAGAATTTGGAAGATCTTTACCCAATGCGCTTTGTTAAGGGAGATGTTTAGGACCCTTTTCCAAACAACGGTTTATTTAGGCAAAGAAATATATGATAAATTTGTGAAATTTGGGGCAATACATGGGTATCGGAAGGGGGTAATTTCCCTACTAAGAATGTGGTCCTGACTTAGTTCTTGTAAGAAATGTTTTAATTGCAAGAATGTCCATTGTTCTTTAATGGGGAGACAGAGGAACTCTGGTCGGTCAGGGGACGAGCGCACTCCCACCTGAGTCGTCCAGCTGGTTGATTCTGAGTGAATACTCCAAATGTCAGGCTTTGAGCGCATGTGAGTGTAGGCCCGGTGAGAACCTGCTTATATATAAAACTGAGGTTAGGGGGGAGACAACGAAATATATATTTGTTAAGTTTATTCCATCTTTTCAAGGTCGGTGTGATTGTTGGATGGGATATGAGTGTGATGTCTTGCACCTTAAGGGGTTAATAAAGTGGTATCATTGTTGATTGATTTTCATGTTATGTCTTAAAATCCCTAGTCCACTCCAAGATTCTATTCATAGTGATTGCATGGTAGTAGCCCAGAAAAAGTTGCATACCCCCTCCCTCAAACAAAGTCCTTGGTGATTATTTGCAGATCACTAAAGAATTGTTTTGGGACATGGGTGGGTAGGGTTTGTAATAAAGGAGTCTGGGAAGGATTTTCAACTTTATGTTGTTAATTCTTCCTAGCCAATACATTTATTCTCTTGGCTTGGAGAGGATCAAAGAAACCGTCTGTCCATGACAAAAGATTTCCTCTCAGGAAATCGTTTGTTACAATGAAACGCGTCAATCCAGGTGTATCTGGATACTCAGTATCATGTTTGTTGGAGCATTCAGCTTACAAATTGTGAACTATACCCCTACTGTCATAGACGGAGAGTTGATCGCGTTGTGGAGGAGACGCAGTGTCGGCGATCCACTGTTCTGCTTTTGTCACGGACAGATGGGTTCTTTGATCCACTATTTATTCATATGCTTTGGAATATTTATATCTATTGGTGAGACCATTCTATTATGAGCTGCAACCATTGGAGCAGCTTATCAGACGGACTCCTGTCACTACATCCACAGGTGATACACGCTGATTACTGAATGTTTATTTACATCTCTCAAGAAATTATAACGCTTGTAGAAGCCTCGGATTGCTCTAAATCTATTTATTGAATTTCTGCATTTGATTTCATTTGCTTAAATTGACTTTACATTATGGATGGGAGCTATATCAGACAAAAAGTCTAAAATCAATTGTGGAGGGCTAAACGGCTATTTCTGGGATTCTTTTAGCAAGATCTGAGAACGTATATCAATTAGCCTCATCTTTTTTTTTTTTAAACGCAAAAGATTTTTATTGAATTTTTTAGAAAAGCTTATTACAAACATAGCAGTGGTTGCAGAGTACATACAGCAGATCAAGTTATATTGAACAATCCACACTGCTTAGATAAACAATCAAACAAGTAAATAAAAATGAGAAAAAATATCGGTACAGACAACAACACATCTTATGACCCAGTATACATAAGCCGAAGACGGCAAAGAGAACAAACAAGAAAAACAGATGGATAAGGGGGGGGAGGGGGGGACAAGACAAGACAAGAGACTATCCGGTTACAGAAAGTGTACCAGTGGGTCTAGCCCAAGTACCCAACTTAACGCAAAAACCATTCCACAGTACTCACGGATCAAAGATTGAGCTGTGATTCGTAAAGTACTCATACCATATAAACCACTTAACAAGCAGGGAGGAAGCCCCTGTAGACAGATTAAAAACCTATGGTTTCCATTTTGTAGCTATGTTGGATCTTGTTAATAATTTTAGGTGGTGCTGGAATTAGAGGTGATTTCCAGTTCTGGGCTCTTGCTGCAATGAGAATATGTCCAGTGACATAATGATTGTATCGCTGGAGATGTTTAGGATACAGATGAAGTAATGCCATATCTGGGGAAGGAGAGATATTATTTTTGGAGACCTGAGAGATTAAATGAAAGATTTCGGTCCACAATGGTTGAAGTTTCGAGCAAGACCAAAAGATGTGCATAAGCGTACCAATTTCACCACAATTCCTCCAACAATATTTAGATTCTGATGGCCAGATTTTATGCAGCTTATCTGGAGTAAAATATAACCTGTGAACAATTTTAGTCAACATTTCCGAGTGGTTAATACACTTTGACATCTTATATATGTTTAGGAAGACTCTCCCCCATACCTCTTCTGAAATAGTGATATTTAGGTCAGATTTAGCCTCACCTTTTCAAGTGAGGAACTATTGCATTTTATTTTCGATGTGGAATACGTTTGGTACAGTGACATTTATTTGAAATCATTTTACAGTTCACCAGAGTTTACTATTTTGTTACTTTAATATCTATACCATCGATATCCATTAAGATTATGTCTCTAGTCTATTCGTTTTCACGAGTTGCAGGTGGCTTTATACTTACATGCTCTGTAGAGCTGTTTACTTTCTGATATTTTCAATATTACTGATTATTCTTGTGTATTTTTTGTATGTTTTATATTGTATTAAATTATTTGTTTTAAGTTGTTCATGTATTCACTCATCATTATCAGTTAACCTGCTTCCAGCGCTGCTTCTTGTGTTTGTCTGTCCCATTATGGGCCCCTTTTGCCCCACCCATAATAATTCAACCCAGCATGACACAAGCTGAGCCCTCTTACTACTGATTATACACAACTCCAGCACTGCCTGTGCCTGCTGCCTCCTCAGGTAACTCTGTACGAGCCTTGGCTATGGGGAAAGTCACTGTGTCCTGGGTTTGGGCTGTAGGAACCAATCACCTACTGTCGTTGTCATTGCTGATCTTGTCCAGCTCTATAGCAATGGCCTCCTTAGTGTCTGAGAAAAAGGTGCACCTTCACTCCCTCCCTGACCCCTCCACTGACCCCTCCACTGACCCCTCAACTTAGGGTGAATCCCAGTGATGTGTCTCCTGCAGAGGATACAGAAACTTATATGTAAGTACTTCTGATCTCAGTCAGCCATACTTCCTGACTAACCCGATTTAGGCAGGACAGCCCCTATTTCAAGGGACTATCTCGCAAGTGGCACGTTTGTTCCCAACTCACGGGAAGTTGGGAGGTATGTCCCCGCTCATCATGGTGCACCTGGTATGTGCTGGTGTTTTAGGAGAACAAGGTTGTGGCGGCCTAGTGCTTTGGAAGTGCTTGACACTCCCCCTGGGAGATGTGGCATGCCCACCAACATGGCGTGACCTCTTTATTGCATGCCACGTTTTTGCCAAATTTGTTCCAGATACCAAAGTTGGATGATATGGTTAATTCCATAGTTTATTAGAATTAGAAACACTTTTGTGGGCTGGAAATTATCTCATCACTAAACTGACTTCTCTCTTCTCATGGCGGCACCCACAAACTCGTGGATCTACAGAGCTCTGACTGGGAACAGGAATCTACAATCCTGGAGAGAACCAGTGCTGCTCCATAACTTGAGAATTCATACCATTGATGTTTTTAAGACCAAGAAATACAAGTCATCTATGTAAAATATTCATGCAAATCACTATTAATACAAAAATAAAAACAATTCTTGTCGTCCATATTGTCCACAAATCATGATGGAATTCATGTGCATGTTGCAGTTGTCAGATTTTGTCCCCACCTTGCCCGAACATCTTTAATGTCAAAATGTGGATTCAATAGAGAGCATATCTGTTAAAATATTTTTGAGAAACATTAATAATCAAACATTATGTACAAAAAAATGTAACACTGATTAGTTCCCTAATGGAACTAATATACTGTATGTTTTCTCTGTAATGCAATCACCACTTGGTGAAGAAGAGGTCCACAATACACACAAAGAGCCCGATTGATGTCCGAATGCAACTTGAACGTAAGTTCCGTGTTTAATAAGAGTATGCAACTTATACATAGTTCTTCTCGTATACAAGTCCGAGCGTATCTCAAGATACATTATAATTTGAATATGGGTGGAGATACGCTCTGTCTAAACAGTACTTGTTGTATGTAGACAGACAAAACAGACTGCAGTGTACGCACATGCGTCAGTACAATAAAAGTTCACTGCAGACCGCATAATCTTTTATTTTATCATACATTAAAATAACAACGGTTAACAGTATAATAATCTAATACACTAATTATTTGCAAATAGATTTTTTTTTCTCTTGCTTTACATTATTTACATAAAGATGAGGACCTGCATATAATGAGGTTCCCCTTGAAGCTGGGATGCAGGCTTAAATGTTTTGATCAAAATATGAACTAATACCTTATGTTTCATTTTGCTAGATACACAGATATGCAGTGTAAAGGATAAGCGCTGACAACTGTCTTTTTGTTTTATATAAATAAAGATGACTTCAATGCATACTGTACATACAATGCGTTTATATAATAAATCGTAGTTGTCTACAGTTGTTCTGTGAATGCTACTGACACGTATACGTGTAATTTTTATCACTATCAGCCGGTATTTACACCTGACATGTAGAGGGTGCAAAAGATGCAGCTGAAAGCAAGTGTACTTAAGAAAAACACATAACTTGAATCGGCAGCATCTGTGTTGGAATGCCCTCACTGTACATGGGCTACGTTCATCCAGCCCTTGCCTCCCCTGTTCCGTTTCTCAAGTCTTAGGCCATTGTAAGTGTCACTTACATGCAGATATGAATTGTTTACAATTGCGCTCATTGGCGTAATGTCCGTTTCTGGGTACACTGCACAAATGTACGTCTGTCTGATCATAAATCAGGCCCAAACATTCAAACTGAATCTTTAATGGATGATGGGCACAAGAAAATAATGTTGTGTGCATGGACTGTCCAACATTCATTATAAACATTTATGTTAACTGTGGATCTGTAATTCATGGGGATAAATGATCCCTAAAGCACCTATCATTCAAGCTATGTTCCACTGATGAACGCAGGGCAGGATGACACACACGGTGGACGCAGACAAATGTGTCTGTGTGTACGAACCCTAACTGTGGCCCATAGCTGTGACATTGCTGATGTTTATTTTTTACCAAGAGTTGAGGTTTATAGTGCTTAATTTTGAGTTTTTAAAATGGATTTTAAGACGTAAAGGTTATGGTTTTAAAATTTATTTTAATAATGCATGGGTGAATTAATTTTTTGTACTGTATCAGCAACTATAGCTGTCTAGGGGGTGTGATATCTGTGGGGCTCAGTCATGCCAGGTTAGTTGGGCCCATGCCAGTTAATTAGTATGCCGCCTTCCGCTCTTGTCCTCTGAGCCTGTGCCGGGGCTACTTTATGAACTGCCCATCAGCCGGTGATCATTCTTCTCTCTGGTAGATGTAACACAGATTTCCACACATGAAAACTTGTGTTTTGGGTTTTGGGAGCATTTTGTTGTTACTATAGGAACAATATTTTCCTTACATCTGTGTTTATTTGCTGCACATTTGCAGTTTGTATAAACCCAGGAACATGATATCAATGCTGGGAATTACCTTTGTTATAAGAGCCTCAATGATTTCATCCTCATGTAAAGTGCTCTGTACCTTAAACCTAAGGACAGCGGTTCCTGTGGAAAAAATATATATATTAAAACAATATTTTCAGGCCCCTGTGATTGGTTACTCAGAAATCCAGATATGGATACGGAAGTGTGTAGACGCTCATACACAAATGGGTTATCATCATCATCATCATCATCATTTATTTATATAGCGCCACTAATTCTGCAGCGCTGTACAGAAAACTCATTCACATCAGTCCCTGCCCCATTGGAGCTTACAGTCTAAATTCCCTAATATAGACACACACTCACACACATAGACATAGACATACAGACAGACAGGTAGAGACTAGGGTCAATTTTTGATAGCAGCCAATTAACCTACCAGTATGTTTTTGGAGTTTGGGTTATCTTTACACTCAACCCTAAATCATGTAACCATACATAGCTCATGCCAAGTGTTCACTTATATGAGAAAATAACACTCTTTGGGTTCATACCATGCAGGCTGAATATAAGTATATATATATCATTATAGTGTGCTGTACAAGGTGCACTGACTATATCCTTCTTTGTAGTAACATGCTGTGTACATTGTGATTACATTTAAACCCTCTGCAGAGCGCTTTTCACTCTCTTTCCTTCCTCTCCCCTCTCCTCTGCATTATTAACCTGCATTCTCCATGTGCTGAATGGAGCCGCCTATGGCCTGTGTATACATTGGATCCGTGCGTGTACATGGCAGGGTATGGACTGGCATCCGGTCAGGTCATACCTGGGGAGTGACGCACGTAAAGGAGTGGATCATCACTGGTAAATGTGCAGGTGAACGTCCACATCGGTGTGAAACCGTCACCGACCACACGTGGTCGCAAGGAGAGATGGGAGCCCTGGGTCTTTGGGCTATATAAGCTCGCGCTCTCTGACCTCTACACTACACTTCACTATCATGTTTGATATCTGTTACAGTGTGCGACACATGGGAACTTGCTCTTGTTAAATGTTTTGTTAAGTTGATTTTATACTTATAATGTGGAGTGGCCAGGGAGGGAATGGTTTTGATTCAGTTTCAGTTATTGAGACGTTCCGTGCTTTATGTAATGTATTAGGTGTTATGGCCTTATGTGTTAGTAAGATTTATACTGTATATGATTGGTGAAGTCATTTTTATGAGGGAATATTGTTTTATGCTGTTTTAGCTGATAAGTGTTTTGTATGTAGAACTATTTATTATTTTGTATTGTCTCTAATGATCATAATGTAATCCGTTTACACCTGTTATGCAATTTTGTGTTATCTTATAAATACTTGTATTGTAGGCTCCTAGTCACCCCTACTGACGAAATCATACAATGAAACGCGTTGGGTTCATGGCTTGGAGCGAGTGGTTGACATATTTTGTATGGCGTTTATGCTGTTCGTGAAACCAAAGGATCTCCTGATTTTACAGCTTTTAAAAGCTGAGACATGCTGCATATTCCTAATTTCTGTGCACTTTTTATTCTGCTTAATAGATTGTCAAAGTGATTTTACACCATGGAAGCGCCTCCTTGTCTTATTCATTTGTATATTGGTATAATATATATTTTATTTTAATTGTAGTATACAGTGAAGCATAGGCAGAAATAGGGAACAAAAACACCACTTTTTCCGACTTCCACAAAAGGTAATTTCATGAAAATAGGAAGACCACATTAATTCACTGCCATTAATGTAGTTATATAAGGGAGAAATGGAACAGGTTTAATTTGTTTTTCAACTGTGTGGGGAACCTCCACAAGATACTCCGGTAGGGTCTCCACCATTGTAAGCACTTATAGATCCAATGTAATCTGAATCCTATAGGCAAACCAGCTACTACTGATCCCTGTTTGCCGGATCTATTATTACAGGCTGACAGTGATTTAGGTGCCTCTCCCCAGCCAATCACTGAAGGTGATATTACATAATTTCCTGCAGTAATACAGAATCACTGTGCATTCTGCATTAGATAAACATGGTATCCATTGAATGCTTTGTTTACTATTGTATCTCCCCATTTTAAGATGATGGGAAAACATTGTTATGAATTGTTTTGCACTCTTCTGGTTGAAAAACACAATGTTTAAATGTCTCAACTATTATCAGTAATCCAAGTGTTAGAGCAAAATGATGGAAGGTCGAACCTGCACTAGTTTTCTAGTGTGCCAATCTGTAATGTGATTTACTGAACCTAAACTCTGTTATAATAATTACCAATGCTGCTGGTTGTTGTTTGACTAATATAACAGACATTAGATTCATAAAATAGTGTCAGTCTAACACATAACTTACCAACTGTTGTATTCCTTCCAGGACTTGTAGAAATAGGTACAATTACTTCAGTTGTGCTAGTATTTGTGTGTCCAGTTGGAATACCAGTAGAAATTTCAGTTGTAAAATTGGTAGTGGGTTCAGTTGTAAAAATAGTAGTGGGTTCAGTTGTAAAAATGGTAGTGGGTTCAGTTGTAAAATTAGTAGTGGGTTCAGTTGTAAAAATAGTAGTGGGTTCAGTTGTAAAAATGGTAGTGGGTTCAGTTGTAAAAATAGTAGTGGGTTCAGTTGTAAAAATGGTAGTGGGTTCAGTTGTAAAAATTGTAGTGGGTTCAGTTGTAAAAATAGTAGTGGGTTCAGTTGTAAAAATGGTAGTGGGTTCAGTTGTAAAAATAGTAGTGGGTTCAGTTGTAAAAATGGTAGTGGGTTCAGTTGTAAAATTGGTAGTGGGTTCAGTTGTAAAAATAGTAGTGGGTTCAGTTGTAAAAATGGTAGTGGGTTCAGCTGTAAAAATAGTAGTGGGTTCAGTTGTAAAAATTGTAGTGGGTTCGGTTGTAAAATTAGTAGTGGGTTCAGTTGTAAAAATAGTAGTGGGTTCAGTTGTAAAAATTGTAGTGGGTTCGGTTGTAAAATTAGTAGTGGGTTCAGTTGTAAAAATGGTAGTGGGTTCAGTTGTAGCAACAGTAGAAGTTTCAGTTGTAGAAGTATTAATGGGTTCAGTTATAGTAATGGTAGATGTTTCAATTGTATACCCGATAGTAGGGTCAGATGTAGTAATGGTAGACATTTCACTTACAGAAGTGGTAGTGGGTTCAGTTGTACTAATGGTACTGGGTTCTGTTGTAGTAATTTCAAGGGTTTCAGTTGTAGAAATAGTAGTGGGTTCAGTTGTACTAATTATAGGCAACTCTGACATAGTTATTGTAGGAGTTTCAGTTGCTAGAATAGTTAGTTCTGCTGTAGAAATTGTTGGGTCAGCCATATTTTTGGTGGTGTCAGTATTTATATCAATCATATCGGTGGTGCTGGATTCATCTGATGGATCAGTCATATGTGTAATAATGATATCACTTGTTATATCAATACCACTGGTAGTGCTGGTGTCTTTTGTTGGGTCAATCATATCGGTGGTGCTGATTTCAGTTGATGGATCAATAATATTGGTAGTAGTTGTGAGAGATGTCGGATTTGTCAAACTGATGGTGGTGTCAGTATTAATATCAATCATATCGGTGGTTCTGGATTCATCTGATGGATCAGTCATATGTGTTATAATGATGTCACTTGTTGCATCAATACCACTGGTAGTTCTGGTGTCCATTGATGAATTAATCATATTGATTGTGCTGATATCACTTGATGAATGAATATTATTGGTAGTAGTTGTGAGCGATGTCGGATCAGTCAAACTGATGGTGGTGTCAGTATTTATATCAATAATATCGGTGGTTCTGGATTCATCTGATGGATCAGTCATATGTGTAATAATGATGTAACTTGTTGCATCAATACCACTGGTAGTGCTGGTGTCCATTGTTGAATTAATCATTTTGGTGGTGATGGTGTCAGCTGTAGGATCAATGCCATAACTAGGGCTGATATCAGTTGATAGATCAGTTACATAGGTAGGGCTGATATCCGTTGATAGATCAGTTACATAGGTAGGGCTGATATCCGTTGATTGATCAATAAAATTAGTAGTGCTTGTGTCTTTTGTTGGGTCAATTATATTGGTTGTGCTTATAACAGTTGATGGATCAATTAAATTGGTAGTAGTTGTGAGCGATGTCGGATCAGTCAAACTGATGGTGGTGTCAGTATTTATATCAATCATATCGGTGGTGCTGGATTCATCTGATGGATCAGTCATATATGTAATAATGATATCACTTGTTATATCAATACCATTGGAAATGCTGGTGTCTTTTGTTGGGTCAGTTATATTGGTTGTACTTGTATCAGTTGTATCGAGCACACGGGTAGGGTTGGTGTCAGAAGTTGCATCTAGAATAGCACTGGTATCGAATACATCATTGATATTGGTAGTGCTGATGTGAGATAATGAGGTTATTGTCACAGTAACACTGTCCTCAGTTGTCTCAGAAAGTGACAATATGTGCTCTGGCGCAGTGTTACTGGTTTCCTGTCTCGTATTAGCCAGTGATAGATCAGAGGAAGTTTCAGGCATGAAAGTCTGAGCACAAACCGAGCCAATAGCTGCAAGAAACAATCAGTGAAAGTATCATTCAGAACATGTTGTGTTATAAACATTGTATATACTGTATTATCAGAATCAATGATCCAACAAGTTAGTAAATGATATGGAAAACAAAATGGTATAACATGGCGCAAAAATGGAGTATAGATCAAATATAAAATATACCAAAGCTTGTTTAATGATATATCACAAAAAAGGTCCAAAACAATGGTACCTTATTCCGTAGGGGCAAAACCTCATAGGCAAAAATATTCCTTAGATAAAATACATATAAGTGTAAAATAGTCCACTTTCAAATGTCCACACTAAATAGGAAGTGTAAAAAAGATGAAACGGGTGTAAACATAATTGCAGATAGTCCAACAATTGATGTCCTGAATAAAAACACTGATGATGGAGTCAATAATATTGTACTGGGGTGTGATTACATAAGTAGTCGCTGAGAACCAGCAGACTCTAATCTGAAAGCTTTCAGAAAATGTAAAAAACTAATGAAGGAGAGTCCATTCCAGTAAAAATAAACTGTATCAAACCAAAAAATAAAAAACTGACCTCCGTGTGGAAAAAATGCCCAGAAAAAATAATGGTCCGGCGTTATATGGTCCTCGTGTATACACGCAGCAGTCCAAAGGTCCTGTTTCTGCGGAGAGGAAGGTGCTTTCCATCCGTCTTCTAGGTCCAGAACTTTTACTGGAATGCTATCTGGCTGCTGGCTGCTATCAAAATTGACCCTAGTCTCTCTCTCTCTCTCTCTCTCTCTCTGTCTGTGTATGTTAGGGAATTTAGACTGTAAGCTCCAATGGAGCAGGGACTGATGTGAATGAGTTCTCTGTACAGCGCTGCGGAATCAGTGGCCCTATATAAATTAATGGTGATGATGATGATGATGAGCAATATAGGCAACACATGAAGAAATATTCTACCAGTGTGCTATTTAATAAACAGGGTGATTATAATATACAAACACATTTGACATCAGTGGGCAGTTTGCCGTCCATGAAAACTCTCACAACAGACGCCCTCATTTTTTGAGCAGTCAGATCCATGTCATGTCCTATAGACCTCTCCACTTACCATGGGTCATCAGAAGGGTGAGTGCAGTCTTGTAGAGAACCCATCCTGTAGGGGTGGTCATGATCAGGGGGTCCTGCATGGAGGTAAGACGTCTCCCTATGATGTCCTTCTGCTTGTTTCCACTTCTCTCAATACAATAAGTCACCTATTTTCCAGAACTGTACAGAGTGGGTGGGTCTCATGCCAGACAGGAGAGAAATGATTGACATGAAAGGGAATATTTGTTAATCCTGGGCAAATTCCAAGTGCTGAAAACTGTAAATCACTTCCTTATTTTTCTCAGTGACCAAATAACACACATAATTATTTAGCCACTTCTCTGGCAGAGAAAGTAAACTGGAAAGATTAGGATTTAAAGTTACTGAGTTATTTCTAGGTATGTCTGTGGAACGAATCCCTGTATTGAAGCGCTGTGTACGCTCCACTCAAAAGGCGTAAAGTTGTGCAAATGAATAAGCATTAAGTAAAAGAAAACTGAATCACCACAGCGAGTAGGTTACTTTGTGCTTCTGAATCAGTTTTGGCTGCCCTCTGTACTTTCCAGGCCACCCTACAGCATTCCACTTTCACTTCTCTATTCTGATGGTTGAGGTAAAAACAGCTGAACTTTGGAACAATTATACAATGTATTCGGGCAGAGTAGACAGTAACCGCTTCTTCTTTGCTAAAGAGTACGACAGAGCTCCACATCATATCACATAACTGCTGGAATCTACAGCCCAGGGAATCTAAAGCATTATGTAACATGTACTCTGTAATCAGGGGATGATATGTCATAGACCTCACCAGGAGTTTTCCTGGTAGGCCAGTGACTTCTATGAAGTCAAGGGTCTGCATAAAGTTTGTTTTTATTTTGTTGCTATTATTTTAATTATGAAGGGGCGAAGTAGGGCCCCCAGGACCCTGATCTGTATGGTCGAGCAACTCAGGTATTACTGTACTTTCTGACAGTTGACCCCTCCCCTGGGCCCAGCCATCTCATTGAATGTACAGATCAATGACACCCTCCATCTAGGTCTCTCTCTCTCAACTTAGTGTGCGACAGCCTACTTTTCTTATAGATTCCAGTAGAGAGTTCCAAAGTGATAATGCGGGAGAGTGACAACTTGATTCATATCATCAGGGACCCGCTATCTTCGTAAAAGACTCCCATTATGGTGACACTCTTGGACTCTCCAATCAGCATGACAGCCTCCCCCTCCATCCATACCTTCCGCATGTGACAGCCTCTCCCATTGTCTCCCCTGTCCTCACCACATGTGATCGCATACCTCTCAACATTTGAGTAAAAAGCATAGGGTTTTGTGTGTGGCCACACCCCAGGGACAGGTCTGGCTCTTTTCCCTACTCCCCTCCAAACCCCATCATTGTCGTGCTTACCAGTGCCACCAGTGAACAGAATACCTTCCAACTTTCCCACCGATCAGGATAAAGCTGTCATAAGCCTACAAATCGTGAATATCCCACCCATGTCGGGACTTTTGGGAGATATGTGATAGCCTACCCCTAACATGACAGACAACCTCTTCCTCTAACTCTCTCCACCAGAACAACTTCTCCCTCTATTTCCCCTCTCCATGCATGAGACAGGCTCTTCCTGTCTTCCCTTTCCCTCCTCTACACATATAACAGGCTATGCCTCTGTCCCCAAATCCCTGTCAACCCATCCTTCAACTGTGTATGACAACCTCCCCCTTCCTCCCTCCACATGTGACAACCTCTTCATCTACCTTCCTACACTCAACATGTGACAGCCAATTCATCCACTTTCCTCCCCTCCACATATGCTGCCCCTTCATCTCCCTTCCTTCCCTACAAATGCTGCCCCTTCACCCCCCCTCCTCCCCTCTACATGTGACAGCTACTTCAACCTCCTTCCTCCCCTCCACATGTGCCGCCCCTTCACCCCCCTTGCTCCCCTACACATGGGACAGTGGGACAGCCCCTTCATCCCCCTTCCTCCCCTTCACATGTGACAACCTCTTCAACCCCCTTTCTCCCCTCCACATGTGCCGCCCCTTCACCTCCATTCCTCAACCTGCACATGTGACAGCCCCTTCATCCTCCTTCCTCCACTCCACATGTCACAGCCCCTTCATTCCCCTACACATGGGACAGCCCCTTCATCCCACTTCATGCCCTCCATATGTGACAGCCCCTTCATCCCCTCCACATGTAACACCCTCTTCATCACCCTTCCTCCCCCCACATGTGACAGCGCCTTCATCCCCATTCCTCCTCTCCACATGTAACAGCCTCTTCTTCCCACTTACTCCCTTCCATATGTGACAACCTCTTCATCCCCCTTCCTCCCTTCCACATGTGACAGCCCCTTTATCCCCCTTCCTTTCCTCCACATGTGACAGCCCCTTTATCCCCCTTCCTTCCCTCCACATGTGAAAGTCCCTTCATCCCCCTTCCTCCCCTCCACATGTGACAGCCTCTTCACCCCCCTTCCTCCCTTCCACATGTAACAGCCTCTTCATTACCCTTCCTCCCCTCCACACGTGACAGTTTCTTCATCCCCCTTCCTCCCCTCCACATGTGACAACCTCTTCACCCACCTTCCTCTCCTCCACATGTGCCGCTCCTTCACCTCCCTTCCTCAACCTCCACATGTGACAGCCTCTTCATCCTCCTTCTTCCCCTCCACATGTGACAACCTCTTCACCCCCTTCCTCCCCTCCACATGTGCCGCCCCTTCACCTCCCTTCCTCAACCTCCAAATGTGACAGCCTCTTCATTACCCTTCCTCCCCTCCACACGTGACAGCCTCTTCATCCTCCTTCCTCCTCTCCACATGTGACAGCCTCTTCATCCCCCTTACTCCCCTCCACATGTGATAACCCCTTCATCCCCCTTACTCCCCTCCACATGTGATAACCCCTTCATCCCCCTTCCTCCCTTCCACATTTGACAGCCTCTTCATCCCCCTTCCACATGTAACAGCCTTTTCATTACCCCCTCCCCATGTGACAGCCTCTTCATCCCCCTTCCTTCCCTCCACATGTGACAGCCCCTTCACCTCCCTTCCTCCTCTCCACATGTGATAACCCCTTCATCCCCCTTCCTCCCCTCCACATGTGACAACCTTTTCATCCCCCTTCCTCCCCTCCACATGTGACAAACTCTTCATCCCCCTTCCTTTCCTCTACATGTGACAGCCCCTTTATCCCCCTTCCTTCCCTCCACATGTGAAAGCCCCTTCATTACCCTTCCTCCCCTCCACACGTGACAGCCTCTTCATCCCCCTTCCTCATGTAACAGCCTCTTCATTACCCTTCCTCCCCTCCACACGTGACAGCCTCTTCATCCCCCTTCCTCTCTTCCACATGTAACAGCCCCTTCATTACCCTTCCTCCCCTCCACACGTGACAGCCTCTTCATCCCCCTTCCTCCCCTCCACATGTAACAGCCTCTTCATTACCCTTCCTCCCCTCCACACGTGACAGCCTCTTCATCCCCCTTCCTCCCTTCCACATGTAACAGCCTCTTCATTACCCCCTCCCCTCCACACGTGACAAACTCTCCATCCCCCTTCCTCCCCTCCACATGTGACAACCTCTTCATCCCCCTTCCACATGTGACAACCTCTTCATCCCCCTTCCTCCCCTCCACATGTGACAACCTCTTCATCCCCCTTCCACATGTGACAGCCTCTTCATCCCCCTTCCTCCCCTCCACATGTGACAGCCTCTTCATTCCCCCTTCCTCCCCTCCACATGTGACAACTTCACATATATTATTTTAGACAAATACACAGGCAATACTCTGGGCACCATTGTTAGGTGCATGCAGACGTGCCTTCACGAGCAGTACAGTGTGAATCATCATCATTTATTTATATAGCGCCATCAATTCTGCAAAGCTGTACAGAGAACTCACTCACATCAGTCCCTGTCCCATTGGAGCTTACAGTCTATATTCCCTAACACACACACAGACACACAGACACACACAGACAGACAGACAGATTAGGGTTAATTTTGATAGCAGCCAATTAACCTACCAGTATGTTTTTGGAGTGTGGGAGGAAACCGGAGCACGGAGAGAAAACCCACACAAACACGGGGAGAACATACAAACTCCTCACAGATAAGGCCACAGTTTCATTCCATTAAATATAACAAGACACATATGAGAATTAAAAGTAGTAAACTTTTTATTAAAAAAGCATATAATGTGCTTGACCATTATACCAACAGGGACTGTAATGACATTGTATTCAAATACATATACTTTAATATGGAGTTAGTACTCTTTTTGCAGCTATAACTGCTTCCACTCCTCTTGGAAGGCTTTCCACAAGATGTTTGAGGGTTTCTGTAGGAATTTGTGCCAATTCATTCTGTAGAGCATTTATGAGGTCTCGTAGTGATGTTGGATGAGAAGGCCTGGCCCGCAATCTCCGTTCCAGTTCATCCCAAAGGTGTTCGATGGAGTTAAGGTCAGATCTTTGTGCTGGCCAGTCAAGTTCTTCCACACCAAACTCATCAAACCATATATTTGTAGTCCTTGCTTTATTCACTGGAGCACTGTCATGGAATAGAAAAGGGCCTTCCCTAAATTGTTGCCAGTTGGATTGGCCAAAATGACTTGGTATGCTGAAGCATTAAAATTGCCCTTCACTGGAGATAAGGGGCCTAGCCCAAACCCTGATAAACAGCCCCGTACCATTATCCTTCCTCCACTAAACTTCACAGTTGGCATAATGCAGTCAGGCAAGTAACGTTTTCCTGGCATCCACCAAACTCGCCCATCTTACTGCGAAACAGAAAAGCGTTTTTAGTCACTCCACGGAAATCTTTTCCACTGCTCCACAATCCAGTGTTGATGTGCTTTGCAACTCTCCGTCTGACGATTGGCATTGGTCTTGGTGATGTGAGGCTTGCATGCAGCTGCTCAGTCATGGAATCCCATTCCATTAAGCTCCCACTGCACAGTTTATGTGCTTACATTAATGCCAGTGGAAGTTCAGAACTCTTTAAGTATTTAATCAGCAGAGCATTGGCAACTTTTACGCAACATGCGCCTTAGCTGTCGTTGACTCTGCTCTGTGATTTTACGTGGTCTTTCGCTTCATGGCTGAGTTGCTGTTGTTCCTAAAACACTTCCACTTTTCAATAATATCACTTACAGTTGACCAGGGAATATCCAGCAAGGATGAAAGTACACAAACCGTCGTATTGCAAAGTTGGCATCCTATCGCAATACCACGCTTGAAGTCACAGAGCTCTTCAGAACAACCCATTTTGTATTACAAATGTTTGCAAATGGCGACTGCATGGCTAGGTGCTTGATTTTATACAGCTCTGGCAATGGATCTGATTGCTGATTAAAATACCTCAATTCAATAAATAACAGGTGTGGCCAAACAATTTTGTCCATATAGTATGTGTATGTATGTATGTATGTATTTATATATATATATATATATATATATATATATATATATATATATATATATATGGGTCACTCCATGTCTGTTCAACCAGGGTTGTCCACCACCCATCTCAGATTTCTACGAAATTTTTTTTTTGTTAAGAGAGGATGTCAAAACAACTATTTCTGCCAAATATCTCGACTGTCTGACAATTAGTTGATTATATATTGATTTTTCAATTTATTAAATAATTTACTAATCGCGGCTTCTTTATCCAGTTTACTTGGAAGTATTACGAGTGTTTTATTAAGGAATCAATACAAAATTTGGACCCTAAGGTAACTTCCTCCCAAATCCAATAATCCAAACCAAATTACTTTATCTGCCTCATGTTTTGCGTTACGGCAAAATCGCACGGTTTTTGAATATCATTAAAAACGCTAGATTCAATTGACATTAGGGATCCCATTTTTTTGGGGGGTGTTTAAAAAAAGGTATAAATTACTACCACAAAAAAAATCAGCCGGGTACTCTGTTTCATAGTGGAGAAAAAAAATAATGAAGTTGATGCTCGATTACTGCTGTACAGCATACATAATTTACACATTGTTAAAAACCATACCAAAAAAGTGAACTAAACTGAGGCAATGGGATAAACCAATGGGAAATGAAACAAACAAACTGATGGGAAGGGGATTCCCTTTAGAGAGACCAAAACTGAAACTTTCCAGAGAAAGAGAGAGGGAGACACAGAAAGAATCAATCATGGCAGCTGCTCATTTGGTAGTCTTTTAAATACGGACTGCCATATTACTATTTACTCAAAAACCATTAAAAGTGGTAAGACAGGAGGAGAGATGACCCTGCTCAAAGGAGCGTACAATCTAAGGGGTGGGGTAGACAGGGAGAGAAGGAGGATAAGGATAAGGGAAGGGGAAAGAGGGGAAGAGGCAGAAGAAAAGGTAGGAAGTTAAGTGGGAGACTGGAAGGCTTTAAGAAAAAGGTGGGTTTTTAAAGCCCGTTTGAAACTGGACAGATTAGGGGAAGTTCTGATGGAGGGAGCTTGTTCCAGTGGAGGGGGGCAGCGTGGGCGAAGTCTTGGATACGCGCGTGGGAGGAGGTGATCAGGGGGGAAGAGAGGCGACGGTCATTGGCAGATCGGACAGGGCGGGATGGAGCATGAATAGAGAGGAGGGTGGAGATGTAGGGTGCAGTGGCGTTGGCAAGGGCCTTGTATGTAAGAGTGAGGAGCTTGAACAGGATTCTGTAGGGGAAGGGGAGCCAGTGAAGGGATTGGTAGAGGGGGGAGACAGAAGAGGAGCCTAGTGGCTGCGTTAAGTACAGATCGAAGGGGAGCGAGATGAGAGTGGGGGGAGGCCAGTAAAGAGGAGGTTGCAGTAGTCCAATTAGTCTATTAGTAAAATGTTCCAAATGCAATAGCCAATCTGAAATATATCTAAACATGGCTGATATATTGCTAGCCTGAATATCAGGATATTCGAACCCTCCTTTACTCTTAGGTAACCTTAATCTTCGTCTGGCCATCCTCAGATTTTTATCTGACTAAAAAGTGTGGTGCATTTTTATATGTCATTCTTGCTGATCGCTACCGGGAGCATCAACATGAGATCGGTAAGTTTGGGAAAGACTATGCTCTTGATAATTGCTACTCCTACCATCAATGATACTCACAGATGTTTCCAATGATATAACTGAGTCTGAATTTTATTAATGGTGGGAGTAAAATTGTGTTGGTATACCTGAAGGGGGAAGGGAGTAATTTGTATTCCTAGGTATTTAAGAGCAGGCTTAACCACCCGAAATACCCCAAAGTCATGTTGGGACCGTTAGCTCGCTTGAGGTTTGCCTAAATACAGCATTTCTGATTTATGGAAATTTATTTTATACCCTGTAAAGGAACTAAATTTTTCTATAATATCAAGAATTACTAGGACCGGTATTTTCAGGTTTAGATATCAAAAGAAGCATGTCATCAGCAAAAAACGGAAGCTTCACTTTCGTGCTTCTTACCATAATTCCCGAGAAAGATTGACTCTGCCTAAGGGCTACAGCTAGTGGTTCCAAAGCAATGGCAAATAATAGTGGTGATAAAGGGCAGTCCTGGCGTGTCCCTCTACAAATAGGAAAAGGTGCGGAGATATGACTATTCACAACAATCTGCGTTAGTGGATTCATATAAATGGTCTTAAGCATTTCAACAAACTGCATTGGGAATCAAATCTGGAAAGGGTTTCATAAAGGTGATCCCATCCCACCATATCAAAGGACTTTTCGGCATCTAAAGAAAGCAACAATGGAATCATCTCCCTCAGCTTTCCACTCCGACTGCAGTACTGTAATGACCTTTCTGATGTTTGACATTGAATTCTGCCCCCATATAAAACCAGTTTAATCTGGATGAATAATAGAAATTAAAATCCTTTGACCCGTTCTGCGAAAATCTTCCTCAAAATTTTATAGTCAGTATTCAGGAGTGATATTGGTCTATAAGAGCTGGGTAGATTCATGTCTCTACCTGGTTTAAGTAGAATTTTCAATATTGCCGTATTGAAATGGGTGGGAAGGTGTACATCTGCTATTATAGTATTATAAAAGGTTTGGAAAACTTTAGAAATTCAAGGAAGGAGGAGTTTATAAAATTCTCCAGATAGACCGTCTGGCCATGGTGCTTTATTAGGATTTAGGTGTTTGATTGTTGCTATCACTTGGGGCAGTAACATAGTAACATAGTTGATGAGGTTGAAAAAAGACACCAGTCCATCAAGTTCAACCTATTTTGGATCTCCTGCGATCCTGCACTTATATTTGAAATTGATCCAGAGTAAGCAACCGCCAATCTGCTTCAATTGTGAAAATCCCCCCAGACTCAATATTGCAGTCCTATTTTTACCCTATATCCACTACTATCCTACATTTTAATTAACGGTCGTATCCCTGGATACACCTTTCCGCTAAAAATTTCTCTAACCCTTTCTTAAACATATCTATTGAATCTGCCATCACAACCTTCCCTGGCAATGAATTCCATAGCTTGACTGCCCTTACTGTAAAGAACCCCTTCCTTTGCTGGTTGTGAAATTTCCTCTCTTATAACCTTAGAGGCTGACCACGTGTCCTTTGTATAGTCCTTGGGGTAAAAAGTTCCCATGAGAGTTCTCTGTATTGACCCCTAATGTATTTGTACATAGTAATCATATCTCCCCTTAGACGCCTCTTTTCTAAAGTAAACATGCCTAAACTGGCTAACCTTTCCTCATAACTTAATGACTCCATACCCTTTATCAATTTTGTCGCCCTTCTCTGAACCCTTTCTAGTTCCAAATTATCTTTTTTATAGAGTGGTGCCCAGAACTGTACTGCATATTCAAGATAAGGTCTTACCAACGATTTATACAGTGGCAAAATTACTCTGTCTTCCCTTGCATCTATGCCCCTTTTTATGCATGCCAATACTTTGTTTGCCCTTGCAGCTGCTGCTTGACATTGAGCACTATTGCTAAGTCTACTGTCTATGAGCACTCCTAAATCCTTTTCCATTTTAGATTCTCCTAAATTAATTCCATTTAATTTATAGATTGCGTTCTTGTTTTTGATCCCTGAATGCATAACCTTACATTTATCTGTGTTAAACCTCATATTCCATTTGGCCGCCCAATCCTCCAGTTTATTTAAGTCCCTCTGTAGAGAAGCTACATCTTGCTCTGATTTTACCTTACAGAGTTTAGTGTCATCTGCAAAAATAGAAACTTTACTCTCTAAACCATCACCAAGGTCATTAATGAATATATTAAAAAGGAGTGGCCCCAGCACGGAACCTTGAGGTACTCCACTTAAGACTTTTGACCAATTAGAAAATGTTCCATTTATCACAACTCTCTGTTCCCTATTCTCTAACCAGTTTTCGATCCAAAAACAAATGTTGATTCCTAGACCCAGTTCCCTAATTTTGTAAACCAACCTCTTGTGTGGCACTGTATCAAAGGCCTTTGCAAAATCTAAGTAGACCACATCTACTGCGCTACCCTGGTCTAAGTTTCCACTAACTTCCTCATAGAAACTAATTAGATTAGTTTGACATGACCTATCCCTCACAAATCCATGTTGATTCCCACTAATAATTTTATGGCGTACCAAGTAATCCTGAATACTATCCCTTAAAATACCTTCCAGTAGTTTCCCCACTATTGATGTCAGGCTTACAGGTCTATTATTCCCTGGTTGTGATCTGTCTCCTTTTTAAACAACGGCACCACATCTGCTATTCGCCAATCCCTTGGTACTGAGCCTGATGAGATTGAATCTCTGAAAATTAAGAATAGCGGTCTAGCTCTTTCCGAATTTAACTCCATAAGGACCCTTGGGTGTATGCCATCTGGACCTGGAGCTTTATTTATCTTAATATTCTTCAGTCGCCTTTGGACTTCTTCCTCTGACAACCAAGTATTAATTAATGGCATGGTTTCATTTCCATTTTTATGTATTACTTCTACCATTTGTTCCTCTCTAGTAAATACTGAAAAAAAGAAAGTGTTTAATACCTCTGCTTTCTCCTTAGTATCATTTATCAATTCACCCATCTCACTTCTTAGGGGTCCTATATTATCTTTTTTAATCATTTTGCCATTTATATACTTAAAAAACTTTTTGGGGTTGGTCTTACTTTTTTTTGCAACGTGCCTTTCATTTTCTAATTTAGCCAATCTAATTTCCTTTTTGCATGTTTTATTACATTCCTTGTACCTACGGAAGGACTCCTCTGACCCTTCAGACTTAAACAATTTAAATGCACGCTTTTTCCTTTGCATTTCTTCTCTTACCTTTTTATTTAGCCACATTGGTTTAGACTTAATTCTTTTAAATTTATTTCCCATAGGAATGAACTTATACGTGTATTTTTCCAACATTTTAAAGACAGCCCACTTTTCTTGCGTATTTTTTCCTTCAAAGGCTTTGTCCCAGTCTATGCTCTTTATAGACTCCTTTAGCATATTAGCCGCGTGTCCCCCTGCTATAGTGCCACCAACCCCGGCTGGTTGGCCTAGTGCTGGTTCCTTGAAAATCGGGGGGACCCCATGCAATTTCTTTTCCCGATTTTCACAGAACCAGCAGTAGTGTGGCAGCACTAGGGTTAATACTGAATAGAGGGGGGACCCCACGCTTTTTTTTTTACAACCAAAACCCACTCCAAAACAACCATTGTAACAAGTCAGGTTCAGACTCCAGTACCTGCGTGTCTTTTGGGGTAAATCAATACCATTTCTATAGCATTGTTGTTGGCCTTTAAATGGTCAAAATTCCAAACCTCTCCTTTGTACAACACAAGTTACATTCCTGAAGGCAACATGTATTTTTATACCATTCTTTGTTTGACTTATAGAGGGACAAAGGTTCAAATGTTTTCTACTATGGTGGCCAATTTAGGGTATTAAATCTGAGTGTGTTCTAAAAACAGACCAATACAAGTGTATTTTGATTTTTTTTTTATGTCGATTAAACAATATTCTAATACAGTGAGGCAATACAGTTATGGCTATAATATAAGTGCGCATACGATTATTAGGGCACTTTCCTTTGGGACAAAAATTATGGTTTGCAACATGATTTACTTTAACCAGCCGTTTAAAATAACCAAGCACCACCAAATATTCATTCATTGGCCTATTCATGATGTGGATGACTATAAAAAGCTCCCAAATGTACCATTAATGTGTGGGTTGATGAAAATGGAGTATATGGGAAATTGTCTGCTAGGTCTTATTGCGCAAAATGAGCAAATGGAGGCTGAGTTGCCAAGGATTTTGGAAGCTGAGCAGCAAGAGGTTCCTCGCCTGCTCCGCAGGCCCCGTGGTTTTAGACAACGGTTGGTTTTTGAGACCCTGACAGACCAGGATATCATTCAAAAATTTAGACTCAACTGAGCTAACATCCAGCACCTTTATGCCCAGCCAATTACGTGCCACACACACGCATTACCTGGAATGCATAAACTGTTATGTGCCCTTCATTTTTTCGCAACTGGGTCATTTCAGTCTGTTTGTGCCCAAGTTGTATGCCCCACTCAGGCAACTTTTTCCAGGCATTTGAATGTGGTTTTATTTGCTCTGAACAAGCTGGTGCCTACCTACATCTGCTTCCCCTACCAGGATTGTGATTGGCATGAGTTGAAGGGAGTGTTCTATAGACTCTCAGGTTTCCCTAATGTCCTGGGAGCTATAGACTGCACACACATCGGGCTGAGACCACCTCGTGCAAGGGCACATGTGTATACCAACAGGCACCATTCCTACTCTATGAATGTGCAGGTGGTCTGTGTTGCAAAAATGAAAATCATGAGTGTGGTTGCATGGTTCCCTGGCTCTTGCCATGATGCCTATATCATTCGCCAGTCATCCCTATATTAAAAATTTGAGAATGGACAAATGCCTGAGGGATGGCTACTGGGTATGTATTTATAGGTGGTGGCATTTGAGATTTCAGTTTGTGTTTTCCTCACCTCATTATTTCTTTTGTACATTCTAGGTGACTCTGGATATGGGTGTCGATCCTGGTTAATGACACCTCTGTTGAATCCACAGACTCCTGCTCAACATCAATGTAATGAGTCGCACACAGCCACTAGAGGGGTGATAGAATGCACATTTGGCCAATTGAAGACCAGATTCTACTTCTGGTGTGCTTCTCTATGCCCCAGGTAAGGTGTCAGATATTGTGTCGGCATGCTGTCTGCTGCATAATTTGGCCCTGAAACAAAATTTACCAGTAACACCTGCAGTAGACAGTAACGAAGCAGGAGAGCTCATTCCATGAGCTGATGTGGATAATACAGAGGGGGGGAGACAGGTTAGAGAAAACATCCACAGGTATTTTGCAGGCGAGTATGCTTTCTTTCTTTCTCTAAATGTTAGGGATTGAGCAATAACCTTTTTTTTTATGCCCTTCTAGATTAATATTTCACATCCTTCAGAGAATGTGTCCCCCAATCCACTATCAAAATTTATATGGTATGTGTATGTCTTTTGACTTACACTTTCTGAATATATACATCTAACCATAAAAGAGATTAAAAGTTGTGTAAATGTGCATGTTAACATATGAAGAACAAAGACCATTGCAATTAACAGTGGCAACACAAATTCAGGTTTATTTGTATGCCAAATTATACCAAAAACATATGGCAAAGTTTTTGCCTTGTATGATTTTTCAAAGCATACATTTACTAACTTGTATACATGAGCATAATAAAATTGACGCATTGACTCCGCCAATGTGGGTGCACTTTCAGCTTGGGGCTGAATTTCTGGGGGATGTTGGGCAGTGGCTGAGGGTTGGGAATCAGCCTGCACCTGGAGTTCTGGGACATCTGGCACGGGTTCTAATAAAAGGTACTCCCCACACTCAGTCATACTTGGGTCTTCTTGTGATGTTCCTTAAGTTAAATAATATAAAAAAAAAATTAATACACATACCAGATACAGGTGATTGCCATTACAGGAAAACTAATGTTTTTGTGTCTTTTTTTTTTTTTTTTTTAAATCCAACATAGGTGGATTTACCTGCTACACACTCCTCATCTGGGTCCCCTGCTGATGCTGCTGGCGATGACACTGGCTCCTGGTCCTGTTGCCACTGGACATGGCTGCTGTTGTGTGGAGGCTGTGTTGAAATACATGTGGAATGTTACATAAAATTAATCCTTTCTGTAAACTTACTAATCACTCTTGCTAATAAAATTGATTGAAAAAGAAACAGACTTGTGTGTTAGATGTATTGTAACAAATTACAAAGCAGGCTGCAGGATAACTGTTTACACATACAATGTACAACAGCACATGATTAGACAATACTCACCAGGCATTGGTTGAGACACAAATCTGTTTGTGTCCCGGACATTTATCCCCTCCAGGACCTCTGGGGGTATTAATTGTTTGAACTCCTCCTCATAGGACGTATACGATATTGTAAGGACCAGCGAGGATAAGTGCCTCACAGGGCGACTAACTCATAGTACCTAGGAACTAACCAAAATTTGCGTGGATGACCAGACCCTGCTCCTGCCTCCGTTCCAGAGAAGAAAGTTCTCCGTTCACTCGCCGGTATCGCCCTAGGAAGGGAAACAGAGAATTAAACCTGGGCCTATCAGGAGAGGAGTATTCAAGACCATGGCAATGAGCGAAGACACTCTAGTCAAGCTCGCGTGCCGCCACCTCGTTTTTCTCTTGCCAAGGCACGGGGGTCTATGAGCACTTGAGGCCAGGAACAGTCCCGCCTCAAGTACCCCACTAACCTCTCGGTGAGGGCCTGACCGAAAGGAGGAATCGAGCACTATACTCACTGGGACACTCCCACTTCCGGTTCTCCTGCTCCTCCCCGACACCTGTGGGCGACAGGTAACACACAGCCTCCCTCTGCTCTACCAGTGATGCTAAGATATACACCCACAAAACTACTTAACTACAACAGGCGACCCGACCCTAACAACTCTCTAATGGCCGGCAACGCAACTAGGATAAACAACTATAATATTAACTGCGTGTGGTGTACTATCGGGACCTACTCACTGTACTCTACGGGAAACACCAGTCGGTGTTCACGGTCTATTCCGGAGGGCGGTTCCTAACCCCCTCACTCAGGTCGTACCAAAAAGACTGTCTTCTTGCTATGAGGTCACCCACGGAATCCTAAGGACTGGCTGCACAAGGCCCGAAAGAGGCTCACTGGAACAGCACACCACCCTGAGTGGCGACTGCCGCACGGGAACCACCGATCGTCACCGTGCGGAACAACCGACGATTGCCTCCACTCCTGCACGGAACTGAGGACTGGGACACTCAACCAGAACCACAGGCCGCCCCTGGAATTCAATTGAGCTGTGCCGCATTGCTAGTGAGGTCAGGGCCGGTGCTAGGGTTCTCAGCGCCCTAGGCAAAATTTCAAAATACCCACTTCCCAGACCCTCACACACTTAATTTTCTGGTAAGAAAAAAAAGAAAAAAGATAAGCCTTACAACCTACAGCGGTCTGGCTGCCGTGATGTTTCATAGAGAACGTTGTCCAGACTCCACTGCTGTCCAGGTGCAATCACAGGATTTCTAGAGGGGAAGTATCCAAGTATTAGATATGGGAACAAAAACTTGTGAGAATGACCCATCACACTGCTCCCCCTGCAGAATACTGCCCCTCCACTACTTGACCATGTCCTCTCTCCCCCCCTGCAGCACCATGTCTTCTGTCCCCCCCCCCTGCAGCACCATGTCCTCTGTCCCCCCCTGCAGCACCATGTCCTCTGTCACCCCCCTTCCATCCCGCAGCACCATGATTTTATTGGCTGTCATGCTCTATATTTGACTTGAGGCAAGTCAATAATAGAGCATGATATGCCAATAAAATAATTATTTTACCCACCATATTGTTTAAATCAAAGATAGAGCATGAAGTGCAAAATAATAGTAATTTTTCCACTGCATATTTTGCAAATCAAATATAGAGTATGATGTGGAAAATAGTAATTTTTCTACCATTGAAAAAATACTATTTTTCATCTCATGCTCTATATTTAATTTTGAAGCTATGTGGGAGAAAAATTAATATTATTTGCAACTTCATGCTCTATCTTTGATTTAAAAACTATGGTGGATAAAATAATTATTTTATTGGCACGTCATGCTCTATTATTGACTTGAAGCAAGTCAAATATAGAGCATGAGGTGCAATAAAATAATTATTTTAACCACCATAGTTTTTAAATTGAACATAGACCAAAAAAGGGTGACATAATAATAAAAAATCCCACCCCCAACATTTTTTTTGACTCCACACTTTAATTAAATTAATAATACAAAAAAAAAAAAGATAAATACTTACTGTTTTGGATCCTGAAGGCTGGGAGGCTCTTCTTTAATGGCTGCCCACCGCTCCTCGCCTTCTTTACCACAAAGGAGAGGGGTGGAGCAGCCGATGCATGCTGGGAAGGGAGGGGGGCGTTGGGTATTAGAAAACTTTATTTACACTGTCTGCCAGTGGCAGACAGTGTGATATACTGCAGCACAGGCGCCGCGGCCGCTGGATAGATCTGTCATCTGATCACTGACGTGAGTGATAAGGTGACCAGCTGTGCGATGGGCCGGGCAGCCCGGGCGGGCGGACAGTGAAAAAACAGCGGCGGCACCCAGCCGCCGCTGCACCTCTCTCCCACTCTTCTCCGCTGACTAGATTTGAAAATCTAGTCAGCTGGAGTGGCACCCTAGGCAACTGCCTAAGGTTCCCTAATGGGAGCGCCGGGCCTGAGTGAGGTACTCGATCACCACCTCTGGAAATCAGCATAACCCCAGGGACCTATGGGACGGGAAAACTACGGTGCATTCTTTCCTGGCTATGTGTAAGCTGGTAACTACATTTGTCCCCACAGTTCAATACAGGAAAACAACAGGAAACAAGAGCCTACCTTTAATGGGGGCCTGACATCTTGCACCTGGAAATAAATATACAGCACTACAATATACAAGGCAATACTCGCCGCACAGATAGAATAAAACTATGTTACAGTATATGGCAAGCTAATCACACGAGTACACAGCTGCTAGCTAACCAGGTTACTACAGCACCAACATGAGCCTTCTGCTCTACTGTTACCTTACTCCTCTTAGTGTACTCACCTCACTCACAGGACCGCGCCCTACTCTCACAGGGCTCTCATGCCACTGCACACAACCAGGGCCTTATACCCTTCACTTTGGCCTCTAGGCCACTAACTAGGGCCACGTGCCCTGTCACCCAGGGGCACTAGCCCCTACCTCACTAGGCCTTGTGGCCTTTCTAACTATGGGCACTAGCCCACTCACTAACTACAAGGGCCTTGTGCCCAGCTCCCTGGACCTTGTGCCCGACTGTGACCACAGGCCTTGTGCCCGAGTTTAGGGTGTGTTGCGGGCGGGGGCCCGGTAGAAGTAGCGCCCCAAAAGGGCCTTACCTGCTTCCCTGGTCTTTGGGGAGCTTCTGGCTCCTTCCCCTCGGCCGCCGCCTCTAAGTCCAGCCACTGGCTTCTGTTCTTGATCCCGGCGGTCTTCAGGTGACAGAGGCGCTCTTAGCCCTGACAAGGGCTCTCTGCCTCCGCCGGTGATATCCAATGGCTTCTTTTCTTCTTTACTTGATTGCGGCGGTCTCCGATGGACGTCTTCTCTCTTCTGGCTCCGCTGTCGCACTGAAAATGGCGGCGCTCTGATGTCACCACGCGGCGTTGACGCGACGCTACGTGATGATGCGGCGAGTCCGGATTGGCCAGTCGCCGTGCCATGAATTCAAACGGCCGGGAGGTGAGCCCCGATTGGCTCACCACCCCGGCCAAATGGAGATGACTTCCGCAGCCCTATGGACGACGACAGCCCCAGGGGAAGCACCTATCGGGTAAGTTTCCCACAATATAACAACATGAGGCCCACCACCAGTGGCTATGAAATATAATACATAATTATTTTTGGTTACAAAGGTACCCTACACTATTCACTATTGAATGTAAACATTCAACTAAAATCACAGAACTTTAAAAATACATTTTTAGTGATACCAAATACACATATACTAATAACCACAAAGGTCTAAACACAATAACCATTTGACCAGGGTAAAAAAACAAAAGGTGACTAGATGAATAAATGTGATTCCAAGATGGGTCAATTAACACATCCTAAGGTACAGCATGCTCATGTTATGATATTCCGTTGAAAGTTTTATAAGTTGATGACTCACATTCTGAAATTTATGGGACAGTATTAGTGTGAAGTAGTGAGTGGTAATATAGAGCCCAATAATCTGGATATGCACTTTTTAGCCAGGGGTCTCCAATTTAATATGAAGATGTATGTTTGGGAGGTGTTTAACAAAATCAGGATCCTTGTATCCCTCTGTGTGATATAATAATGTAAATCCCAACGCCAGTACCTGCAGCAGCGCGACGTTCCTCAGACATTCTTCACCCTCCGTTTTATGTCACTAACTCTTTTGTGACAATTTTCTACTGAATGTTTTATGTGGCCTACTGCACAGCATTTGTTAAATTTTTGCCACAGGTTTTTCTTATGGATAAATGGTGTGTTAGCAGCAAGGCTGCCTAAAATTCGATCATAAATTGGCACTAAAGAGTGCACAAGAGCACGATTTTCAGAAAAACTAAAACTGACATTACGCCCGGATTTCGTTTTTCCAGCAGAAGGCGTTGGCTGCTCCTCCTGACCTAACTCCTCTCTCTCCTCCTCACTCTCCCTACCCTCCACACCTCTCAACATACTCACACAAAGGGGGGGAATAAAATAAAAATAGGAAACAGAAGGAAAAGACAACACAACAAAGAAATACACACACTACAAATAAACAGACCAAATGGAAAAACAAATGAAAATAATAAATTGCAAACAAAAGTCAAACCACGAAAAATAAAGACAAATATGGGCAGACAATGAACCAAAATGCAAAAAAAATATAAACCAACCTTCTCACACCAACAGAAACACAACCACTAACCCTCCTTAACAAATGTCTCTCTCTCTCTCTGAAACTCCTTAAACCCCTTTCAACTTAAATAAGGAAATACCTAAGCTTTTATAATGTTAGTGAGGTCCAAATCACGCGGGCTTTGCCGTTCAAACTGACAACCAATGAGAAATGAGTTTTGTGTTGGCAATGTAAATTGTCACCTAAACACGTAAGAGTTTGCTAAACACGGGAGTGTTTGAAATCGTAGCAAATCACTGTAGATGAACAGCGATTTTGAAGATCGGGGTAAAAATCGCAGCTTGATATATTTGATGCGTTTGGGACTAAAATCACGGGTTAACACCCGCGATTTGCTGAGATTTAAACACGCTGGCAAAATCGGACCTTGATACATTTAACCCCTGATGTTTCCATCTCTCCCTGGCTACAAGCTTCACACCACAAGAAGACTATTTTGGACTCTGCTCTATTTTCCCTGCAAAATCCCCTGTTTAATCAGCCTGCTGCACTACTTGCTCAGCCACTCCCTACCCATGCTACAGCTATTTCAGTCCATTATCTCATCATTGTACTTTAAATTCTACTCAAGGCTTTGTCTGCCATCACAAGTAGGAAGAAATGATACTGACTTTGAACCACTCTCCTCTCATGACTCTGCAAGAACTCAGCTATTTAATCACCTGTTCTTTATTACTCTCCATTCAACACTTCCACCCACTCCCCAACATGGCTCCCCACATCATTACTCAATACTATCCACCTCAGTCAGGATTTCGCTCTCAACACTCCACAGAGACTGCGCTGACCAAGGTTGTCAATGATTTGATCACAGCAAAAAGTAAAAGCCATTACTCTCTTCTAATTATCCAGGATCTCTCTGCTGCATTTGACACTGTTGACCACTCTCTCCTCATAAAAACGCTACAATCCCTAGGTCTTGAAGGCACTGTCCTATCCTGGTTCTCATCCTACCTATCTAATAGCTTTTTCAGTGTTAATTTCTTTGGATCCACCTCTGCTCCGCTTCCTTTATCAGTTGGAGAATCACAATGCTCAGTCCTAGGTCCTCTGCTATTCTCTATCTACACCACTTCACTTGGAAAACTAATAAGCTTCTTTGGATTTCAGTATCATCTCTATGCGGATGATACACAAATCTATCCTCTCCTGATCTTTTACCATCTGTGTTGTCTCGCGTTACTGACTGTCTTTCTGCCATTTTAATCTTGGATGTCTTCTCCCCAACTCAAACTCAGTCTTTCAAAAACTGAATTAATAATATTCCCACCCAAAAACGGAAGCTTCCTGCCTGACATTTCTATTTCTGTTGATAACATGACCATAAATCCCACCCCGCAAGCTCGCTGCCTAGGTGTAATCCTTGACTCACAACTATCATTTATTCCCCACATCGACACTATATCTAAATCATGCTACATATCTAAAGAACATTTCCAGAATATGCACATATCTCACACAAGACACTGCAAAAACCTTAAGTCATGCACTCATCTCCCGCATCGACTATTGTAATTCCCTCCTTACTGGTCTTCCCAAAATCAGACTTGAACCCCTACAATCTATTTTGCACGCAGCAGCTAGATTGATTTTCCTTGCATACCGTTTTTCCTTTGCTGAGCCACTCTGTCAGTCTCTACATTGCTTGCCTGTATTTCAACAAATCCAATATAAAATTCTTCTACTAACATACAAGGCAGTCAACAAAATTGCACCGACATACATCTCCTCACTTGTCTCAAAATATCTCCCGACTCGACACCTCCGTCCTGCACAAAATCAGAGTCTCTCTTCCACTCTCATCACATCCTCCCATTCCCGGTTACAGGCCTTTTTTCAGGCTGCAACCACTTTGTGGAATTCCCTCTCTCTTGCACAGCTAGACTTTCCTCTAGTCTTCAAACTTTCAAGCGTTCTCTGAAAACCCACCTCTTCAGACAAGCTTATAATATTCCTCAACCAGCATCTTAATCTCCCTATGTAAACCCACCTCTTCAGACAAGCTTATAATATTCCTCAACCAGCATCTTAATCTCCTTAGGGTAACCTATTACCTCCCTCTATACAGCTAACACAAGACAACAACCCTCTGACCAACATTGCTGTGTGCCATATCACATAGCCCACTGAATACTTTTTTCCTTTGCATTCTAGCTGGTCCAATGTGCAATATGATGTAGAATGTGTCCTTGTTTTTCAAACTCCCATTGTCCCATAGATTGTAAGCTTGAGAGCAGGGCTCTCTTACCTCTGCGTCTGTATGTATTACCCAGTGTTGTCTTATAAATGTTTGTTCCCAATTGTTAAGCGCTACGGAATTTGCTGGCGTTATTTAAATAAATGTTGATGATGATTTCTCTCCTTGCTCTAGATACCGCCATAGAATAATCTTGATACAGCAATAACTGCCTGTCTTGCCATAGAATTTTCCTTTTCTGCCAACCAATTCTTAACTTTGTGGATAAAACTTAAACACTTGAAGATGACTGTACAAGGTTTTTTGTCCACGTTTTCTCTGGTTGGACCTAGTCGGTGCACCCTCTCAATTTGTAATCCTTTTAGATCCTCTGAAATATTTAGTAAAAATGGCAAGTCAATCATGAGAAATTGAGTCAAGGTTTGGCCTTTAACAGTTTCCGGAAGACCCACTAGGCGGAGGTTATTGCGGTGCGATCTATTTTCAAGGTCGTCAATCGTGTTAAGCATTTGCGATTGAGTCTTACGTAGCGTAATGACCTCTTGCTGTAAGGAGATATCCTGCTTATGCTTCCCTATGCGCTGTTCGTTGACTAAAACTTGCTTGTTTGTGGTCGCCAATTGGTCTGATACTTCTTTTATGGCATCCGGAAATTTGTTTGCTTATGGGTTGTAAGCAAGGGTTCCTTTGTTTCACGTATAGCCCTAACTACTTTGGCATAAAACATAGGTGAAGCCTCTGGGCTTGTGTCCGTTACATCAACTAGTTGTGAATTAATTACTGGCATGTCATTGTTTGAAGTGGCCTCATTATGGACTTCATTCTTTCCTCACCCTGTCGCCGTAGTGGCAGTTTCACCTTTCTTTTCAGGCTTGGATATCTGCGGCTTAGCTTTTTTCTTTTTGATTGAAAATACAAGATATAGCAGTAATTTGCAAAATCTCCACTGGATGGTAGCGTCTGCTAGTGTTCTGGAAAACTGGCAACTTGTTGCATGCAGTAAACAGGATTAACCCTCCACCCGCTGAACCACAGCGCAAGATGTTTATCCCTTAATGCGATCTTGTGTCGGAGCCCAAAGCTTGAAGCAAAAGTTGTTTATATGGAAATACAACTGATGATTTCTATGTTGGGTTTCTGGTGGATGTGAGACTCACAATCAGGCAGGTACAACACAGTACTCACAATTCTGCGATTTTACAGAAACCAGTGCAGATAAAAGAAGCAGATGAGTCCCCAATTTGGCTCTCCGTCGATAACTGGTGCAGACTACCGTTATTGCACACTTATAAATGAAACCACTTATAGACTCCACCGCTTTTAGAATCTGTTGTGAAAGTGCAGCAGCTCTGTCTCGCACTGACGTCACGCTGTCTGTCGGGGCTTGGGATCTTCTTCAGCCTGGGGTGGTTAGAGCCAGTATGTGACCAGGTGATCATTAATCTGCAGTCCGCACTTGTCTACTGCAGGGTATTGGGTCCTGTTACAAAGCTGCGCTGTGTATGTGACCGAACAGGCGATGCTGCCGTTTTTGCGCCAAAAGACACAAAACTGTCTAGCGCTGGTAAAATTCAGTCTAGAGATTTCAGGTTATCTCTTGATCCAATATCGGGGGTTCCGCCGTCCAGATATATATTGCCCGAGCGCAAATTCTTAGGATAAAGATGTTTAAGCCACTATCTTTGTTCACGGTGTCAGGAGCTAGTGGAATCTATGTCCGGCCATGTTGGCTGCTAGGCCCCGCCCCCACACACACTTGTTTTTAATGCATTGTGAGGACCTATGTCTAGAACTTGGCGCATAGGGACACCCCTTTCCTAATGCCCTATGCCCTATGTAGGAGCTGTTTGTCACCAGAGTTACCACTTAAGATTTACAGTTCAATTTTGCTCAGAGTACTGGCATGGACTGCATGGTGGGGAAAGTTTAATGTGACCAGCATAGACCTGTGTAAGGCAAAAAAACAAATCAAATAAATGCAGTTCAGATGGTCATCCATATACTGAAAAATGTCAATGCACCTGTCATATCGTAATGAAGGATATTGAACTAGAGTAGATAATGTCCCGTGACTGTTATCAGTGGTGTGTATACTGAAAGGATACAATAGTGACATACGACCAATCCGTGTAATATATGTAACTGCAATGATGGTAGAAACCTAATCATGCTAGTTCACACTATGTCCTTATAGCAAGGGTCCGATGAAGGTGCCCCTAATTGTTCTTAGAGAAAGTAGTGTTGTTAGAGGTATAATTGGTGAACAATGTCCCACATACATAAATACCAGTATGATATAGCTAAAGCATTGCACTGTTCTGTAAGGCATATATATGTATACTTCAGTTACCTAAGAGAGATGGAAGTTAATAATAAAGTGTATTGATTAAATACACCTAAAATAACATCTGTGGTACTGCAGAATATAATTAAGCCATTAAATCCATCAGCAGATGCATTAGTGAGACACAATGTCCCAAAATAAACAAATAAACAAATGCCGATGTCATTGGACATTGCGGTAATGAATGAGAAAATGTGGCTAACCTACAAGGAAGTCTGTTTCTCAGGAGAAATAATGTACAAATAAAAGACTAAATATAGACTCATGGGAGATGTAATCCAACCTAAAGAAAACAGGCCACCTCAAACTCAATATTCAGCCCACTAGAGTTCTTTGTAGGTTAGCCACGTTTTGTCATTCATTACCGCAATGTCCAATGACATCAGCATTTGCTTATTTTGGGACATTGTGTCTCACGAATGCATCTGCTGATGGATTTAATTGCTTAATTATATTCTGCAGTACCACAGATGTTATTTTTGGTGTATTAAATCACTACACTTTATTATTAACTTCCATCTCTCTTAGGTAACTGAAGTATACATATATATGCCTTACAGAACAGTGCAATGCTTTAGCTATATCATACTGGTATTTATGTATGTGGGACATTGGGGCACCTTCATCGGACCCTTGCTATAAGGACATAGTGTGAACTTCTGATGTATACTAGCATGATTAGGTTTCTACCATCGTTGCAGTTACATATATTACACGGATTGGTCGTATGTCACTATTGTATCCTTTCAATGTACACACCACTGATAACAGTCACGGGACATTATCTGCTCTAGTTCAATATCCTTCATTACGATATGACAGGTGCATTGACATTTTTCTGTATATTGATGACCATCTGAACTGCATTTATTTGATTTTGTTTTTTTGATTTATGCAGGTCACATTTATCAAGATTGGCCACCTTGGTAACTGACCCATACACTGCTTTCTGAAGTCCTCACCTGAATAATCCAACCTAAGGGTCAGGTTTAACACTGATTTCTTGAGAACACTCAGCGCCACATCACATTCACCTCTCCCAGAAACACAGAATAAACAACAAAGGTGTGAGCAGGATTGTAACACTTCTTTTAAGAAGCTGGAAGAAAATAATTCACATAAGTGTAGCTACTGGCCCCGTCCCTCTCCATAAGAACTGAGTACAGAGACCTTTTCTATGAGGCTGCAAGTGCCCAGTTTATGTGCAGTACAAGCACGATGTTGCCACAAGGCGTAATTAGGGAACATCCCCCATGTCATTACAGGAGGTATCATGTAACTGTTCAAATTTTTATTGGGATGCTTGGCAAGCTCAGCACTTAGTTATCAGTGGTGGAAGGCAAATGGCCAGTTATGTCAGTATATCTATATTAGGATATCTGCATCCCACACTAAACTTTTGTGATGGTGCATGGGGGGGCGGGTATTTGGGTGAACACCCCCTTTAATCAATAGTGCTGTAAACTAAGGAAATATTTACATCAGTGAGTTAGGTATTGAGACATCTGTTTATTGTTAGCCTTAAAACCAGAGAATTTAAATCAAGCTTAAGCAAACTGTGGCCCGGCCTGCAGCTGTTGTGGAACTGCACATCCCAGCATGCCCTGGTAGCCAAAGCATGCTGGGAATTGTAGTTCCACAGAAGCTGAAATTACCAGATCCTGATTTTAACGTAATACAGTCTAGAATTAACGTTAAATAATTGCCTGCAAATAATAAAAACAAATTAAAAGCAGAGAAAATCCTAAGAACTCAGATTTACAAAGATGTTTTCACTGTCCCTGGCATTTCACATGTAACATGTCATACGGGATCCCCAATACACGTCTCTTCCACTAGGCTTTGCCAGTTACTCTGCTTTCCATGAACCTAAAAGTTGTCAATGGGTGCTGTACTTTATACTATAAACTACCTGGCGATTATATATATAATGTGTGTGTGTTTATGTAGTTATACCCTTGTGTGTGGATATGAGCAGGTCTGAGAATGTCTGCCTGTATGCAAGCCTCCTCTGTCACTGTTTTGGAAGAACAGTTTATCTCTTAATAAATATCCCCTCGTCCCTCTTTTCTTTCAAAATGTCTCTTTTTTTCATGTCAGGTGTTTTACTTCTAGACTGAGACACAGTGTCTGCACTGCACGTTTATGTGTTGTTTGTAGATCTATACAGTAATTAGTGAAAATCTGCTGAGAGGTGTCCCTTTTTTTGATGTACAAGAGCGTATGTGTACAAGCAGCCCGGCATATGCAGCTGGCACTGAGAAAGAAACGCTGCTGCTCTTTAAATCTCCCTCCTCATTCTCTGTGGAAGTGAGTCACTGTGAGGGGGGAAGGGTGCATTGAATTGATACAGGGGCCTCGTCCCTCCCATCGTCTCCTCTTATGAGAAATGCAGCATGTGGTGTAGGTGGGGGCTCCATGCAGGAAGAGGCTGAACACTACATGGAGAGATCGCTCCTCTAAACAGCACCCACAACGGAGAGAGAGGTGTCCTCAGTACAAGGACATGGAGGGGAATCTAAGAGGTGATCCTGCAAGGGGGAGGAATCTGCTGGCTGGTACAGTGCAATAGGATCCGGGAAGGAGGAATAAGGGATCTGTGACTAATCTAAGAAGCAGTGTGATGAAATCCATTGTTTACATTCATTATTTAAATGTATTTAAAATGGATTTTACAGTCTTGGTATAGTGCAGAGAATAGTTACTGTTTTAGCTAGAAATTCAGCTTTTTTATTTTTCAAATAGGAGAACAGTGTTTCAGTTACAATCTTTCTATTCACAGTGTAAACAATTAAATAAATACAGTCTGGGGACAGGTCCTTACTTGATTAAGGCAACTAATATAATTTTCCTTTAACCCAATTTTACCAACCGAACCAAACTATAATAAACAGATAATCTTAGTATATAAAACCTCCTGCTCCACACTTATTATTCTTTATTTGGGTAGGGTATTCTGCATTGCTATACAATTGATCACCTAAAGTTCAGTGAAGAATTAGTAAGAAAACAGAATGTTCACATGCAGAGCATTCTGCAAACAAGGACATATCAGCGCTGCAACAGCCAGAACTTCGCTAGACCCAGTTTAATAATACAGATAATGTATATCTACAAAGCATTGTTTGTTTGCACCCCTTGCATTGGAACAAGGTTTGTCCCGGAGAGTATTTACTTCTTTTTTTGCCTTGCTCTCCTTTATGACTCAGGCCCTTAAAATGCAGTTTTGGTGCATCTGTTAGAGAGAGCACTGAATCGCAAAAGGTGATTGCTCCGTAAATAGCATTACTCAGGTGCGGACCTAGAATTTTTTTAGGAGGGGTGCGATTTGTGCCCCGCCCCCTTCTTACCTAATTGGGGGGGGGGGGGGGTTGCCCCGATCGCCCCCTCTCCCCTGGATCCACCACTGGCAGTACTCCCATGTTTTTGTTGGTAGATCATTTTCAAGTTCTTCCAAGATAGAAAATTGCTTGCAGTCAGTTTATTGATCCAAAGTGTATGTTTTTTTTACAGTAAAATACATCTAAGTGTCTTGACACCAATAAAAACGTACCATAAAGCCCAGAGCTTTGCATGCTTTTCCTTTCTGGTGTGAATACTAACCTTCAGTTGCTATGGATACAATTCCCTATAGCTTTATGCCGTGAGCAAATTCACAAGAACACTCAATCCATTCACAGATCAATGACATGACTGCCTCATACCTCAGTAATGTCAATAGCCCTAATGATAAGCTGAATATTGGTTCAGCCCACAACATGTCTGCCCCCACTGTGTGTAATGGAAGACTCCACTTTGATATTTGTGCTGCAAACTGTCTCTTCTCCTGTGTATACTGTAGAAATGTGATTACATTTTTCCATCTATTACAGTAAATCTACATGATAAGGCTTGAAATAATTAAATTACCCTTTGGCTGGTGTAACCTTGCCTGTGGTCTCACTGTTCTTCCTAACCAACCACAATCAAGATCTACTAAGTATCTGGTGAGTATTAAACACAGTGTTCTGTGTTACTTTACGACTTTTATCCATAACCTTTATTACCCGTTCAGCAAGATGATATAAATATGATATTATTTATATAGCTGTGGCGCTTGGCTGCAAAATTCTAGGTTTCGATTCCTGCACACAGGTGATATAATTTAAATATCTCTACTTAAACACAGATTAGACAGTGAAAATTAGTTCTGTTTTCTTGCATATGTCAACATTACAAAACCAACCTGACCCCTTTTTTTGACGTGTAGCCCTAGTTTAGCATTTAATAATCTATCCAAAAAGTAATAGTTAGGTTCAGCAAGTAAAGCTCACACGTGTAAAAAGGTAGTTAAAATAATTTAGCCTAGAAAAATAGAACAGAACAAGAACACCTAAAACAGGTAAACCAGATTAATGACCCATCTTAAGTGATAAGGAATATAGCTTCTAAACGTGGGCTTATGTATAACCCAAAGCAACCAATAATATTTCTCATTTTAAGTCTTATGAAAGTGGACATGTGAGTCATTGCCCCTGCACCATTTATTAAGACCTATAGGTTATCTCGGCACACAAGATTTAATTTGGATTTATGTGTTACTTAGCATTTTACATTTTTGTTGTCAGATTTGAAAACCGTAATCTTATTGTGGGTTTTTTTTTTTGCACACAGGAACCCTGCTATACAATATGCCAAACTGTATAATCAAGGATTGCAAATATTACTCTGGAAGAAAACTGAATGAATCTGATGATGTGACACTCCACGTTTTCCCCAAAAGTTTGGAAACCATTAAAAAATGGCTACAAAGCATCCAAAAGTCTGGTCAAGACTTTGGCGACATTGATGAATTTGCACAGCGCGTCTATGACGGCAAGAAAAGTGACCTGTTCCGAATATGTTCGCAACACTTTGAAGACAATTGCTATACATTTCAAGTTATCCGGAAAAAGTTCATGAAAAAAGAGGCCGTCCCTACGATATTTAAAAAGGAACAAAAAAAGAAACCGAAGCCTCCACCAGAACCAGAGCCACCGGTTAAGAGGTTTCGAAGAGACCCATCGCCAATAAAAGAGCTTGATCCAGCTGAAAAAGAGAGCGGAGTGTATCCACTATATATGTATCAGTCCGTTATTGGTGAACCCCATTCAGCTATGCTTCACACAACACCAATCTGTGGAAACCATGAGCCCACCATCAACACCAGTGGATTATATGTAGAAGATTCAAGTCCATCTACATCACATTCAAGTGTAACAATGCCACAAATTGTCAGCTGTACGTCCCTGCAGGAATCTACGACACCAGACTCTGTGCCACAGGCGGCCGAGGACAATATGTTGCCGTCTGCGCCAGTATTTCATACTTTTCCATCCTTTGTTGATGTTGGTGTCAACACGGATAATTCTATAAAGAAAGACGCCTCTACTGACACTCTTGGAGCTAAGGATATAGTAAATGTAAGACATACAGACTCCACAACCACAAGAGAAGACAAGTCAGTGCAGGTCCCCGAAACGTAAAGTTTGTCATTAGTTACTAAACCTGTAATCATACCACTGCTATTCCAGTTTTGTACCAATGCTCCCAACATCTACAGCTGTATTATCACCTGTTCTCTATTTTAAACCAGAAAACTTCTCCAGAAAACTTGCAGTAACGATCCCAATTTTAAAATAAACCTGGATTATTGTCAGGAAACTTAATTTATACCAGAGTCAGTTTTTGCCACTTTCTAAGGAAAATGAGAAGCGTAAAGTATCCTAATTCCGGTTAACGAAGGGTAGATTGCCACCAGTAACTCACTGTCACTTGGTATCTATGCTGTATACCATGAAATAATGACTATGTGCTACAAATCTCTAATGCAAGTGTTGAACTGAACCCTTGTAATAAACAATTAGGATATTGCTAATCTTCGAAGTTTTCATTTATTGCAATATTAATGTTAGTGTGATGAACTACATACATGAGTATTTGCAGTGAACCAGAAGACTGAGCATTGAATTCAGACTAAGGTGTATATTTACTAAACGGCGGGTTTGGAAAAGTGGAGGTGTTGCCTATAGCAACCAATCAGATTCTAGTTATCATTTATTTAGTGCATTCTACAGAGTGACAGCTAGAATCTGATTGGTTGCTATAGGCAACATCTCCACTTTTTCAAACCCGCAGTTTAGTAAATCTAGCCCTAAGTCTAGACACTTTCTCTCCATTACTATATTCATTGCAGCCTAACAACATAACCACTACAGATGTCCTGAGATTATATTACTTTCCCGCAGTATTAAATGGCAGATTTGAAGTCGAACCAGTGATGCCAATTTGAATGCACATTGTAGTTCAGAGACTAAAATGTTAATTTTGTGGGAAATAAATGCAGTTAATGGTACATGACCATATCTTTAGAAGAATAGAATGATGACAGATAATACTGATTATGACCGCAAATTGACTTTGGATCAATATGAAAAACAGACTTTGCATTTCTTTATATTACATGAAAACAATTACAAAGGCTAATAGGGAACCCACAGTAGGGGGTAAATGTATCAAGATGAGAGTTTTCCGGCAGGTTTGAAAAGTGGAGATGTTGCCTATAGCAACCAATCAGATTCTAGCCATCATTTTGCAGAATGTACTAAATAAATGATAGCTAGAATCTGATTGGTTTTTTAAACCTGCCGGAAAACTCTCAGCTTGATACATTTACCCCTAGATCTTTAACCAGGGCATTCAGTCTGCTTTGACTAGTGAAGTATGGACATTGGGGGCATGAAAATTGATTAAATTACATACTGTCCCACCCCCTTTGTGAATTGCCCAATATAGTTGTCGGGAGAACGTTAATTTCTGCAGGCGGCATCTCACAAACATAGAAGAGAGATTTTATTATACAAAAAATAAATCGGTAGGATTAGAATCCCCTTCAAAGTGAGCTATGGGTAAGTACTTAAACTACAGTCTTCCACATCAACACCAGACATAGATTTAAAGGTTAGGGATGCCTTACTGCTCTTGTTGTAGCCAGTTCATCCTAAAGTGTCTGGCTAAATTACTCCCCAAGCCAGGACGAAATAAGAACTGAAGCTTCTACTCTATAAAGAGAGTGTTTATTGATCCACATCAGTGATAAAAGGTGATAATCACATATCCTATTGGGTCGAAATACTCCATTGTCACTTAAGTTCAGGCCTCCGCCTTCTAGCAGCTTTATAGGACTGCAGAGTATCTTGTTGCTACATAAATAAAGAGTAATGGTAATAATATATTTATGTTTTGCACATAAGAACTATTATGTTAGGAGGGAAGACTGAGCTAGTTGTGTTAGAACTGAACTTGTCCTGAAAATAACATCTATTTACTGGTAGTGGGAACAGAGAAATAGGTTTACAGGATTGATGTTCACTCAAAGGGGTAACTTTACTAAACTTTCTAAAAAGGAAAAGTGGAGATGTTGCCCATAGCAACTAATCCGATTTTAGTTATCATCTAGTACATTCTACAAAATGACAGCTAGAATATGATTGGTTGCTATGGGCAACATCTCCACTTTAACTTTTCAGAAGGTTTAGTAAATCTACCGTAAAGGGTTAAAAGATGTGATCAAAAATAGATTGAGATTGCCCAGTGGAATGCCCGCATAGAAATATTTTGGTTGACTCTAGTGATGTCACCCTCACCTTAGGGAAAACCATTGTATTGCTTCGCGTGTTGGCAATCTAAATTATCATAATTAAGGGATGCTTTTTCTGATCATGCTCACTACATTATTATTTCATTTATAAGGCGCCACATATTCTGTAGCGCTGTATACAGTAAACAATTCACAAATACACGTGGTAATTACACATAAGTGGCATAGATGAGTGTGAGTAACACTGTGGAGACTCACACTGAATGTAGCAATAAACATGACTGGGTTCATGAGGGAGATGTACAGTAGACAGACATTGGACAATAGGTAGAGGGGACCCTGACCATGAGAACTTACATTCTAGAGTCAGGGGTGATGAGAGTCAGTAGGACCAACTGGGATAAAATGGAGATTTCGGGCGAAAGAAGAGGAGGTGATGGACAATATGGTCAAGAGTTGGTAGGATAGGCGAGCATAAAAATATGAGTTTTGAATGAGCGTTGGAAGGACTGTAGGTTGGACAGTGGAGGGAGGCAGAATAGAACATTCCAAAAGTGGGGGCAGCACAGGAGAAGTCTTGGAGGTGAGCGTGGGAGAAAGTAATGAGAGGTGAATAGAGGCAGAGCAGAGTTGTCGGTTGGGGGTGTACTTCAAGACAAGGTCAGAGATGTATGGGGGAGAAGTGTTTGGAGAGGATTTTGTAAGTGAGGGTAAGGAGCTTGAACTGAAAAACAGATAGGGAGCCAATGAAGGAATTTACACAGAGGAGCAGCGGAAGAGAAGCGACGAGAGAGGAAAATGAGCTTAACTGCAGCATTTTGAATGGATTGAAGGTGAGAGAGTTGGGAGTCTTGAAGGTCAGTGAAAAGGAGTCTGAAGTAGTCAAGACGAGAAATGAAGAGCAAATGGAACCGAATTTTGTTTGCTTCCTGAGAGAGGAATGGGCGGATTTTTATAATGTTACGGAGGAGGAGGAGGTGGGTGGAATTGGCGAGGGACTAGAAATGAGGAGCAAAGCTGAGGGTTTCTTTTCTAAATTAGATGGGTTACAATAAATATTATTTTACTGGTCCTAGTGAAAAGAGGGATTCATAGCAGTAAGTGATGGCTGAGCAGTTACTGCTAGTGATCTAAACTGCGCAAGGATCACTAGCGGAATTTCTAGCACTGTGTCTTACAGGTCTATTTATAAAAGAGAGATAAGTCTTCTCCCTATTTATCAAAGGCTATCGCAGGTGGTAGCGCCAGCCAGTGAAGAGATTTGCTTTGAATGTGGTAACCTATCTAATAAGGATTGCAGTTGTATTTGTACTGCCACAATCCAATATGGCTAAAGCAGTATATATATTTAAGCGCTACTGAATATGTTGGCGCTATATAAATAAGTGTTGAAATGATGATATTGAAAGAAAAAAATATTTAGTTAAATAGAACATTTTATCAAAGCAGTTGGTCGTGTAGCAAATTGATTCATGCCTGCGCAGATGCACCAAGACTGGCTGGTGAAGTAGTAAGGTGGGGGAGTGGAGTGGTTGCTCTGTGAATAGCATAATTTTGGCCCCCACAGGAAAATGCTGTGATAGTGTGAAAAATGATGCAATTCACAGTGAACCGCGTAATTGAGGTACCCGTCCTGCCCACTTTGCTAGGGCAGTACAGCATATGTGTGTTGTTAACAACAAACCTCACTGTAAGGGACTAGATGCATGGGGGTGGCCTGCTCTAACGGGAGTCTGGGAGATGTACAGGGAATTCCGGAGACACCCGGAGATTCTGGGAAGTATGATAACAAATGAAGTCATAACTTGTACTTCTAGGAGTAATGTTACTTTTTTCATTGGCAGTATACAATTATATACAACTAAGGTTCTTTATTTATTATAATGTCAATCAAAACAAGTGCTTAGCATTACTAAATGGCTAAAACTTGTTCTCTAGTTAAGCCAGACACTGGTACCACGAATCGAAGATCATCATCTCTCCTTTTTTAAGTTATTTCTCTCTCCCTCTTCAGTTTAACATAATCTATTTCTTACTTTCCTTCTCTCTCTTCTTTTCAGTAACATTTCTCCCCCAGTTTCCTATTTCATAGTGACACCTCTCATTCCTTTTCATCTCAATATCTTCCTCTGTCTCATGCTGGTTTCTCCACTGTGTCCCTTCTATCTGCTCCCTGCGTCTTCCTCTGGACAGCTCAGGAAATCGTTTTCCATTGGTCGGCTTGAGGGTGTGCACAGGAGCAGCGTCCCAATTTGCTGCACACATCTGTGTATGTATCTGTTGCAGCCTTCATGTAGATGCTTTAAGCAACCTCCCTCCTGTGCGCTTTCTATTCAGAGCACAGTGGGAGGGGGAAATACAGTCTAAGGTGCAAAGTGTCTCTAGTGTCCAGAAACACAGGCTCCAACCATTGTACAGCCCTGAATGTGAGAAGTGGAACAAAGCAACTTGTGGGCTAGGTCAGTGGTTCCCAAACTCTCTCAGTTCAAGGCACCCTAAGCCAAAATAATTACAGAGTAGTACTGTTTTTTAAGTAGTTGGTTCAAAATAATTAAATAAGTATTTAGGTCAAGACAAAAATGCCTTTTAAGTTGTTTGCAACAATAATACACGTAAATACAAGGAAAATATTTTTATATATTTTTTTCCAATTATATTTATTTCAAAGAACGATTTACAGCACTCATTAACATGAATAAGATTACACAAAATAAAACAATATGTACAAAAATGTACTTGGTTATTAAAGAATGTTATAAAAATACCATTTATTAATGGAATGTATGTGCTGATTGTGCACTGTACAAGTTTTCGAACCATCGGATTAGCTTTGACACTGCCCCCCCCCTCCCCCTCCTATTTCCTGTCATTGATTTTTGAACGGGACCATGCTACTAAATTGGACTTTTAAAGACTTGTCAAAGGGGAGCTCAACAAGTTTTTCTTCTTCTATAGAAGTGAATTCAGATGGGGCCCCTACTACTGAATGGGTCTTGGATCCATGCAAATTTCTCTATATTCTCTGGAAAATATTTTCAGACAAGTCACTGAGCTTTGTTAGCTGCTGCTTAAAAACTGATTTAAGTCAATATAACTTGATCTGCTGTATGTACTCTGCAACCACTGCTATGTTTGTAATATGCTTTTCTAAAAAGTTCAATAAAAACCTTTTGAGTTAAAAAAAACTGATTTAAGTTCCTGTGTAAACATCATTGGAAGTAACAAACTGAAGCACCAGAGGGAAACAGTCATTGTAACCATCTTTATTTAATTTTCTTTTCCATAGAAGCAGTTTTTTCCTAACAGCTGAGACCTTCTCTGAGAGTTTAACAATGTGTGTGTGTGTGCCTGTTGCTTCCCTGCAGTGAGACATTCAATGCATTCAGTTTGTCAAAGAGATCACACAGGTATGCTAATTTGCACAAAAAAAATAATCAGTATCCAAGTAGTTATTGGCACAGACGTGTACTTCTACGAGATAGGAGTAGCGTTCTTTTCGTAATTCAAAGACACGAGAAAGAACATAGCTATAGGAGAGCCATCGTGTGCTACAGTAATACAACAAAGATGTGTGCGCAGAGCCCATATCCTCAGACATTTTTTTTTTAAAAGAAAACCTTGGCTTCTGTGGCCGAGTTTTTATAAAGTTCACCACTTTCAAAACGCAGTCTACAGTGCATCAGCAGCTATGGTTCTTATGAGTGCCTGCAATCCTCCATAACAGTCAGACATAGAGCGACCACCATCAGTACAGGCACCAAAGCACTTTGTCCAGTCTAAGTTGTTTTCACTCATAAAAGAGTCAATGATCTGAAACAAACCTTGTGCCTTTATAACTATGGTAATACTTTTACAAAAAAGGTCTCCCATAATATTGTCACCATCTACAAATTGTGTGTAGCAAATCAAATGAGCATCCTTATTACTGTCTGGTGGTCTAGTTGTGCGAATTCCATCCCTTTCATTTTTTCAATTAACTGGTCTGTGGTTCCTCATTCTTTTCTTCACCACCACACTATACTGTCCTACCCCCCCCCCCCACTCCTTTCCAGTGTTCAAAAATCTTTACATTTTTTGTACAAGAAAATAAGTCTGTCCTGAAGCAATCACAATATATAATTATTATAAGTTGAAGTAAAATCCTGTGTAGCTCCTATACTAGAAGTAAAATTGTGCTTCTAAGAAGCAACACCATGCAAACAGCGGGAACAGTGCAGGGTGACACCCCACAATAGAGTTGTCACAGTATTGCTGTATATATCCAAAGTATACCCCCCAGTGACGGCTTTCCTCTATTACTGGTCAACTAAATTAACCAGCACCTATCGATAACTACATTAAATAGCACTTATCTCACTCAATACATAAAGGCAGCAGCCTTACGTGTTAAAATGTATCTCATTCCCAAGCACCTCACTTAAAGGAGTGACAAGTTCTTCATAAAGCACCACAAAAAGATAGCAGCAGGGAATGAGAATTATTATTATTCTTTTCTTTTAATTCAATGACTTTTGAAACATATTTAAAAAGCTATTCATAAAAAATATGCAATACAATCATATTGTGATATACATATGTAAGTATAAGATAAAGTTGGTAATAGTTATTGGTAAAGGAAGAAAAATTGCATGTACAAAAAGACTTAAATAAATGGAGGGAGTATGTATCTCCATCACACTGCGCCCCTTCATAATAACACTGCGCCCCTTCATCATCACACTGCGCCCCTTCATAACACTGCGCCCCTTCATAATAACACTGCGCCCCTTCATAATAACACTGCGCCCCTTCATCATCACACTGTGCTTCTTTATAATCGCACTGCGCCCCTTCATCATCACACTGTGCCTCTTTATAATCGCACTGCGCCACTTCATCATCACACTGTGCCTCTTTATAATCGCACTGCGCCCCTTCCGTAGTTATCCATTTATCACACTGCCCCTTTCATCCCAGTGCTGCCCCTCCATTCATTTACTTGGCCTTCTTTCTTCTGTTTTCTTTCTCTGGTTTCATTATTATTAATATTATTAATGTTAAACAGCATTCTGTCCCTGATGCCCTATAGGTCTCAGCTACCCCAGACTGCCATTAACAGTTTGGGCATGTACTACAAGTACCAGCATACCTATGACTGCCAGGGCATGCTGGCACATGGGGATCCTGTTGACAGTAACAATATTGACACATTAAGTGTGGTGACATAATGAACTTGTCACCATTCTGAATGTCGACATTTTAACTGTGTCAATATTCTGATTGTTGACATTTTAACTGTCAACATTCTGAATGGTATCCAAACCCTTTTCAGACCCCTAGCTTCTCCCTGTCCTGCTCCTATATAAGCACACACACAGTCACAGCCAGACACTCACTAGAGTCTTATACCCACTGGCTTTTAAAAATGCAAATGTTTTACCACATGTAAAACGTACAATAAATGCACTGGATGGAGCGAGAAACAATCTGACACAAGTAAAAGCGTGAGTGGGTATGCAGACATGGGAAACATTGGGTTCCAATGTCTGCCCCAAAAATATGTATTGTACAAAAGATGAAAACACTAGTGACCACAAGTATTTTTATGCCAGTGGGTATGGTTGTACGTATGTATTTATGTATGTAAATTCCAGTGTGTATAAGGCCTTAAGCTTCCAGGCTCCCCTAAATGTATATTTGTGGATGTTACAAATGCCCTTTCATTTTTAGTAATAACATGAATTTTTAAATGTGACCTATCAACAAGATTACATGGCCAATGGTAAGTGAAGCCATTAAGCTGTGGGCACTTAAAAGCATTGGTTTAGGTGTTTCAAGCACTTACCCATTGGGGGTTAAAGTTTTGCTGATATCGAGCCAATAGCGTCCATGGGGATTGGCATAGCCTCTTCACATTGCTTCCCATGGAATGCTAGATCTTTTCTTCCTGCACTTTCTAGGATGAGACACGAATGGCGCTGATGCTTCCATCTGAAGACGCTGTTCAAGTGATGGTAGGGTCTAGGTTTCCAGGTTTGGGGAGGCGCAGTACAACAACGCCTCATGTGGAAGAGGTAAGGCTTGTTGGTACAGGCACGTCTGTTCCAAATGCCGTGGTAACCACGCTGGTAGATAATGTACCAGAAATTCGGCAGGTGTTGGAAGGGGTCGTGGAGCATCGGGAAGTGCTAATTAAAGTTCCATCCCCAATTAATTTAGATGTTTTAAATACTTGGCTTAGTTTTTCCCCAGATGTTTTGCAAGCTAATTTCCTCGCCCAAGGATTTCGTTACAGTTTTCAGCTTCCAGTAGTAGGAGAGATTAGGTCATCTACAGGGCGGAATCTGAAGTCAGCATTCCTGCTTCCAGGGGTTCTGAAGGAGAAGGTTATGAAAGAAGTTAGTTTGGGCCGCATGATTGGGCCGTTTCTTCTCCTCCGATTCCCGGTTTGATAATTTCCCCAGTAGGGGTTGTCCCTAAGAAGGCTGCGGGCAAATATAGTTTAATACAACATTTGTCCCATCCCCCGGGTTTTCTGTTAATGACGCCATAGACGCGAGCCATAGCTCGGTGAATTGCCAGTCCTTTGAGGAGGCTTTGGCAATGGTCAGGGCATTCGGTCAAGGGGCTTTATTAGCCAAGTTAGATCTAGAATCTGCGTTCAGACTCCTTCCTCTGCACCTGGAGTTTTCAGATTCATGGGCTTTAAATTAGAGGACAGTTTTTACATCGATCACTGCCTCCCCATGGGATGCTCAGTGTCATGCGCCTTTTTTGAAAAGTTTCGCTCCTTCCTGCATTGGTGCGTACAAGCAGGAACCGGGCACACAGGAATCGCCCATTATTTGGATGATTTTTTGTCCATAGGTCCTCCATTGTCCTCGGTCTGTGCGGAAACCCTTTTTTCAGCTAAGGCTTTGCTTGCAGTGATGGGGGTCCCAGCACTTGTCTGTCATTTCTGGGCATTGAAATAGACACCATGGAGGAATGTTTCTTAAGGAGAAGATAGATAAATTAGGAGCAGTGGTTGCTGAAGCGCTTAGTTCCCAGGCTAGTTCTCTGCATCGGGCTCAGTCCCTTCTGGGTTCATTTAACTTGGCATGCAGGGTGATACCTATGGGACGCATTTTCTCTAGGAAATTGTCAATGGCCACAGCAGGATTAAAAAGACCTCATGCGAGAGTACGCTTATCGGCAGAGATACAAGGGGATTTGCAGATTTGGCTAAATTTTTACAGACTTTTAATGGAGTCCGTATATGGCCTAAAAAGCAGGTTTCGAATGTATTGTCAGATGCCTCTGGAGCGAATGGTTTTGGGGCCATTTTTCAGGACGAGTGGTGTGCAGCTCCTTGGCCTGCGAATTGGCGTCATAACGGTTTGGTGGCAAATTTGTTAGTTCTAGCGTTATTTCCTATAGTTTTGTCCCTTGATCTCTGGTGCCATAAGCTAACAAGCCATAATGTTGTCTTCTGGTGTGATAATATCAGGGAGGTGCAGGCGATCAATCGCCAGAGCGCCACATCTTTGCCAGCAGTGAATCTTTTACACAGGCTTGTTTTAAAATGCTTGGAGAAAGATATCATTTTTCAAGCCAGGCATGTCCCTGGATAAGTAAATATTGTGGCAGATGCACTCTCGCATTTTAGGGAACTCGCTCCTACGGTTCAATTAACCGGAATTCCTTGTCCTTCCGCATGGCAGTGGATCGAATCGGGATGATCGGGGTTGGCAGAGTCGTCCCTTGCACAGTCTACAAGACGAGCTTATCAGGCAGCCTGGCGTCATTGGGAAGCTTTCTAACGTTCCAGGGCCCCAAGTACATCAGGTCAGGCAGAGGAAAGGCTAGATTTTAGGTGGGAAAAATATAGTATTGGCGTGAATAATTAAGCCATGGCCTCAATCCTAGCAGGCATATTGTTTATGGCTTGATTGCATAACAAATTAGATCCCACAAGAGGTTTTGTAATTTCCAAGACCATGAAAGGATGGGCTAGGGTTCGCCCCTCTGCTCCTGATACTAGGCTTCCAATTACTGTTCCCCTGCTTTAACAATTGATAGTGTCACTGGCGGCCGTAACTTCGAGTGCTTACGTGGCTATATTATTCAGCACAGCTTTTTCCATGGCATTTCATGGAGCGTTTAGGATTAACGAGCTGGTTGCTAACTCGAGAGCTTCTTTCGGTACAGCTTTGTTGGCTAGAGACATTCTAGTGGCTAACACACGTTTCAGTTAAAATTGTTTGATCTAAGACGGACCAGTATAGTAGAGGACATTGGGTCACCTTGCCCGCTAACACTGATTTGGCTATATGTCCGATTTCATTGTGTGCTAAATTAGCAGAGATTGGTCCCAGAGATAGTGTAGCATGGTTAGTGCACATCAACTGGTCTCCTTTGTCAAAATTCCAGTTCAATGCTATCTTTAAAAGTGCAGTGCTGAAAATTGGTTTGGACCCAAAATTCTACGGAATCCATTCTTTTCGTATTGGGGCAGCTGCAGCTGTAGGAGGGGCGTCTGTCCCTGACATTAAATCTTTGGGTCGCTGGAAGACGGATAATTATAAAAGGTATATTAGACCTTAATTGTAAATTATGTTCTTTTCTTCTTTGCATCTTCTTTCTACATCCTCCACCCCCAACCCCACCCCACCCCCTTTTTTCCTTCTTCTCTTTCTATCCCTTCTTCTCGCGCACACCCCTCCTCCGGTAATTCAGGGCAAAAGCTGCTTGTCGTGTTAGCGAAAGCGTGAAGGGATTTTCCCATTTTTTCCTACAGATACATACCTACACTTGGGTTACTGTTCCTTCTCCTCCCTTCTTCATGATTAAACCTGTTTAGGTTGGTACCTTTAATTTCCATTGTTCGTTATGGGTGTTAAACCGTAGTAGGTTGGTACCTTATGTCATACTGGTAAACCATTATTGGTTGGTTCCTCTCACCCGTGTTTAGTAAGTAAACCACATGTGGTTGGTGTTCATGTTCAATAGCCCTGTAGCCATAGTAAATACTGTCAGGTTGGTATGGAAACTCTTTAACCATGACAGGTTGGTTTCTCGCCCTCATCAGCTAAACCTTTTCCAGGTTGGTATAACAAATCATGCATTAGTCATCTCATTTATTAGTGCACCTTTGGAATCCCATTCTTCCCTGTGATACCTTAATAGGTTTGAATTCTCCTTCAACATTGAACCTTAGGTTAATTCCCATGCTTTCCCTTATTCCCTTCAGTCAATCTCACTCCAAGTGCATAGCATTAAACATCATTGGTCACTAGTGTCACTTATACATGTTGTTTGAATAAACCTTTATAGGTTGTTTGCCCTTTCCCCTCCCTCTTACAGTGGTGTTAAACCTTATTGGTTGGTTATCATTTCAGACAATAAACTGGTTTGTGTGGACCCGCACTTATTAAAGCTGCAATTAAAGCAATCCCTAAACCTGGGGTATGTTTGGTGGTTGAGCAATCAAAGTGGAATATTGATTATTGACAGAAGTATGCTCGGGTCCAGTGGTTATCAAATGGTTATCGGGTTTTTAAGGCAACCCTTGTATTATGGGCCTGCTTGGTTGCTGTCAATGGTCAGAATGTTTTTATGCCTCATAATACTTAAGTTGATCAATTCTCTATCTCCGGTTCACAGGCCAGAAGATACAGATTTGGATAATGGGACACTCATTTGTGTATTGGGCTTCTAAACATCAGTTGGCAAGTGACTGGTCAAATTTTCCATGCCCGGTTAATATTAGATGGATGGGGAAGAGGGGTCTATGTTGGCCATCTCTTTTACCTTGGTTGGAGGAAGAAATGTCAAAAAATCAACCTCCTGACATCTTAGTTTTCCATCTTGGAGGGAACGATGTGGGTAAGACTAAATCGTTGGCCCTCATTAATAACATCAGAGAAGATTTGTGTGCTATACATGCACGATGGCCAACGGTAATTTTATGTTGGTCGAATATAGTTCCTCGGCTGTCTTGGAGGTTTTCCATCCGCCCTCCCATTTTGACCAAACTGTTAAGGAAAATAAATAGTTTGGGACGGGTGGTTAGAGAGTTTTGAGGAGTAGATATTTTTCACCCATCCATTAAGATAGACAAAATTCACTTATTTCGGCCTGATGGGGTTCCTGTTCCTTTGAATAGAGAGGGTATAGGGTTGTTTATTGGTGAGATTTATGAACAATTAGGTTCGCTGGTCAGATCCTGTGGTGGTGGGCTGGGATCCCGTTAAAGGGTACCAGCTGTGAGTGGGTGAACAGTGCAGTCAGCGACTAGTCACAACGGTGTTTATGTTACTTGGCCGCACGTCACTGCCCCTTTACAAGTAACATCACTCTTGATCCTTCTGCGTGGAGGATCCCTTGGCATGCTTTGTGTGGCCATCAATGCCGAGTCCAAAAGGGAGCAGTCATGCTGATGCCTGTTTTAGCACTGGCCAATGTTAAGGGGTTATTCCTTGGTTAGTTTTAATGCCATCTTGGCATTGCAATATTTGGTTAAAAGATTGGTTGTTAGCTGACTGCATTTTGCTCTCGCCACCACCAATCGGAATTGAATTTAATTGGTTATGAATAAAATTGCGACCTTTTGCCAAAAGCTGATACGTGTTCGTGTGTTTATTTGGTTTAGTTTAAGTCACACTTATAGCATACAAAGGTTGGTAAGGTGCCTGAAGGAATAGACATTAACCATATGCATTTTAAACACATGGACTTGTTCAGCCTGTTGCCAAACACAGGGTTCATAAACAATTTGTCACACATTTGCCAAATCACCAAATTTTGGTCCAGATCAGGGTCAGGGACCTAGTAGTGAGGATGGCTGATAATGACCCACATATGCTGACTGATCAGATATTCTATGTCCAATATGATGCCTGATACTTCATATGCCTCATTATCGGGCAAATTCACTTGAAAATGACCAAACTAAAAGGTTAAAAAATGTTTTGTTTTGTTTTTTAATTTTGACACACATGTGCGAAGCAAAATTGGGCAGACCTGAGTCAAGCGGCCAGATAGCAGGAAAGTCAGCATTTGACCTCACATAGGCCTAAAATTTTTCATCAGATCACACTTGCGGATGTCAATACCAAAATGTTTGACTAGTTATAGCATGTGTAGCCATCATTAGGAGCTGACAAGATGAGTGCATTGGTAAGGCTTGCAGAAAAGTGCTATTAGTATCTTAAGAGATTAGATGAAACTGTACTGTGCTACAATTTAACAAGACATGAAGTTTTGTTCATCATCATCAACATTTAATTATTTAGCGCCAACAAATTCTGTAGCGCTTTAGAATTGGGAAAAAACAGTAATAAAACAATACTGGGTAATACATACAGAGAGGTAAGAGGACCCTGCTCGCAAGCTTACAATCTATAGGACACAGCGGCGGATCTAGAAAAATGCTGTACCCGGGGCGATTTAGGCCTCGCCCCTTTCTAACATCTTAGGCTGCCGACGGCTGCACACTATGTGCAGGTCCGTCCAGCCGTGACAGTGTGCTGCCCAGGTGCTCTGATTGTGTTTTAAACACAGTCAGAGCAGCCGGGCAGCACACTGTCCCTGCCTGTCACGGCTGGACGGACCTGCACATACTGTGCAGCCGTTGGCAGCAAGTGTCTGCTAGGGGGGGCGATCGCTACAAAATTGAGTAATGTTGGATCTTGATCATGTTCTGTTTTGAAATGTTGTGACACACTCTGCGTTTCTAGGCCTCTCTTGATATTGCGTATATGCTAAGCTAGATGTACATGGAGTGGTACTATGGTTCGACCCACATATTGGTGGTGACAGAAACACTAGAAGATATATAACATCTCTAGTCCCTTCACTGGCTCCCCTTCCCTACAGAATCGTGTTCAAGCTCCTTACACTTACCTTCAAGGCCCTCTCCAACTCCACCGCTCCCTACATCTCCATTCGGCCAATGACCGTCGCCTCTCTTCCCCCCTGGTCACCTCCTCCCATACTCGCATCCAAGACTTCTCCCGTGCTGCCCCCCTCCACTGGAACCAGCTCCCCCGCTCCATCAGAACTTCACCCAACTTGTCCAGCTACAAACGGGCCTTAAAAACCCACCTCTTCCTCATAGCCTTCCAGTCCCCCACTTAACTGCCCTCCTTCCTGTCTCCCACCTACCTCCCTCCTCGTCGCTCTCCTCTCCCCCCCCCCGCTCCCCTCCGTCTTTGCCTCCGCTCTCCCCCTTTCCTCCTCCTACCCTTGCGTCTCTGTCTGTCCTACCCTCCCCTTAGATTGTACGCTCCTTCGAGCAGGGCCTCCTCTCCTCCTGTTCTCCACCACCTTAACTCTGCTCTCCAGCTCCTTGTCTCTTCCGTGAGGCCCTTCTACCCCTCTAGCTACCCCGCTGGGGCTCTCGCCTGTCATCTAGCTGTACTTTGAGCTTCCGAGTTACTGTGCTTTTTGTTAACTGTTCCGTGATGTCTCACCCTGTACTGTATTTCTGTCTTTCCCTGTACGGCGCTACGGATACCTAGTGGCGCCCTATAAATAAATAAATAATAATAGTCACATGTTAGAAAATCCTTAATGGGATATTTCGAACCTGTATTGTAGGACTGAAAATCTAGCATGGAATTGTTACAGGCAATACATTGTCCACAAAAAAAGAAGCCTCTTGGCTGTGGGTACGATGAGTGACTGGATTTGTGTCTTTGGTTCAATGTGATTCCTTACTAGTTTTTTTCTTCAAGTCTTAAGCTTTCCTGAACACTACATCTGATTTTGCAGGTTTTATAGTTTTTAAATCTTAAAACTGTCCAAATGAGATGTTTGACAGCCAGTTCGGGTTGTGGTTGCTGGTGGCCAATATATAACTGTTAACGTCCATGAGTTGCATCACAAAAAAATTCCACTCACATTTGGTTTCCCTTCAATAGATGTGTAACAGCTAGCTACCAGGCCTTCTGCAAGAAGAATGATAATATATAAGCTGCACATGCCAACTGGGCTTAGGATATGGTTAGTTGGTATCAGAGCCAAATTTTTTTAACTTCAAGATAAAGGGTGTGGTATCTTCTAGATAAGTAGATTCATTCTGGAAACATGGCTTTAAATACTGATCCAGATATGTAACCACTGGATTTCTTTGTATTTGTGTTTAATTGCAGTATCTATTACAGCAAAAAAATATTCCTTAAACTAGATTTTTAAGAACTGTAATCCGATAATAGTATAAAGGTTTAAAACAGGATTTGATTTCTCAGTTGCTCATTCATAATTTTTTTTTTTTTTTTTAAATTCTTTTTTTTATTGGAAAGAAAATTAAACAGCTTTTACAAATATATCTGTTTTGCATTGAACGATGCATTAAAGTCATTAATAAACATTGCATATAAAGATACAGTTACACGAAAGAGGTGTGTCATTGCACCAGTATATAAAAAAAACAAAGTACCATTTAGTATACTATAATACATCATGTAAGGATGGGGGAAAGGTCAAGAGGAATACAGACAGGTAAGGAGGGGTAGATCAGAGATGAGAGAGAGGGGAAAGGGGGGGGGGGGTTCACCTATTCCACTGAGAATATAGTGGCGAATCCTTAAATTCAAGCCACTTGAACCATATATAGTAATACTCCCTATATTTGTCTCTTGATGAATAGAGTATGTCATCCATTATTCTGTAGGATTCTAGACGGGCAAACCACTCTTTGATGGTAGGAATATTCTGTGATCTCCAATGCACCGGGATCACAGCCTTTGCCGCGTTGCTAAGGTTTTTAATTGTTGATTTTTTATATTTTGAGATGGTCAATTTATTAAGATTCAATAACCAGTATTTGGGGCAATTAGGCGGTTCAACGCCCATTATTTCTTTTGAAATCAAAAGAACTGCGTCCCAAAAAGTTCTAAGAGCTATGCACTCCCACCATATATGCAACGGAGTACCTGGTGCTGACATACATCGCCAACACAAGTTTGACATCCCAGGCACCATCTTAGCCAGTAGGTTGGGGCATCTATACCACCTAGTCAAAATTTTATATTGTGTCTCCACCACCCGTACACTGACCGAGCTTGACTGAGTGCGTAAAAGGATATTTTTCCAATCTTGCTCAGGAATCGTGCAAGCCAGCTCCCTTTCCCACTCTCTAATGAAGGTAGGTTGTTTGTTATAAGCATGTTCAATGAGAATACTGTAAATGAGAGACAAAGTATGATTAGGATATAATGCAGTGGTACATATAGATTCAAACTGGGTAAGCGACCTCCCCACCGACTCTCGGACCTCCGAAGACCCCAGGAAATGGCGGAGCTGTATATATCGCCAAATCTCCGCATTTGGTAGTTCCCATTTAGCTTGGAGAATGGTGAAGGGTAAGACCCCAGACGCGTCCACCAGCTGGCCAGCCCTGCGGAGTCCTGCCCCAATCCAACATCTGAATGTCTGTCTAGTAAGTCCTGGAGGAAACTCTGGGTTGTCAAATATCGGGGTCAAAGGCGAGTGTCGTGAGGAAATATGAGGAGCCGCGCGTAATTTGGCCCATCTAGCTAGGGTTGGCGAAACAGTCGGGTGGATGATTTTAGGGAGTGAGTGTAGCCATGATGAGAACTTAAGGGCCTTGCCTGCGACGTAACTCTCTATCCAGACCCACTGCTTGTCCAGTCTCTGCCTTGTCCAGTCCACCACTCTATTTAGTATGACCGCATCGTAGTATAACGCGAAGTTGGGTAATTGTAGCCCCCCAGCGTGTTTCCGCATATATAAAATGTCATGTTTAAAACGTGGGCGCCTCCCATTCCATACAAAATCCCTAACTGCTTTATGTAGCGTCTTGAACCAGGAGGTGGGAAGGTGTATAGGGAGAGTTTGGAGCAAGTAGAGAATCCGTGGTAATACATTCATCTTGACCACGTTGACTCTGCCTATCAGAGAAAAGCCTTTTGGACACCAGTTTTTCAGGTCTCTACTAATTGTATTGTTGATGGGGATAAAATTGTCCTCAAAAATCTTTTTGTTATCCTTATTGATAAACACCCCCAGATATTTAAGTCGTGAGGAATGCCACGTGAATGAGAATGCTGGCTTCAGGCCTTCAACCACTGTCTCGGGCGCAGAGATGTTGAGTGCTACCGATTTTGAATAGTTTATTTTAAAGCCAGACAGCTCGCCAAACTGCTGAAATTCTGACACTAAGTTAGGAATTGAAACCACAGGATTAGTGAGGATTGCCAGGAGGTCATCCGCGAAAAGCGCCAATTTAAAGCTTTTGTCTTCTAACCGTAGACCAGAGATATCAGGGTTTGCCCGGATGGATCGAGCCAATGCTTCCATACACAAGATAAAGATCAACGGAGACAAGGGGCATCCCTGTCTGGTACCGTTGGATATTACAATGGGTTCTGATAGTTCCCCGTTAACCCGGACTCTTGCCGTTGGTTTCATATATAGAGCCTCTATTCGGGCCATACTCAATGGACCTAAACCCAAGTGACTAAGGACCCCCCTCATAAATTCCCAGTCCACTCTATCAAACGCCTTTTCGGCATCTGTGGATAGTAAAACCGTAGGGATGTTGGCGGTGTGTGCGTATTGTACCAAATTAATTATCTTAGTGGTATTGTCCCTTGCCTCCCTTCCCGGAACAAACCCCACCTGATCAGAATGAATGATTTGGGTCAGATATGGTTTTAATCTATTTGCAATCAGTTTAGCGTAAAGTTTAATGTCCCCATTAAGTAGAGAGATGGGTCTATAACTAGCACATGAAGCTGGATCTTTCCCTTCTTTTGGCAATACAGTAATCTGGGCAGCTAGTGTTTGAGGGGAAAAGTGTTTCTGGGCAGAGACAGAGTTAAAGGCCTGGAGCAAAAGAGGTACTAATTGTGTTTTGAAAGTTTTGTAGTAAAGAGTGGTAAAACCGTCCGGCCCCGGGCTCTTCCCTGATGGCGTCGTCTTGATCGCCTCCTCTAGTTCCTCAGTCGTAAAGGGTTCTTCTAACAGTTGTACAGAATCCTCATCTAGCGTGGGAAAATCTATGCGTTCAAGGTATTCTGCTATGCGGGTCTGTTTGGTCGGGAGGCTAGATGTGTTAGATGTGTCAAACAGATTATAAAGCTTGGTGTAATAGTCCCGGAACGCCCCAGCGATATCCGAAGTGTGAACTAGTGTGGACCCTGCGTCTGTCTTGATCTGGGGAACATATAGTTGAGCTCTCTGTTTGCGCAAAGCACGGGCCAGAAGCTTCCCTGGCTTATCTCCCCACTGATAAAATTGGTTCTGACATCTACGGAGGTCATATTTAATTTTATCTGACATTAGTTGATTTAAGGCCTTCCTGGTTTCTGTCAGTTCTATCATAACAGAGGGATCCAGGTCTGATTTGTGACACGTTTCAAGTGTCTTTATTTTTTCTAGGAGCGAGTCCCTATGGGCAATTTTTTCTCGCTTTCTAACCGCACCCATTTGAATAAGTTTACCCCGTATAACGCATTTATGAGCTTCCCATAAGGAAATCTTCGAAATGTCGGGTGTGTCGTTGGTTTGGACATAATCCGTGATGGCCTCTTCTATCATTGTCTTGTTATGCGCTTCTTGAATTAGGAGTTCGTTTAGTCTCCAGGTGAAAGGTCTCTTAACTGTCTTAGAAATAGAGAGCGTCAGGTACACCGGCGCGTGATCTGACCATGTGATCTGGCCTATAGTTACCTCTGAAATCAAGGGCAAATGGTTATGGGTAAGGAAGAAATAGTCCAATCTCGAATACGTGTTATGTGGGTGCGAGAAGAAAGTATAGTCACGGTCTGTGGGATGTTTAAGACGCCACGCGTCAACCAGCTGGTGTTCGTGCATAGTACGTCTCACCCTTCGATACAGCTTACCGGCCAGTCTAGCGGATCCCGAAGATGAGTCCGTCGGAGGATGTAGAACCCAGTTGAAATCTCCGCCCATTACAGTGATGCCCTTCTTTAACGATTCCACTTTGTCCAGAAGCTTTTCTAGAAATACAGGTTGATTAGAGTTCGGACCATAAATATTAACAAAGGTATACATTTGGGTGGATATCATACATGTCACTGCCAAACCTCTGCCTTCCTGTAATGTATGTGTGTCTATGTCCTGAACAGGCAAACGACTGGACATGAGAATTGCCACTCCCAGGGACTTATTTTCCGCATTGTTACTCATAAAGACATGTGGGAATTGGCGGCTGCTCAACCTAGGAGCAGAACCTTGCTTGAAATGAGTTTCCTGTAAAAAGGCTACGTCAATTTTTTTGGCCATAAGGTCGCGTAATAAACGGGACCGCTTTTCCGGGACATTTAGACCCTTAACGTTAAGGGTAACGCATTTAAGTCTACCCACCATTACCAAGCAGTTCTAGGTATTTACCTGTGTACCACCACAAGGGGAAAGTGTGTATGAACCCATAGGTGAATTGTAGTGGGGGGGAATTGAAGAAAGTAGGAATGAAGGGGGAGGGAAGAGGGTCAGGAAGCCATAAGTGCTTAGACTGAAGTATCAGTATCAGCAAAGAGCTACTAATCATTGGCAATTTTGTAAGACCGTTCAAGCTCATTCATAATTTAATACTTGCCAGAAGTAGACTGAGTTGGAGGTCGCTCGGTAGGGTGAATGTTGGCCTGTACATCTATAGCTAATCAATAAACAGTTTTTAACAGTATCTGGGATGACTTTTTATTTTTGAAATGTTATAGTGTTATTCCTACCAGAAGTGCTAGGAGCAGATTCAGCACCAGTATTGATGCCACCTGATAGGCCTAGATCCGCAGCAGGAGAGAGATGTTACCTCAATTTGCTTTCCCACTTCACATGTCAATGTGCAACAGTATGAAATAGAGGCACATAGGTTATGTGACAATATTTCATATAAACATCTAAAAAAACATCCCACTGATGATTTTGTGATGGAATTGAGATCATTATTGGTTTATGGTTTGCACAAGGAATTAATTAGTAAATAAGAATATCTGTATTTGATACTAAATAATCAAGTTATTCCTGTTTTCTATCAAAATCCATAAGTCATTAGAATATCCCCCAGGGAGACCATTAAAAGCGGGGGTAGAATTGCTTACATCCCATATTTCAAAATATGTGAAGGTGTTCCTAAATAAATAAGTTAAAAATTTGCCATCATATGTTAAAGACACCAGTTCATGGTAGGAAGATGGGGGAAGGGATAATGATACTCCGCACAGAAAATCTATTATTTAGGGGTATAATAGGAGTAATAAATGAAGACTGCTCACTATGCAGATATACCATATCAAATCATGTTATATTAATTTGAAGCAGAGGGTGCTACCTTAGAGAATTCAGTAATATGTAGTCAAGAAAGCAAAAGAGAAAAGGGTTCTCAGTTAGTAGTTGCGGCCATCATTTACATCTCATTAATGCAAATAAAATCATATTCCTTCATTAAATCAAAATGGATAGAAACACAACCATTATGCTGGCGAAATATTACAATCTAGAATAAGAGGTGATAGAATTGAAAATACAGAAGTTAAAAATGTGTACAAGATTACACATAATGGTAAAGTTCTTGTACTACTATGTAAATTTTGATTTTTACCTGCTTATATGAGATATTCTAATGACAGAGTATAATAAATCCATGTGCTGAATGTCTAATTAACATCCCCCTAGTAAGCTGAGGACAGTGTATTGATTTGCTTTTTTTTTCAGATTTCTTTATTGAAGAATGTCAAACGTACACATGAGTAAATAAATTAGAACAAAGATATGTTTATACATAATAATCTTGAACCACGACACATAGTATGAGGAAAGCCGTCATCTGTGAGTTTCTGAAGTGAACTATAAATATATGATATCACACATAAGATACAAAAGCCTGGAGATACCGGGGCAACACAAGCACTCCCCTAGTTCAGAAAGATAGGTGGGTCTTGCTTGAATATTCTAGTTTCGTACCAAAGGGTGTGTTGAAAACATTTTTGTATTTGTTCTCTCAGCGGGACTGACAAAGTGCCAACAAAGCTCTCCCAAGTGTCAAAAATCTCCCTGTGTGTATAGATTTTCTAAATAATGTCAATTGCCTTCACAGCTTTATCTTGGCTCTACCACAGTAGATCTATCATGTAATGGTAATATGTATTTAAATTAGGCTGTAAACATACCTCATAGATTGGGATTGCTTTCATATTCAATGTTTTCACAGCTCTGCCATAGCCTTCCCACAATAGATCTGTTGTATGATACTATGTATCTAAATTAAGCTATATTTAACATGGCACATGAGGTAAGATTACTCTCATGTTCATTGACGTTGCAGATCCTGCTAAGGCTGATCTATTGTCAGCATCGCTGAATCTTATAGCTGAGCAGTTGTGCAGCTCTGCACTAGTTCTCCCTATTTTCTGCGGCTCGGAACATAGCAATTCTAGCGACTTCTCATTAATATTTTAGCAGTCTAATAATTAACATATATTGGAGATGATTGATGTATTGTTCATTAACTACACACAAGAGCCCCCATTACTGCAGTGTGAAATTCACATACTGCAGGACCGCTTTGACACACGTTTCGCCCCAGCTTTTTCAAAATGCCAAACAGAAGTCTGCGTCCGAAAACTATGGGATAGTGAACACGTCAATTTTGAGAAATAATGATTGGCATGTCAGAGTCAGCAGGTTTGTACAACCAATCAGTAATCAATGGTTTATTTGACGTTTAGCTAAGTGTTTACATCCCATGCATTCTAACAATGCATGGGATGTAATATGATCTTCAACTCATAATTTCTGGAGTTAAATACAATTAACATTAACTTTAATGTAAAAAATATGATGTTAGATTACATTCAATATATATTAAATCAAAATTGCTATAAACCAACATGTTTGAAATGTGAATAAAATTACATATAATATAAGGTCTAAAAAAACTAATGTGCAGAACTAAAAAATGAAAAAATGTGAAATAGATGTGATATTAGTGATTAGTTAAGCGTGTTTCTCTTCATTTTGTTTTAAAATGTTATAATAAAGGAATATGATTTTATTTTCATTAATGAGATGTAAATGATGGAGTTCACCAACTAGAAGAGAACCCTTTTCTCTTTTGCTTTATTGACATCATATGTTAAAGACATAACAGCTATTTTGCGAATAATTGAATACTTCACATGGGAAGAAGTATATGCTGGTGACAATAGATGTGCAATATCTGTATACATCAATTGTACATGAAAAAGACATTTTATCAGTGCAATAGATTCTATATGTAAACTTCTTTATTTTATTTGAACCAATAACTATTTAGAGAATTTCTACTTACAACTGTGCGGGACCACTATGAGTATAGTATTTGCACTCAGCTTTACAAATTTGCATATGGGGTGGTGGGAAGAACAATATATATATATATATATATATATATATATATATATATATATATATATATATAGTAGTTTCTATTCCGATAACATATGTCTTTACAAGTGTTATATTGTTCATATTATTTTAGTATGGCGAGGAGAAATAAATAGTTTTGAGGATTTCACCTAGAATATTAATACAGAGAATATAGAATACCTGGATTTAATACTAATGCACGAAGATTAGAAAGTAGTGACAACAAATTTTATTAAGTTAGTGGATACGAAGTTATCTGCCCTATAAGAGTGGCCATGACAAAAAATGGACACAGAGCATTCCAAAGTCTCAATTTTATAGGATTAAAAGGAATTGCATTAAATAAGAGATGTGTCAGGAACAATTATCTATATATGCAGACAAATTTAAATCAAGAGGTTACCCTAATGAGCTGGTTGATAATGCAATATTGAAAACAAAAGGAAACAGGAAAGAGTTAATAAAATATAAAGAGAAAGAAGAAAAGATAAAAATGACCTCTTTTATTACAATATGTAATAAAGCAGTAGGTAGAAAAAAAAAAGATTTTAAATAAATATTGGAATATTTTACAAATGGATTCTATTTTGAATTATAAAACTTGTTATGTAATTTACCTTTTAGAATATAAATGTTTTGAAATATTTAGGGAAAACAAAACATGCTCTAAAGTTGTGCATGCAACAGCATGTGCGCAATATTAAAAATAGAATAGAAAGTCATGCTTTATCTAAACAAAAAAGAGATTTAATTGAATACTCTTTAAGGCTATTGAAAATGTAATGCTGGAGGACAGAGAAAGAGATTTACAGAAGACATTATCCCAAAGAGAAAGGTTTTGGATATTTCAATTAAATACGTTATTCCCAAATGCATTAAATGAAAGTTGTGCGATAGCACTTTTTTTTTATAATAGTTTGTGTCTAGTTTCTAGATATCATGTTAATAAATTTGCAATCACATTTTTATTGGGATTGACATGTTTTAATATTAATTGGTATATAGGTATTTATATTATTGCTATGTTATTATTAGTTTAATTTTAATGAGATAATAGTGAGAATAAGGCAGTTGTTTTCAAATGACTATATGTAATAATTTGTTTATTACTAAGTTTTAATGTAATACATGAAAAAAAATATAGTGAGTATATTATGTTATTTAATGTTTTAAAAAAATCCGTTTATTGAATGAGAAGTATAAATGTTCTGGGTTTGAAGCACAGAGCTGTGTACACATGCGTAGATATGACTTTCATTGTTCCCGAAGTGTTGTTTTGTTTTTGTACGTACTGCGTTCTCTGAGAAGCAAGCGCAATAGAACGAATTAAGCCAATTTGGTCTTCACTATACTCTCATGTTCTCGGCAACAGAACGAGGCTTTGCATAATGCGCCATACTAGATGAGGACGCATGCGCAATGTTGCTTTATCATTTGCCATATTTTTTATAAACATTATAAATAGATTTCTTGAATAAGAGATAACTTTTATGATCCCTAGAGAAAGTCCTAACATTATTAAAAGGACGAAAATGCGTTGGCCTAAGTTTGCTATACTATCCCTCTGCACAAATGAATTAAAGATTCCAGAACTGCTAAAAATCCTAATGGTGTGTCAATGTTCCATGAGACAAAGTTTATTGATATACGTGTAATATTTGTAGATTATTTTTTTTTATAAATTATTTTTTTAAGGGTATTACACTGTTTTTTTTTGTCTGTATATTTTGGTTAATGGAGTGCAACAATAAGTTTAACTTTTAAGGAGAGTTCTGAAGTACAGAGAGGTCCATATTGGGATTAAATATGTACCGTAATTTATAAAAGTTGGTAATTTATAAGTTTCTATACATATTCATCACGTGTGAATACCGGTGTGGGTCTTCACAAGTTCCTAGCGGTGTGAAAAATAATTCTGTAAAAGATCAATTTTGGAAACGTGCTATAAAATCAGAAATGATGGTATCAGTTCACTTCATATGTGTAGTTTAAAACATTATGGTGTTGTATAAAGAAGCAATACTACACTATTGTTTTCTTCTATATGATTGTCATCTGTTCTGTGGAGTAGAGCAATGAACACCAGTGGATCATCCTGATACACATAAGCATGATTTAATCTTATATGGTTATATTAAAACTGAAGACAATTCAGATTGGAAATATTACTCTAGGAGGCACCTTTTTCTGTCTTGGTTTCTTAGATTTTATTTTCCTGGGTGAACAAATAGGATAAATTGAAAAGGATCATCCACCCTGATATAGAGAAGTGTTTAAATTGTGGAGTCTTATTGTATAGATTATTTATGAATTCAATTGTACAAATCAATAGAATTCGAGCACCATTTACAACCCAATTTCATCACTACTTATGGTCTAAACTAAACTTTGCTATACCTGTGTTATAGTTATGTGAAGGGACAAGTCTTTTGAAGATGTTATTTTCATGCTATGTCAATCTAAAAAAGAGAAAATTATCATGATTTAATTAAAAAAAAATGTCATATGGTCACAATTCATTTGTTTTATATTTCACTCTATGATTTGATAGATAAAATAGTTTAAATTTTGACTAATTGCTCTCACCATTGAATGAAAACTGACCGTAAATGAGCTAAGGGCCACTCTTGTGTTAACCACCGGCTCGTTGGCAGGAACCCAGGATTGGAGCATGGCTACCTCCAGTCCAAGCCATTCTGTGCCTGCAATTTTGCAGTCCCGGGCTCAGGGATTGTACACACTGCTTCCTCCAACTGGCATCACCTGCTTACAGGAGAAGGCACCTGAATGACTACCTGGCAGTCTACATAGACTGGGTGTGATCCCTGGAGTTGGAGAATGACAAGGTGATGGTTAAGATCTCCGAGAAGGACGAGGTCAAAACCTGGGAGGTTAGTGGGATCAATTCTCTATATGAGACTGAGCTTGCTGATGCTCGTAATCTACTACATGAAACTGCTAGAGACAGAGCCAGCCTGCAGATAGCAGTTTTAACTCAAAGTGGCATCTTCAATCTTAGCCAAACTCAACTTACAGCTCCACAAACAAAGATTTTGGGAAAATGCCTTAAATTTGCTCCTGATAAGGGACTAAACAAGTTTGATACCTATATCGATGTACACAAATATATCCGTAGGATCACTCTTAAAAAGTTTTTTTAGGATTCCTCAAGATCAATGGCCAGCGGTACCAAACATAGGAACTAATTCGTTTGTACATACCGATTTGAAAAATAAATCTACATTTTATCCCAGATATGTGAAGGGACCATTTATTAATACATTTGAAAAACTGGTTGAGAAAGATCTTGAAGATCTAAGAGTTCAAAAAATTGGAAAATATTCCAATACCACCCCAATAGAAAAACAAAACAACTAGCAAGTAATCCTGATATAACTATCAAACCGGCCGACAAGGGGGGAGGTGTCACAATCCTTGATACCACCGATTACCAGAAAGAACTTCTTAGGCAACTGTCGGATGTGACCACATATGAGCCCCTGAATGGAGATCCTACAGCTATGTTCCTTAAAGATATGCAATCATTTCTGAGTAAAGCTGCTCTTATAGGTATTATCAATAAGGAAGAATATCAATTCTTGTCTGTACAATACCCCAGGATCTCTGTGATTTATCACATGCCTAAAATCCATAAGACCTTACATAATCCACCAGGCAGACCCATAGTTTAGGACATTGGATCCCTGACGACAAATCTCTCGAGCTATATAGATTACTTCCTTCAGCCTCTGGTCGTACTCCAAAAGAGCTATCTGAGAGATACTGGTCACCTTTTAGAGTTACTTGAAAAGGTCAGCTGGGAACCAGACTATCTCCTCTTTACATGTGACATGGTCTCACTGTATACAGTTATCGACCATCAGGCTGGTTGTGTACATTCTAGATATATTCTGAATGACTTTCCAATCTCTCTCCTGAGCAGATTGAATTTATAGTTGATGGGATATCATTTGTTTTGAACAACAACTATTTTTGTTCCAGTGTGAAGTAATACAAGCAGGTTCGCGGGACTGCTATGGGCGCGAAGTTTGCGCCTAGTTACGCAAACCTGTTTGTGGCCCACTGGGAAGGAGCAGCACATATGGAAAAACAACCCCTTTTTAGACCACATTGTGGTATGGCGAAGATATATAGATGATGTGTTTTGTATATGGAAAGGTGGACGGACCCAACTGGACCTCTTTCTTACTCACATCAATCAAAACCAGCTCAACCTATCATTCACTCACACTATTAGCAAGCAAAAGGTTGGATTTCTGGATTTAGACGTTTACGTGGAAAATGACACGCTTTACACCCAAAAATTTTTTAAGAAGGTCGATTGCAGTTCTTTCATCCACACGTCTGGCAGCCATCATCCAAACTGGTTGAACAACATCTCAAAAGGGCAATATACCAGGCTCAGACGGAATTGCACAAATCTTGATAAATGTGAGGAGCAAGCCCAAATCTTAAAGGAGAGATTCCTGGAAAAGAACTATAATCCAGAAAATGTAGAAACTGCTCACAATCAATTAAGAACTATGGATAGTAGGGTCCTTCTTCAGAGAAAAGAGGCACCCATGGATCAAGATCCTACAAAGAAACCAGTCCTTCCATTTATTACGAAATTTAATAAGGATTATAATTTTTTTTAACAGATTTTCAAAAGACATTGGCACATACTTTTAGGAGACAAAAATCTTCAGCATATCCTACCATCCAAACCAGCTTTTGTCTATAGGAAATCAGATAACTTAAAATCAATACTGGTAAAGAGTAGCAATGCCCCTGAAACTAGCAAAGTAGGCACTTGGCTAAAAGATACGGCCACAGGCTTCTATCATTGTAATAGCTGTGTGGCCTGCAGGAGATGTGGGATTAAACACAATAAAGCAGTTACATCATATGCTTCTAATTTGACAGGAGAAATTTTCCCTATAAAAAGAGAAATTGACATGTGATACATCAGGTATTATTTACCTATTAACTTGTCCATGTGGAAAGCAATACATTGGACGCACAATCAGGAAACTCTCAGTCAGAATAGCGGAGCATCAACGTAATATTCTCAATGAGGTTAAGACGCATAGTGTTTCGGAGCATTTCTCATTATGTCATGGGCATGACCCTTCAGCATTGAGATTTTTGGGGATCTACAAAGTAAAAAAACACTGGAGGGGAGGGGATTTTATTAGATCAATTTCCCAGCACGAATCCCGATTCATATATACTCTTAAAACTTTAACACCACAGGGTCTTAATATTGATTTTGATTTGAACCACTTTCTATAAGACCACTTCCATGCCTTTTTACTTTATCAAGTCAGTTCTGTTTTTATCACCATTAATCTTTTTACATACTCATCTATATACAGAGTTCTCTTTATATATTTATTTAATAAGATGACACTACTATGCCAGAATGTAAATAAGTCTTTGTTTCGCTTTTGGTTCATTGGAGCCTATGTGCTTAAATACTTTTCAGTTTATCTGGACGATATTTCATAAATCCAGAGTATCCCTTTATCATCCATTTATTAATGGACTTGGAGAAAGACTGTGGGAGGAACAAAGTACCTGTCCTTCAGAATAATTAACCAATTATAGATGTCTGTAATGTCAGATGACCAGGATTTAAGGACTGACTTCACCTCCATAGAATCATTGTTGTTTTACTATCCCTGAGGAAGCCCCTATCGGGGTGAAACGCGTAGGTTAACACTGGACAATCCTTTACACATATTGAGGACTTTGTTCATTTATTCTTATATCATCTTCAGCCGGAGCGGAGTTTGCTGTCTGAGTATTCGCGCATGTGCGGACCTACTGTTGCCGCCAGCGGCTCTTGAAGAGAGGAGTACGGATAACACTGGACAATCTTTACACATATTGAGGATTTTGTCTATTATTCTAATAATATCTTCAGCCGGAGCCGATTTGTCGACTGAATATTCGCAGATGCGCGGCCCTACTGCTGCTGCCAGCGGCTTTCGAAGAAAGGAGTTCTACAAGAAGCAAGGCTCTACAGCTGAAAGGCCCATCGGGAACAAAGTGTTTCGAAGAGACATCCTGGGGAGGAAGGTAAGTGCACTACCCACCCTTCCCAGACCTTGGTACAGACCTTTATGAGACTGTAGTTATGGCATTACAATACATTCAAGGTAAAAGACTCAGGTGCTTGTTAATGCTGTTTTCACCTTCCGTTTCAATGTGTTTCATTCATTAGCCCACCAATACCTAGGACGGACCCTCCTGAGTTTGGGCTTGCGAAAATACATTATATTTATACAGCGTTTTCAAGTGGTTTTTGACGCACTTATCCATTCAATCAATGTATGATTTTAAAACCTTTCTATACCACTGACTATTTGCCTAGGTAGGCAAAAGTGGCTAGTTGTGTGTGTGTTTTTCCTCTTTTTTATGCCTCCATTATTTGATATGGTTTTGACTTCTATGAATTTCATACACTGTATTGTCACGGGCACTAGGAGTCTTTACCCAGGGATCACCAGGTGGTAGGCTTACCAGAGCAATGTAGATGGTAATAGGGTACTCTGGTAGCTGGGTGATCACGGAACAGGAAACAGCAGATGATGAGATGCTCAGGAAAGTCTATGACTAGCAGCACTGGTAATATGGAGGTAATAGTACACGAGGAACTGTAGGACAAGGACACGTGAAGGTAGTCAGTGGTCTGCGATAGCAAGTTGTACCACTGCTATAGAGAGGATACTGGAACAGGTGATACAGGAAACAGGGATCAGTGGTCTGCTACTAGCAAGTTGTACCACTGAATATATATGTGAGGAGGTGCACGGGGAGAGACTGCAACACAGGATATACACAGGCACCTTATACACGATCCACAGTAACATGCACAATATATATAAATGACTGAACAGGTCTGCAAATATAGAAAGTCTCTTGAAGTAGTCCAGCACAAGTTAACACAGTCAATGATGGCAATAGACTCAGGGGATAGCAGACTCCAGAGGAGAACCAACACAGTCCAGCAAGATATGCAATACACCAGCACAGTCAATGAGAAGTATGCATACCGTGGTTCAGAAGCAGGCAGTCAGATAGGAGTGCAGATACCTGAGCGGCAGGAGGCCGGCTGGATGAGAAGTCCCAGGATAGATGAGGCAGCGGTCTAGTAGGTGCAGCGCACAGATAAGTAGACCAACAGGGACACGAATCCACAGGAATCAGTAACACGTGGAACTGGACTCAAGGAGGACCCAGGAGAGTGGAGATGATCCAGCAGAGGAGTAGTTGATGAGATATAAATCCAATGCTGACAGGAGGGTAGACCAGCGGGACACGTGAAGGCGTGGAGAGCGGGTCAGCAGTAGATGGGTGATAGCGCGGTCAGCAGCAGCAGGACTCTGCGGTACACGGAGGTAACCAGTAGCAACCAATAGGTGTCAGTAGCGATGGAACACGGGAGAGCAGAGTAGACCAGGAGCTGTTGATCACGGAGAGTAGCGAATGGCAATGAGAGCAGCAGTCTCGAGGAAACACAGGAGAGCTGAGAAGAGACTGCAGTGCACAGGGGCAGCGGATAGGAATCAGCTAACTTGTCACGATGATGAACACAGGCGAGTTGTAGGCTGGAGGCTGTAGTGCACGGAGGCAGCGGATAGGAATCAGCTAACAGTCACGATGATGAACACAGGCGAGTTGTAGGCTGGAGGCTGTAGTGCACGGAGGCAGCGGATAGGAATCAGCAAACAGTCACGATGATACAGTTGATGGTAGAAGTGGTATGGGAACCACAGTAGTAGAAGTGGTTTGGAAACCACAGGAATCAGCAGCGCTGAAAACACGAGGAATACAGGAACACCTTCAGAGACTCATAGGGAATGAGACTCCAAGATCAGGCAACGTGGTGTTGACCACAGGTGCTTAATATAGGGAGTGTTGCCTGATCTGCCAATTGAGTTAAAGGGACATACACTGAAGTATAGGAAAGGGCTGCGCATGCGCAGACCCTCAGGATGGAGGACGGCCACGGTTCCTAAATGTCCGGGAAGAGGCACTCACGGTCCGGTGAGTGACATGTATATATAAATATATTGTAGCAAATATCTATTGTTTGGTGGATTTCTTTTTCCCTACCATCCCTTCTACCCTTCCCCCTTTGCGCTGGGAGATCCTGTTCATTAGGCTGCAGATAGAGTTGGGGAAGTATCGATCAGACCTTGATGAAATAATTAAAAACTTCAAAAAGAAATATGCTGATCTGCTTCATGCCCAACAACGCAGTAAAGAACTTGAGACCTTATATTGCAGTAGTGAGGCAAAACTGAATGCAGCCCTTGATCAGAAGCGAAATGAATGCCTGGGTTGTTAAAGCTGAAGATGCTCATGCTGTTGCAAAGAAGCAACTGGAAATTGAGACTTAGATGCATGTTGGCGCTGAGAATCGCTAAGTCTGCGTGAGTTCAGAAAGAATGTATATGAGGAATTCAGAGCGACCAGAAGACGTCATGAATGTAGTTGTCAGACGCCGTCCTCGCACTTCTCCTGGGTGCCTGGGAACGGCCTCCTGTCTCCTCTCTGATGCGTGCCCTGTTGCCTAGGGATGTCTCTTCCGCCTTTAGGTTCCCTATGTGCGAATGCGCACTGCAGCTGCGTCCCATTGTTAGGCAACGGGGCGCTCTCTTCAGGGCTCTGTCAGCGGTCAGATGTACTCTGACCGCCGGAACTCATCTCTCCTTCTATCAAGGGCCATTCCCCTATATCAGAATCCTCCTTTCACTCCCTCATTGCCAGAGTATTGATTCACCAGTCTCCAGCGTTCCTGTGTCCTACTCCCTGGTCCTGCGTTTTACTATTCTGATTCTGACCTTTGGCTTGCTCCTTGACTTCCTCCTTTGTCCTTGAGATTTGGTACCTTTTTGTCTGCTAGTTCCTGACCTCGGCTCTTCTGACCATTCTACTGGATTTTCCTTCGTACTTCGCCTCGGCCATTCTGTGTACAACCCATTGCACTCTGCGAGTTGAAGGAGTTATTATCTAGTGACCGTAACAAGTACCACAAACTGCTGGTCCATAAGGAGAAAGAAATGGCAGCATTGAGGGACCAAATTACAGAAGCAATTAAAAGATCAGAAATTGCTACATGTGAAACTTCATAATCATCATCTATTTATATAGCGTCACTAATTCCGCAGCGCTGTACAGAGAACCCACTCACATCAGTCCCTGCCCCACTGGAGCTTACATTCTAAATTCCCTAGGGCACACACATTAGGGTCAATTTGATAGCAGCCAATTAACCTACTAGTATCTTTTTGGGAGTGTGGGAAGAAACCGGAGCACCTGGAGAAAACTCACGCAAACACATGGAGAAAATAAAAAAACTACACACAGACCATAGTCGGAAATCGAACTCATGACCCAGTGCTGTGAGGCAGAAGTGCTAACCACTAAGCCACCATGCTGCATGCAACTTGCTGTGGATATGGAAATAAATTCACACCGCAAGCTACTGGAAGAAGAGGAAAGGTTGAAATTGTCTCCAAGCCCACATTCTCATGTTACACGATCATGAGCCACCTCAAGCAGCAGCTCTTCTGCCACCCACCAATCTAGTAGCAATAGAAAACGTATTGAAGCTGAAGAGAGCAAAGAAGGTGGTGATATCCAGACTTTGCGTGGTTCTAACAGCTCTGGTGGATTAGAGGGCTCTGGCACCATTACTAGTGGATGAAGTAGTAGCAGCAAATTCCCGGTATCGCAGCAGACCACAGCGGCTGGTAATATCACCATAGAGATTGACCTGGAGGGAAAATTTATTCACCTGAAAATTAATTCTGACCAGGACCAGTCTATACGCAGCCGGAGACTAAACTTGAACATTGAAGAGAGAGTTTACAAATTCACACCCAAATATGTGCTGAAAGCAAGCCAGTCTGTTAAGATATACATTGCTGATGCAGGTATCACCCATAACCCTCCTTCCATCTTGATTTGGAAAAACCATAGTTCTTGGGGAACAGATAGTAACATAAAAATCTCTATGATCAACAGTGAGAACGAGCAAGTGGCAGTGAGGACAAAGTCTGTCTTGTCCAGTGTAGAGGAGTATGAAGCAGATAAAGAAACTGAATTTGGGGGAGAAGATCTTTTTCATCAGCAGTCAACATCAGCACCTAAAATTGCCAAAGTATTCTTTCCATAAGGATGATCCCCATATAAAATCCGTAAGCTTTTATCTGATGTAATGAATCTCTACCATGTTTGATTTACTGCCAGAGTCTCTGCAGTCTATTGTTATATCCGTTTTTTTTTATCTATTTTTGGAATTATTATTATTATTTAGGCATTGTTTAGTTGTACTTCATGTAAACAAACAATCTACTGCCAGGCATATCTGCAAATATGTTATTTGTGATTTTATTAACACTATCTTCCAGTCAGAGCAGAGGTATTACTTCTAATGTAGCAGAAATCTTGTAGAGAAAAGGTTTTAATGTGTGACTAGATCACAGTCCTCAATGCAGTTTTATTGACAACTTGTTTGTGCCACTTAAAGGCCTAGTTTTAAAAGCATTTAGCACTCTTGCTGGTGTTTGCACTAGATAATGTTCAATACTAGTGCTTATGTACAAAACGTAAATGTTTAGACCCAGGGTTAATCTGTGAATACTCAGCTATTCTGCGGCAAGTTTCTGCAACACCTGAGCGGCCACATATTGTCCATGTCTTTTGTAGATATGCTACTAAGTGGTTTCAAAGCAGGGATTACCAAACGCCATCCTCTTAAGAGCAAAACTATTGTAATTTGTATGTGCAATCTATATTACACTTTTAGTTCTTTTTAAAACTACAAATGCTTTGTATGTGTGTCAGTATCTGAGAATTTAATTAAACAAACAATGTTTAGTGGCCTTTCAAATACTGCTTAATAAAGTCCTATACCATAACTATAGTGCATATTTCTAAACGGTGGGGTCCCTGGCATGGAATCACCTGAACTCCAACGAGTAGGGGTGAGGGAGGTTTCAAGCAAATTGCAATGTAGTTGATATTGGAATCTATAGTTAAGAGGGGAATACACTCTCTCCAGATGGGATAAGAGCAGCAAGACCCCAGCAGAATATCCCTCCCTTTAAGAATCAAAATGAACAGATATAGGTAATGCGCTCAATTGTCTCACTACAACGACAACCAATTAGAAATGGCAAACTTGCAGAGCATTCCAGATGATTGCTCCTTCAAACTTATGAATCTTATTGTTCCCAACATTGACAAAACCTTCACACTAGAGGTTAAGATTACCGAGATAGACAGACACAGAATTGGGAACACTAAAAGACGACCCGGTCTTTCAAGACCTAATTACACTCATTAAGGGTCGATTAGAGAAGAAAGCGGATGAACTTATAAATGTCAAAAAAAAAAAAAAAAAATACCTTTGGGACAAATATGACATTAAAAAGAGCAATGCACATAAGAAACATATATACTGATACCGGCACTGGAACACATTCAACAAACACTAAAGATATCCCCACCAGACTTCCATATAAGAAAATGGGCCTAACATATCAATAATATATGACCTTGATTCACAAGGAAGGTAAGGAGTTCATAAAAAGGCCCCAATTATATTGGAAAATACTGCTAGTAGTACTGGTACTTGGAACTCCAACTCTATTGGGTGCAATTTGGAGTACGAACAACCAGCCCTCAAGTCCTTTGAGGTTGGGTGGCTCCAGGACATATTTACCCATCTAGAGATTATAGATGAGGCCCTAGAAATATCAAACACTTGGCTACCCATGAGTAAGAGCCTCGGTTATCAGGCACATGACGCAAATAGAACCTTATACTCTATGCCATTGATTAAACCTTCAATACAAGGTTCACAGACAGACCCACTTGATGAGTCCAAGGAGGATCTAGAACCTCTTTCAAAAATAGGTTTTTTTTAGGCCTAGGCCCGAAATTCCTGGGAACACAATTACTATCCGCCACAATCAAAACCCAAAAAAGAAAATTAAGCCACCACAAAGAGGTAGAAAGGGAGGCCAGAAAACTAAAAAAGAAAACAATGATGGAGAACCCATCACCCTATTAGGAATTTTTAATTTGAGCAAATACCCATATTCAGAAACTTAGATTAAGGTCCTCAACAAGGGACTTAAATTTGCCCCTTCCAATACACTAAACAAATTTGAAACCTTTATTAATTTTCACCGTTTTATTAGAAAGCTTACATTGAAAAAATATTTTATGAAATCTCCAGTTGAACAACAGGTCACCAGTCCTTATAGACACACCGGCCTCAAACCCCTGTCAACCTTCTACCCCAAACATATGAAGGGTAATATGATCAATATCTTTGAGACATAAGTGCTGGCTGATCTAGAAAAACTCGTCGAAAGGGAATCTCACATATCAAGAGACAGAAGGTCTCAAAAATTGCAGAATCAAGGTCAAATCATCATCAAACCAGCTAACAAAGGGGGAGATTCCTATACTTGACAAAGCCAACTACATCAAAGAAACTCTCCAGTTACTTTCTGATACCAATACCTACAAAGAATTAGACTACAATCTCACCCAACTCTTCTCAGAATCACTAAAGGCCTTTATAGTAAAGGATAGAGATTTGGGCATTATAAACAGTCAGGAGTTTAATTATATATACAATCCCCATCCCATCATACCAGTAATACACCACCTGCCAAAAATCCATAAAAGCCTGGAGAATCCACCTGGTAGGCCTATAATCTCCGGAAAAGGCTCCATAACTGCAAACCTATCGCACTATTTAGATGCATTTTTGCAACCGTGCGTTACAGAACAGAAGGCTTATTTGAAGGACACTACTCATGTATAGCAAATTACTGAAAGGAGTTACTTGGAATGAGAACTGTTGGCTAGTCACCTGCGATGTAGCTTCTCTATACAGACATGAATTTGGATTACAAAGCACTAGGCACTTTTTAGAACAAGATCCCTCGTCAGACGCAAACGAAATTTAATTTATTTTAGCCAATATTGATTTAATTTTAACTCAAAATTATTTTTGAATTGAGGGATGTTTTTACTTAGAACTACAAGGGACAGCAATGGGCACCAGGTTTGCACCCAGTTATGCCAACTTCTACATGAGCTATTGCCGTTTTGTTTGGACCAACAATATCTGGGAGTCAAACCTGGTGCTCTGGAAACGATATATCGATGATATACTGATCATATGGGAAGGTCCAGAGACACAATTACTAGAATTTTTAAAGCACATTAATACCAATCAATATGGATTATTATTCACAGCACATTATAGTAAAAAAATCAATTTTTAGATTTAGAAATTTTTATCCTTAATAACCAAACTGCTACTAAAACTTTTAGTAAGTCTGTAGACGTCAATTGTTACAGCCTATCAGACAGTAACCATCATCCGAATTGGTTATGAAGCAAACAATATAGTCAATTTACACAAATTAGACACAATTGCACCTATCTCCAAGGCTACAGTGAACAAGATCAACAGATGAAAATTTAATATCTGGATAAAAATTACGACACAAATAAAGCTTACTTGAGACTACTCAATGTGGAGAGGGATACCTTATTGAATTATAAAGATACAGATATAGTTCCATCCCATGATAATCAATCCTCCAATCCTGATAGCAACAACAAGTTCTTTATATTGTATATCTTGTCTTTGTCCCTTTTAACTTGTTGGTTTTTCTAGTGCAGTGTTTATTTATTTTTCATTTATTGTTATTTTATCTGGTGGTATTATTATTAATATTTTTATGTGAAAGATTTGCCTATTTTAGAGGGATTCTACCCATTTTAGATTTGTTTTTATTTGCCTTATGGAATAAACCATTGTTTTCATACTCCTGTATGCCCCTGTATTGCTACAGCACCATTATATTATTACATTCACTCATATTTACATTGGGACAATTAAGCGCATTACCTATATCTGTTGATATTGGAATCTGTCTGTATATTGGAGAAAATTGTGCAACAAGTTCTAATAAAGTATGTTTTGACAGTTTTTAAGTAAAAACAAACAAAATACTTTATTTTGATACAATAAAGATTATGGTTTAAATTAGTAGCCCCTGGGTGCCTTAATTGCACCCTTTTAGTCACTATTTTTACCAACCTAGTAGCTCCCACGCAAATTTCATGCCTGCTGCGACATCTGACACCTTGTTGCTCACAGGTGAGCAACAAGCACTGAAGTCCGAATGTCGCCAACTTTTTACCAGCCAAGAGAGAATGTAGGTTTCCGGTTCAAAAAACTCAAGTGGGGATCCTACAGTTTTTATGAGTATAAGCTTAGATGATGTTTCCACAATGAATTTCTGATATTTGTCAGAATATTGTTGATAACGCTGATGGAGAGCTCACATTTAGCGGTGGATATCATTGGTGTGTTTAACACTTCCACTAATTTTTTGAGTCTCTCAGGTATTGTGTCATCGATGTTTGATAAGTCACTTACATACTCTCGAAATTCCCCTACTGTTCCCTGGACTTCTGGAAGTTTGAAGAAAGCACAAATGGTGTTTGATTGAATTGCCTCCAAAACAAATGTCTGCTTTGGAAGACCCTTTTGACTTATCAAGGACTTCTATCTGTTTAATTAGGTCTTGGTATTTTTTTTTCTTCTCTTCATCATATTGGGATGCACCTAATGTACAGGGGAGAGGAGAGGCGAGTTGCAAGCATACGCTGTTACATATTTATTGGTGAGACAGTTGAAAAAATGAGTATAGTTGTTGGCTGTCATTCTCCCTTTATGCAAATGACTCCCTTAAACTCTCCATCAAGAACTGCTTGCCGAGATATTGAAAAGCGCTCTCAAGGATTTTTGACATGGATTCGAAAACCAGGCACTTTTGCTTCATTAACTTATAGGCATTCATAAGTGTAATAGATTGCTTCTGTAGCTCAAAGGAAAGATCTTCTAATTCAACTTGTTTATCAAAAAATAAACCTAAATGAGTTGTCAGACAGATGATCTTTGAGCCCTTTGTATAATGCACGTTCTTTCAAATCTCGACTTGTCTTTAGAAGCTTTTTCAAAATGATTTACTAAAGCTGCATAATTTTGCCACACAGCACGTACAGATCTTGTGCTAGAAGATACCCAATGGGTTCCAAGTATTCGTCCGATATCATTTAATCGTAGACATTAAGGCACTGTCAATTTCTGGAAGTTCAACTTGGTTTTTGAGGGAAACAGCATATAAACTATACAATTTATCAAACAATGATTTCATGTCACCTGTTTCACTCACTTCATCCATAGAATCTGCAACTGCTATTTCAAGCCGGTGGTTACAGCGACTAGAGCAAATGTATTGCTTGCTGTAGTAGATTCATCAATCATGAATCCAATTTTAAGATCCCTGCTGATTACTGAATCAACTAACTGTCATCTCATACATTTTGTGGTCTGTAATATCAGCACGTGAATGATCAGATTGTAAGATACATCCAACATCTAAATCATTTAGTTTTTGTGAACTGAGAAATCACTGAAAGGTCTGTTCTGCTTTGCCGGCGTGTAAACTGTGCGAAATACTCAGTGTGTATTTTCTTAATATACTGACACTTTGACGTGCTGTTACTTTTTCTAATTGTTCTTTTTTGGCTCCTGCAGATATATCTAAGCACCTTCTATGAGCAGTGATGGTTTTGTGGTCAAATATTTTTTTCTCATGGACTGTGTTTTCTTTTCCTCTGTGTCACCAAACAAAACATTTGCACTCTATCCACTCTTTGACACTTTTTATTCCTGTGATTTTAAAGTGTCTAATGTACCTGCAGATTTGCATGCTCTATATCTAATTACATGTTTATCTACTATTAACCAATCATGTTATATTTTTTTTTTTTAACCTTTCTTCCTATAAGTTTCAAAGTTTTCAATATGACAAAGCCACTGATATTTTTAGAACCTGCCACCAATTCACTCAATTTTCCCTGTCTAGATGAGGATGGTTCTAAATCTGCTCTCACTGTTTCTTTACTAAATTCAACATACACAAGAGCTGCAACTTTCTTAGAGTTTTCTATTAATATTGGATGTTTAACAACAAATTAATCTTTATTTCTTTTATGGGCATCTGACTATTGGGGTATATTTGAGGGGAGCAAAACTGAGAAAACATATATTAAAGGCTACTTCTCTTACTATATACCTTAATTAAATAAATAATTTTTCAGTTAACATTATGGAGGTCATGTATAGCTTGACATACAATGCAAAAAAACAAACTGAAACACTTGCTTGACATTACCAATTGCAGTACTACAGGAATGATGATTGCCATTTTAAAGTGAAAAAAATTGATATCAAATTAAATGCACCAAGAATAATACAAATTGACCATATATTCAGAAATGTACCAACTCGTATTTTCTCTATTCTAACAAATAATAACATTAGTATAATGTTTAAAAATAAGATAATATAACTTTATTATGTACTACTAACATTGTCAAGTCAAAATTTTATGACATCTCTATGCTATCATGGGGTGTAAGCATGCACGCAGCTAGGCTTGACATGCACCTGCTACTTATCATAACAGCTTGAGATGTGTGCAACGGAACACAAGCTTTTCATGACTGCATCTTGTCCCACATAAATTTAAATTCATCCTACTCTACCTTAGCCCCTATATCCTCACATTAAATATTTAATCCCATCTGACCTCCAAAATACATTGGTCTCACTGCCAGAAAATAAATCTCATCCTTTGCCACCTCAGCCTCTCAAATTCCATCTCAGCCGATCCATCCATACCTTTGTAAAATGGTGCGGGACAGGGTGTCACCAGCAGAAGGTCACCTGGTATGTTTACAGGATGAAGGACGAGGTCGGCTGAGCAGATAACTACAGTTGAAGGTCACCAGCGGGAACGCAGACTGTACAATATGAGATGATTATGCAGTTAGCCAAAGGGAAAGAATAAATAAAAAAATCTCACTGACACAACCTGTATATAATACATAGAAAATAGGAAGACCTATGCATGTTTCAGGGTGGAGAAAGGAGGAAAAGTGGAACGATAGAGAAGATAAAGTTGTAGAAGAGAGGAATAAAGTTGAACATGTAGAAGCAATCACTAAGTGTGCCTAACAGTGCCACCATGTTTATCTGTGAGAGGGGCCAATGTTGAAGAGGATGCTTAAAGAAGAAAAAGTAGAAATCTAAAGATTTCTACTTTTAAGTTAAGTTAACTTCTAACTGGTAATGTTTAGTCTATTGAATTATAAGTCACATGCAATATCTTTCTCATAAAGGGATCATACATTGTTTAGAACCACTGCTGTTAAATGAACACAGGAAGGGTCATAATCCCCGAATATTTAGGATCTAAAAAACTAAAATTAGGTTTTTTTTAATCCATGTCATAGGTTTTAAAAATTTTAATTGTAGGAATTTATACATATGAAAATAAAACAAAACCATGCTCCATATCAGTATGTTTGAAACACTGTGCCTATTATATATATGAATTACATAAAAAAAATAATCATGTGAAACTCCTATCATGAGACTTAACAATGAAATACAATATACCACTATGTGTGAAACACTGTGCTGCATATGAAAACTAATCATGTGAAACTCCTAAGTTAGTACATTCCTACCCCTAACCCCTTGTCAGGAGTAAAATCTCTTCTGTCTTCAGTTAAAATTCGATTGAATGCGCCACCAGTGCGCTGTAAGGGGTGCGAATGTCATGGCTACTATTTCCATAGGATGCCAAGGCCGTGTTTCTTGCACTCTCTCTCCACAGAGAACAAGACCCACTTTTTCAATCTTCTTGATATCGGGATTGCATGTCAGCAGAGGCTCCAACTGGTCCAGGATCCTCTTTGTTCCTCCCTTCCTGCATGACCCGAAGCGCTTCTGTCATTGGGAGAGTTGTTTCTTCCAGCTTCTTGATTGAACGTTCTATCATCATCATCATCATCTATTTATTTATATAGCGCCACTATTTCCGCAGCTCTAATGTCCACATTCTAGGTGGGAAACGTTAGCCTTTATGTAGCTCAACTCCTGTACAGCCGGCACTGAGTGTAATGCTCTCTTTGCATTTACAGTGATAGATTCACATTCATCTAGAGCATCAATGACCTCCATGATGGTCTCATAGTTTTCTGCATAACACATTGTGGCTGAGAGCCAGGTCCCCCACTGTGTCACTACAGGTATCAATGGAAGCTTCTCCCTGAATATAATGATTTGACTTGGTGCTTCCAGAAAGATCTTCACTGAAGAAATGATCTTGCTTACTACAAAATGCTGCTCCTGAATTGCTTCAGCTGCCCGGTGGAGCCCATAAGTTAGACAGGTGACATGGAGCATGCAAAGGTGGAAAGCCTTCGAAAACACACCCGCTCTCAGCATGTAAGCTGCACTGTCACGAACAAGCATAACTTATCCTCTTTCTCTGCATCTGGCCACAGCACCTATAAGGCATCCCTCACTGCAATGGAATTACTGGAGTAGTTGATTTGCAGAAGCTCCCTGCATAGGATGACATGGGATATAGTCTGTTCCTCACAAGTGAGCTTACCCAGAACGATGGCGGCGGCAATGTATCTGCCACAGGCATCCGTTGTTTCATCAACATTTAACAGATGAAGTGGTCAGCGAAGTCTGCCCGTATCTCTTCAAAAGCCTTCTCATATAGCTGCACTCATCTGGTTCTTTTCGGTTTTCAGGACTGGGTTCTGGACTGTAACAACAGGTATATTGGCGTCAGTGAGAGCTTCAGATAGAAGCAGCTTAAACATATCTTTGGGTTCTGTACCGAACTTTGAACTTAAGAAGTTCTGCTTCGGTTTAGATGCATTCCTATAAGCATTTGCCAAATGAGTTGCTGACTGCTGATGTTGCAGCAAGAGGGAGCGTTTTTCTGCAGGCACCTATGAAGGAAACAAAAATTCACCACCAGAAAATAATATTAAATTATGGGGTTTATCATTCAAGAATCTGGAGGGCCTACTTTAAATTATATGGAGACTGACGTTTACAACTAGCAGAGTAAGGAAAAATGACGTAAAATACTAGTATACATGCCACAAATGAACATTACCTGTTTCTGACATGATTGACAATATATAACTTTTCCATCTGTTGAAAAGTTTTTGTCAGCTCCAACCCACTGTTCCAGTAGAGCACTTTTTGAGAATTTACATTTAGGTATGATCCCTTCTGTACACAGCACTGGAACATTCTTTAACACAAAGTAAACAATAACACTGATTTTTACTCGCAGCTCTGTGAACCACCAGCTAATCCATGTTAAAATTACCATAGTAACGGTAATAATGCGTGCACCCGCTTTGTTGTAAAGAACAATGCAGGGAATTGAATCTCTCCCTAACAGTCAAAATAGGTCATTTTAGGTTCTGTAGAAATTAAGTATGTTATTCCCTGGTATATAAAAGAAAACTAAAATTTTGAGTGTAATGGGAAAGGATTAGAATAGGTTAGAACCTAAGAGTCTTGGGGCTAGATTTACTATCAGGCGTGATGCATGGCGGCTTCAAACCGCCATGCATCGCGGCGGTTTTCCGGCGTGTTTGCATTGCAAACAGCCGGATTTACTAATGGGCGCATTTCAGCTTCAATTTGAAGCCGCCGGCGATGTAACGGCGGGATGTAATGCTCAAAGCCGCCAGCGGCTTTGAATAGAACATGGCGCTTTTGCTTTAAATGACGGCGCTTTTGTGTAAAGGCGGTTTTTTTGAAAATTACACCTGTCTCCTGGCCTGTTACTATTGGCTATTTTCAAACTCAGGAGATTTGACATCACAAGCCCTATATAAACCACTGGCCTGACACTTTTTTCTCTGATAGGGTTTAGAGGAGTTTTGTGAGAGGAGTTTGGAGGATAGTGGTTTGCTGAGAGTTGGTGTTTGGTGGATTGGTGGAGCGATATCTGATTGAAGTGTGAGTAGTCCTGTGGTTTTTTCCTGTTTTGTACATTTATTTTCTCATTTATTTTCTGTCTTGTATTTTTTGTATTTGACTTGTCCTCTGTCTGTGTTACTTGTGTGTGACTGTGTGGAGAGTGTGTCTGTAGGCAGTGTAGTTTGTTCTTTGTGTTTGTAAGTCCTTCAGTGTTTTGTGTTTTTCTGTCTTCTGGGTAAAAATGTCCAGAGATAGGAGGGGAGCAGAGGCTGAGGAGAGGGAGATGGAGGTTGAGGGGTCAGAGGAGGGAGAGGGAGAGGTTGAGGAGACAGGACAGAGCAGGAAGACCAAGACAGGGAGGAATGTGCGCTTCTCACATGATGAGAATTGTGTGTTGGTGCACAATATCATTCCCTGCTACGAGGTGATCTTGGGGAACCTGGCAGCCCGGACTCCGCTAAGGCGGCGCCACCAATTGTGGGGGAGAGTGTGCGACGCTGTTAACGCGGTGGGCCCACTAAAGAGGACAGTGGCGCACTGCCGCAAGAGATTTTCGGACATTAAGAGGAGGTTGAAGGAAAAAATGGCCCAGGAAAGGAGGTCCACAAGACGCACGGGTGGTGGCCCCCCTCTTCGCGTTGAATATACCAGCTATGAGGAGGAGCTGCGGCAGATAATGCCCCGTGAAATAGTGGAGGGAATTAATGTGCAAGACACAGATTCGCCCTCGTTTGCCCAAGGAGTTGGTGAGTGATTTGTCCTTTTTAAGCTAACAATATTGAAAATGTTTTTTTATTGCAAAAGTGTCTTTTTTACTCAATCAGTATGTAAAGGGCAATAATTTTGTTTATAACTGTTTTTTAATGTGCAAACACATGTCTTCCAAAGATTTATTATTTGTAAAAGGCTTTTTGCTGCAAATACATTGTATGCTTTTTCTAATACATCCAGATTCACCTGGACCACAGTTGAGTCCCATTCCTACAGCTACACCTCCACCTTCAGTCAGTGATTCGGCCACAGAAGAGCAAGCAGGTGTGTGATTTATGTTTTTGTGCTAAATAATGGAGTTAATTGTTTTTCTGTGGAAATGTTGCTGGCAAATTTTTTTTAATTAAAATATGGTGTGCTATGCGACCTTAGGGCTACATTTACTAAACTGAGATGTTGGCTAGAGCAACCAATCTGAATATACCTTTACTTTATTTATTGCATTCTACAAAAAGAGAGCTCAAATCTGATTGGTTGCTATAGGCAACGTCTTCACTTTTTTACACACGCAGTTAAGTCAAAATACCCAGCATGTACTACACAGAGGGAGGACTGAAATAGGATTTGTGTACCCCAAGGCACGGTCTAGCCAGATATTGCGTAATAAATCACAATATTTGTAGGTTACAAATACTATGCTTTTTTAGCCCCCTCAACCATACATAGTTCATATGATACTGGGTATTAAAAGGATAATATGTGCATCCTTAAGCAGGTAGCATAGGACAATAAATCATTAATGCAAAAATTGTGAAACAATCTGTAGTTTGTAAAGATTATTCTTTCCTATCAAGTGTTCAGAATGCAATATACAAACATATTATATCCTATATACTTACCGTCATTTTCATACACAGGGCCCTCTTCATACCAGGCACCTCAGGTGGAGTCCCTCCAAATGTCCCCTGAGCCAGATGAGCAAACCATAATCACCCTGGAAACAGTGGATGCCCCTGTGTCTGGTTTCCAGGATGTTGCACCTGGCCCTGCTGAAGCCCCAGCACACCAGCAGCCGGCACCTCAGAGTATGGACCCAGCCCGTGAAATGGCGCAGTCTATTGGTGCTTTCCAGCAGCAGCAATCAGTCTTCATGGAGAGCCAAACTCACAACATTTCCCAAATTGCGGCCCAGTTGAGGCGGATACACCGCACAAATAGCCAAATTCCTGCTGCAATCAATCGTCTGGCTAATGCCTGGGAGCAATCCAATCTGCAGATGGCCCAAATGACTGGGGCTGTGGAGGCATTAAATTCCTCCATTCGCGAGGGGAATGCGAACCTGACCCGGCTGGCAGGCCAACTGCAGCAAGAACTCATTGCCCGCTTGCCTGCACCCTTTTCCTCGGCCACCACAAGTACCGCTAGTACGCCAAGCACATCGGCACAGAGTACTCCTCCAAGGAGAGGTGCTCGCACCAGGGGTGGGCCAGGGAGAGGACAGAGTGGGGCAAAACATAGCGATATGCAAGCAAAAAGGCGTCGCTAGCGCTAACACATGACTATTGCCTCATGCTTTTTTTTACTTTGTATAAGCATTATCCTTTATTATTTATTGTGTTGTACTGCAATAAATGCAGTTAAATTTCTATGGTGTCAGTGTTTATTTTCTGCTAATTAAACAAGAGTATAGTGATGTTTTAAAAAACTAGGCACTCAAATCATTTACACATTGCGCTCTGACTGTCACAAACATTGCACTCACATCAAACACATTTTAGAGAAATAAATGTTTTTCCTATTGTGTAGTAGTTTGTAATCTGCCTTCCGCCCTCTGTGCTCTGCACATCACCAGATGTGACACAGACCCCTTCTGCTTCAGTGTGTACTGCACTAATCGGTGGGGTAAATTGATGTAATGCTAGATTATGTATAAAACAGCCAGCCAGGATAATATCAGACCCCTTTTCAGGTGCATACATAACCACCCCACCAGATTATTCTAGTAAGCTGAACCTGGTTTACCAAAGTACAAATGTACGCTATAACACACCTCTACTAGTGGGTTTGTGCCTGAATTTGTGCTGTGCAGATGTGTGAGGATGCAGCAGAGGAGTCATCAGCCAGAAACCCATTCTTTATTGAGTACAGTTAAAATTGCTTTTACACTCTGTTAAGGGATTTGTTGCAATATTAAACAAATGTTGAACTTAGTAAAAAAATTGCATCGTGGGAAAACAGAAGAGAAAAAGAAACCCAAATTACACTGCCATTACAAGACACTGGCCTTTTAACATATACAATCCCAAAGGGACAAACTTTGCACATGAAATGGCCCTTTCCCTTCTGTTCAGATTGACCAAATACCTCAAACAGCACACTGTTTGAACAATCTCGCCGCTCACAAGCAGCGCTTTCATTTTGGTCTTTTGAATGGCGGTTTTCCGGCGCCTTTATAAACCCCCTAATAGTAAATCCGGCTGTTTGTATGTGGAGCATTGTTGAAACCGTCACGGCGCTTTATACAGAGGCGGGTTTGAAAACATCATTTCTGGCCGTTTGGATGGCGGGTTTAGCGTTAGTAAATCCGGCGATGGCTAAACCGCCGGCAAACCCGCCGAAAGTCGGCGGCTTTACAAACACGCCTGATAGTAAATCTAGCCCTTGGGCTTAGTCATTAATGACAATAATAAGAAACCTTTCAAGCACTGTCAATATTTCCTATCAAATTCTATAAAGTATACCTCCCCAATGATGTTCATGGGCTTATTCATTTACCTTGTGTATCCCCCAAATCAGATTCACAAAAAAAGATGTAAAACCACAACAGTGTGATTCTGTTTGAACAGATGTGAATTACAACAAAAAAAATCCATAAATAATAATTAAAAAAATATATATTTCCATTCAGAATCCTTTCAGGCATCACAGGCCTAAGCTCAGTAGCGAAAAGCGCGTCAGCGTTTCTGTGCTACGGTTTCCCCAAATAAATTATAATCCGCAGTTAGGGAACTTTTTTATTAAGAAGCCGCATGAGACCCACGAACAGTTAGGGTCAGCCTTACCCGCCACTACATCTTTCTCCGTATGATATGGAGGATACCACGGTTCTTTAAAATATACAGAGCGATCAGATTTGTAGTCCAGAGTATGAACCAGATTTAGTAATCAGCCCGCTAAACGATCATTCTAAGGTTAGGGCATAAGAGGATATCACACCAGAGTATCCTATATAGCGAGTTACTACCATTTTGAGGCCACTACAGACCCATAAGAGGTGATCAAACAGATATTAGTGTTCCTTATGTCTCATATCAGGAATGGTCAACAACATGTATTAGCTACAATTTACTACATAATCTCTGATTCTGGGCTTTGCCGATGAACTACTCAATTAGTCTCCAGTGCTAATAAGATATTGAGTCCAGAGGTATTATTGATTTTGGCGATATATCTATCAATTCCCATATGCGGTCATATATATATATGCTATAGGGGTACTTCAGACAGTAGCATGGATTAGCAGTTATCTGCTATTTTAATCCACTCATTATTATTTTCTTTTGGGTTTATTTTTTCATTTTTTCACTTTGTTTTTATTATTTTGCTAGTAAGATATACCCTTATCAAGGGTTGAATTAACAATACCAATACTATTTCCCACTCTTTTTTTAATCAGACTAATAAAGTTACAAGTTGTATACTATTTCTGAGAGTCCTATGAGTGCCTCACAACACAGGTTCTCCCTTTTTCTCATCCATTGAGTCTATACGTGCCACATTCTGTCTACCCCCAGGTATTATCTTCTTAAGATAATATGTAATATAATTGGAGTCATATTTAAAAGACACGACAAGTGTGCTTCAGATTTTTGAACAATTTGAATGACATCCTAATTATATCTGGCAAACTATCGATGTTTAATCGCTATACACAACAGTTGAACACAAACAGGGAATTGCCTCTTGTAAACAATTCCTGATCCTACCTTGGACCATGCACACAAAGATTGTACTGATTTTAACACATAATTATTTTAAATTCTTAGATACTTTTTACCTACAGCTATGTGGACAATTTTTGCACCAAGCTTTGCGAACTTCCACATGGGCAGCTGGGAGTGTAAATATGTTTTAGACCCCTATCCCTTTTCTAGTCATATAAAACTTTATAAGAGGTATATAGATGATATTTGAATGGTTTAGGAGGGCGATACAGATTCTATTCCCTCCTTTTTAGCATATTTTGGTATTAATGAATATAATTTAGCTTTTATAGCAAAGTATGACTGTGTGAGAATCGAGTATCTAGATTTGGTTTTATCGGGAGTAGATAATAAAGTAGTCTCCCAGAATTACATGAAGCCAGTTGATACTCCCAGTTTTATTGCATCAGGAGGAATTGTAGTGATGACACCCACTTCAAAGAACAGTTATCTATATATGCTGAATGGTTTATAAACGGGCTATCCGGAGAAACTGGTCGAGGGGGCTATCACTAAGATTGAAGGAATAAATAGAACTGATTTGCTACAATACACTACAAAGGATAAACAGAAAGATAGTATTCCATTTATTGCAAAATACAACTGCTGTGAAAATAGAATAAGATCAACATTAAATAAACTTTGGAAAATTCTGAGAAGGGATTCAATATTAGTTAACATCCAGAAAAAATCCAAAATAATTTTACGAAAAACAAGAACCTTAAAAACACCCTAGCTCCTACTATGTTACCGAATACTAACAAGAAAATAGATCTAAGTGGTTTTAATAAATGTAGTCATTGTAATATTTGCAGGTTTGCTAGCTCAGAAAGAAAGTTTTTTTTATAATTTTGATAACAGTAAAAAAAGTTCAATATCAAACAGTTCATGAACTGCCAAAAAAACATGGTGGTCTACTTGTTAGAATGCACATGTGGCTACAAATATATAGGGAAGACCAAGAGTCCTCTTAAATTAAGAATTCAAGAACATGTCCGCAACATAAGAAACAAGGTAGAAAGCCATTCGGTTTCGAAACATTTTATCTCCAAACACAATTCAGACCCCAGCCACATTACATTCAAAGCCATTGAACATGTCCAACTAGGCCCTAAAAGGGGGGATATCCAGAATAAATTGTCACAACAGGAAATATTCTGGATATATCAATTGAACACCCTCTCCCCTAAAGGATTCAATGAGGGCTATGAAATCACCCCTTTTTATGATTGGTTAATTTTCAATGCTTTTATTTGTTATGAATTATTATGTGTGAATAATACTTTTCTGATGTGGATATGCTCTAACTCTGGGAACCAGTCTGGTCCTTGTTTCTATCCTGAACTATGGCTATTCTAGATATATGTATATATTTTATATATGTTTTTAGGTTCTTGCTATTATTTATGGTCTTAGAATACTACAGTTTTATCAATACTTATTACCAATATTTATTGATTTTATATAATTATCTTACTATATTATATATTAATTTATTTTTCGTTAATACATTGCACCATGGGAATTTTTATGTGTGAGAGGTTTATGTCATTTCATGGGTAATTGAACTTTGCTTTATGGAGATGCTTTTAGATCATATTATTTATTAATATCTTTATAGGATTTAAATAATCTCATCTTTGCCTTTTTGAGTCTTAATTAACACAATTGTAGCTACACTTAGGTCACACTACTATCTGGAGATATTACATCCCTTATGTAGGATGACATTTGATTTTTAGTGCTATGTGTAAGGACTTAATTACTATAGAATATATACCTACCTCATTTTATAACAATAGTTACCAGTTGGAGATAGTTGTTTATGCTGGTTGCTTTAATATGTGCTTACGAAATGCCTTTTATTCATTATTTATTGATAGTGCCTTTATATCCCCATGGCTGTTTATTTGAGAGTGCCCTTAGATCTCTATGGCTCTGTTATGTGCATTAGCCCTTAGTCAAGATGGCCACCGCACCTCTGAAAAATATCTAAATATGGCCACAATGTGCATCACATTATTATAAACTGAATTGACCCCATTGCTCGTTTTTGAACTCACTGAAGGTTGTAAGAGTCTTATATAGATATGCTACATCTTTTAACTAATATTAGCCGATATCGGGGTTTTTACCGGCTACGCATGCAAAATGCGAGGTTCCAATGGCCCATGCGCAAAATGGCGCTCGTCATACAGTAAAAATAAGAGGGATATTCACACTACTATATATCCTCCTGAGGAAGTCTTTTTCAAGATGAAACGCGTTGAGATTACTATACTATCAGTATAGTAATTACTCTATGCTACTTGTGAAAATTTGCAAAAACTTCAGGAAGCCTCAGATTGGGTCATGAATGGCACCTTCAAGACCTGCCCAACATTATTTTGTTAGTTATACACCATACATGCAATGGTGGGTACAGATGAAGACACCAGACGTTTTGTTCCCGTTTAATGGATTACTTTCGAGTAAAAGCCAGGAGTGTTATGAAAAGTTTTTACAAGAACTCCACGAGTATGCAATGGAATTTGACATCAACCTGGCACTGCAATATATCCTGAATGATTTTGATATTGCTGCTATCAATGCCCCCTAATGAGAATTTGGAAACTGCAGACATAAATGTTGCTTGTTTCATTTGGGTCAGAGCATTTACAGAACGATCCATTGGATGCCAGACAACAGAATTGTCTCAGCTATACGACATGGACTTCAGTTTTGCACTCCTGATGAGGCATTTGCAAGCTAGCAAACAAGATCCCATCTGCTTTTGAAGAACTAAAAAGACATTTGCCAGACAATGCAGGAGTGAGGAAATATTTTGAGCAAAACTATGTTCTGGGAAGAAGTCGTGAAAGAACCCGGAGCCAATCTATAAGAACAGCACCATTGTTTCCCCCAAGCATCATTGTTTCCCCCAAGCATTTGGTCGGTGCATGAAAATAACACTTTGGGCATCCCAAGAACAAGTAAAACATTGGAAGGATGGCACCGGCGGTGGAATAGTATATTGAGCAAGAAAAAGTTAGGTTAGGTTTCTACAACTTGGATCACCTACTTCGTCTAAGGACAGAACACCACAAAAGCCAAAATAGAGAAGGAGACTGTCAACACTAGAAGGACACCACCAAGAAGGGAGCAGAAAGCAAGGGAAGCTGCTTAACAAACGTGCATCAGTCAAAGAGAGAATGTGGACCTGATGACCTTTTAAGAGGGATAGCGTATAACTTATAAATTAGTTGTACCTGATAGTTATTGTCAACGTAAATGTTAGAGAACACAAAATTCACGGTAAGTGTGTACCAATATAAACTGTCTGCGCATTGCCAATTCTATGCACTGGTCAATCATGTAATTAATCTTTTATTTTGTACCAATCCTGTCTTCCCTTAAACTAAGTAATGTGTTGGTGTCTGACTGTAAATGGGTGTGTGAAGCTTGCTTCCCTCGAACTGCCGGTAAGTCTGCCTCTGGCCGGGTCCCAGAATGTTCGGCCGTCACACAGGTGCTGTAGCCATCTTTAAACGGACTTCAGCATCGGAGGGATTAAAGCACCAACACTAGATGCAACGTGCATAAGTTATTTTTAAATTTAATAAAAATGTTTTGCATGCGTGCGTTGCAGCGCTGCCGCAGCAGTCAATGGGTTAAACCCCGGCACTAGGCACTGGGGAGTGTAGGAGGGTTTAAATGTTTTAAAAAAATAAACCTTAAACCAGTGTCAACTGTCCTTATCAGGACACTTGAGCGAATAACCATCACTGGCTTCCAAGATCCTGACTTGACAACTTCCCTGCTGTATTTCCTTTGACCTACAGATTAGACCCAAATCTAATCCGTTTCCGGCTGTTCTGAGGTTTGCAACTGTTGTCGGTTCTGCATTTTTGTGCATCAGGCTCCTTCCAGACGACAGTGTGTGCTGCAGCAGGAATGTCCCAGACTACTTTCAGTCATGTACTGAAGCGTGTACTGTGGGCATTCCTGTCACGCATCACCCAGTTTATAAACTTCCCATTGGATGACGAATCCCTGGTACGGATGAAGCAGCAATTTTATAGTATTGCTAATTTTCCACATATTATAGGGGCAGTGGATGCTACGCATATAGCCTTGGTACCACCCTGCCAAAATGAGGCCATGTACGGCAATAGGAAGAACTACCACTCAATCAATGTGCAGGCCAGATGTGATGCCTCCCTCCTTATCCGTAGCCTGAGTGCAAATTTTCCTTGAAGTACACGATTCCTCTATCATGAGGCAATCTGGCATATGGGAAAGATTGTCTGAGAGGTAAAGTCAGGACTCGTGGCTATTAGGTAAGTGTGAATGAGTACATTAAAATCTCCATGTTGTCTGTATCATGTTTGTGGCTACAATTACAATGTTAAGGAGATAAATTACAATGAGGGCCATTGTTCCCACACTTAACCATGTATGGGAGCCTTTTGTGAAAGGCTAACAATAGGAATTATAACAGTGCAACTAACTTGTCCTTCTATTGTAGCTGTAGTACACTTGTGATTATTATTGGCTATGACCTTTTTTTTGGTGAGTTTGTAACTTTTCGTGTAACATATTGTTAAGTAATCTGTTTTTTTGCAAATCCCTGACCACCCCCTCTTCCAAAACGGCATCTATACTCTCTGCATATGTAAGCATGTCAAGCAGTCAAATGTCTGTACTGTTAGTTTTTACTCTTTAGTCCAGCTGTGTTACATTTTCATTGCTTTGTGAAATACTTATACTTTTGTATGCAGCATGCAAAGATATTCCTGTCCTACATATGGGTGTTTTTAAAGTAATCAATGAAATGGGCACAGACTTTCAATAATGTTGTTATATATGGTCGCATACCAACATATAATTTGTTCACAACATGTTAGGGTCTTCAGTAAATATTGCAGAACATGTACAATGTCCTACAATATGAACCCAACTTATTTACAGATGGTTCACAAACCTCTACATTATTGCCATTGTCCATTTCAACAGTATCATTGTATGTAAGCTCACACTGCTGCTTTGGATCTAAATGTTGGTCTTCTTACAGGTGATGGTGCTTATCCTGCCTGACCCTGGCTCCTCACTCCTCTGTTGCACCCTGTCACAGAGCATGATTTGGCATATAATTCTGCACATGCCTCAACCAGATCGGTCATAGAAAGAATGTTTGGCCCTCTGAATGGGGCGTTTCAGATGCCTGGACCGGTCTGGTGGTGCCCTTATGTATTCACCACAAATTGTATGTCAAATTGTTGCTCTGTGTGAAATCTTTCATAATATTACCAGGGGGTGCCTCTAGAGGAGGATATTGTAGTGGAGGAAGAGTTGGAGCCTGACCTTCTTCCTGAGAGTCAGGAAAGTGGCCAGAGTGTCAGGGATTGTGTGATACAACTTCACTTTTAAGTAAACTATAGTCTTAATTTTTTGTTTTTTTCACAATAGTATCTACGGGCCGAGTCATTAAGGAAAGTAAAGGGCTCAAATGTAAAATTTTGCACAACAATGTTGCGTTGGATGTTGCAGTTCATTTTAAATGTTGTGACAGTTTTTTCGCTGGGGTAGGGCAGATTACAGATGATCGTTACATATCAGTGTATAAATAAAGTTAGCAAGTAGAGCTGTGGTACATGGAGAAGCTGACAGTATTTTACATAAGAGCATCATCTTAAACAAGATTGGCCCTCTAACATTGGAACATGGTTTGTCCTGGTTAACTGACCAATATCACATGTACATTTTTGTTGTCTTTTTATTATTACTTTCCTTAATGAAACACATGTGTTTGTTTATGGCCATGTCAAGTTTGCCTAGTCCAAATAAGCAATTAAATCTTAATAATCATTTTTGCTATATTTTGTACAGGTCTGGTTGTCTCTGACATCACCTGGCCAAGTTGTGTACAATCCCCCACAGTCTAGCGTTTCAGTGTAATTCAACTTATTTGTGCTTACCACATGCAACTCATACCAAATGTTTTGTTAAGGTGTAATCACACAATTACTGGGTTCTTTGCATATTCCAAAACATTAGATTTCCTAATCCAACATGTTATGTTTAAAATCAAGGCATACAAGTGGTTTTCTTACACAGACACATCAACATTTGCATAGAAAGATTTTATTATTACATAGAAGTTTGAACTTTTAAACCACTTATGCTGTCACAGTGGAGACTGTTGCTGGGTATGGCACTGCTGGTGCTGTGTTAGTGTTTGGGGCTGTAGTGGTTTGGGGGTGGCTGCGTTCCCCAGCAGGGGGTGGCCAGGTATAAGTTGACTGTGGCCCATGTTCCCCAGCAGGGGGTGGCCAGGTATAAGTTGACTGTGGCCCATGTTTCCCAGCAGGGGGTGGCCAGGTAGAAGTCGCCTATGGGCCATGTTCAGCAGCAGGGGGGGGTCCAGGTATACGTTGGCCGTTGCCCATATTCCCCAGCATGGGGGGTCCAGGTATACGTTGGCCGTTGCCCATGTTCCCCAGCAGGGGGGGCCCAGGTAGAAGCAGGGCGAGGGCCATGTTCCCCAGCAGGGAGTGCCAATGTATACGTAGGTCGTTGCCCAGGTTCCCCAGCAGGGGGTGGCCAGGTATACGTAGGGCGTTGGCCATGTTCTCCAGCAGGGGGTGCCCAGGTATACGTCGGGCGTTGCCCATGTGCCCCAGCAGGTGGTGGCCATGTAGAAGTAGGGCGTGGCCCATGTACACCAGCAGGGGTTTGAGTGGAAATGTGCCACATGGACTGGTTTCCTCATGTGGTGTGGTTGGATTTTGCTCTGAGGGTTGGCCTTGATGGAATACGCTACCCATATTATGCATTACTGCAGTCAACAAGACAGACAGCACACCATGCAACATTTCGGTCTGCCTCTCTTGGGCGGCATACATGTCCTGCATTGTTGAAGATATATCTGTTAATGCAAATAGAAGAATATTGTTAATGGTCATGTTTACTTTGATTTAGGCCAAAAATAACGTACAATAACTCAGATAGATCGATATATATAATGTGTTAAGATGTAACTTTTTGTATTTTAAATGTCATATTTACTTTCCAGAGCTCTTGTCTGCCACTGTTGAAGGGACACTTGCTCTGTTTGGATTTGGATAAGCCGCTCATGCTCTTCTTGCGTGGTGTTGGAGTGAATCCGGAGCTACTTGACATATTGCTTGTGGAAATGTACATCTGCTGCAGTGGCCTTGGCAAATGGTGACTCTGAGGCTGTCGGATGTGTTGGCGATTTAATGCTTCAAGCGTAGGGGATGCTGGGGACTCGCTCTGTTCTACAACCTCTGTAAATTACACCATAAGAAACATTTTTTCTAATGTTATTTGAATGTCCTTGAATAAGTGCTTTTTGCAATCAATAAAAAGCATACACTAAATATTGGCAGAAAAGTACTTTATCCAAAGTTAAAATGAGTGTGAAGTTAAGAAGCTAATGTGGCTAGTTTACAATTGTTCACCTATTAATTTACAATTCACAAAAAAATGACACTAAACATTATGCTAACTCCGGCCAAGCATTAAATAACTAGATTAAAAAACATATCTATTTTTGAAATGTGTATGTAACCTGTTTACCCAAACCTAGCTTGACATGCATTGCAAAGTTTACAATATTGAGCCTATAGGTCATATCTGAAAACCTGCCTCTGATATCCTGCATGTTTACAGCGGTCAAATTATATCTTCCTATGCTTGCAGGTGCTAGACCCGCACACATGCTAAGGTTTAATTAGCGTGGGGCCTTTATTGAAACAGTTGCATAATACACATTTCCTTCAAAGAAATAAATTCATAAAGATAAGGTGCAAACCACAAATAAGACATTGCCTTAGGCAAACATATCCAAAAGGCTTACTAAAGGAATGCATTTTGTATCAGCTATAGACATCCAAACTAGAGATGAGCGGGCTCGGATTCCGCTAATCTGAGCCCACCCGAACAGTGCGGATCCGAACGGGATCCGAGCACTGTTCGGATATTTCCGGTGGGCAAAAAAAATGAAAACTAAGCTCTGTCGTCCAAGTCTCGCGAGGGGTGGGAGGGAGGGCCCAGAACAATTCCATCTTGTACCTCTTTTTTTGGCATTATGTGCTCAAGCTACCTCGGTGCAACCTTTTGGCCTAAAAACAATATTGTGAGGTGTTCAGAATAGACTGGAAATTAGTGGAAATGATTGTTATTGAGGTTAATAATAGCGTAGGAGTGAAAAAAAAACCCCACAAAACTGTTTTTTAGCACTTTTTATGTTTTTTTTCAAAATAAATCCGAATCCAAAACCTTAAATCCGAACCAAAACCTTTCGTCAGGTGTTTTGCGAAACAAATCCGAACCCAAAACCTCAAGCAAATCCGAATCCAAAACACAAAACACGAGACACCAAAAGTGGCCGATGCACATCCCTAATCCAAACTAAGGCATTGCCTCAAGTATGGTAAAATCTGAAAAATCAGTATGTCTATCCTGGTTTCCAAATTAAAGTTTTCAAATTTGGAAATGTACACAATATCTCAAACAAGTACATTGCCAATTTTGTTAATAACTGGCCTGCCCAATTCTAATGAAATACATTTTTATCCGAAGTTACTTGAAAGTCATCCAGTAACACTTCCTCACCATGCTTTTGCTTAGTAGATAAGCAAGTGTGGTTTTAAAAACAGGCTTAGGCCAGAGGCATTTTGGAACATGCAGGACCAACCATGTTACAATGCTCAGGTTGGCACAGTTTATTACATTGGCCATCAGGGGCAAACATGCTGGTTTATAACGTAACCCTCAAAATGCATGTAGCTTGATTGATACCATGAACATTTAAGTTGAACACATGCCCTACCACAACTGTAAATCTGTGGACACATTTTGACCAACATCAACTTCATCAAAGTTTATGGTAGTTGCTTTTAAATTTTGTTTACTTATCTTTTTAATTTATGGCCAGAATGTGTGACTCATATATCAAATTAAAAAAACCTATGACACCACAGTACTGTATATTACATGTTACTGTTTTTGCATAAACCAAAATGTGAAATATATAATGCAAGCATTTTACAATCTCTTGACTACATATAAAATAGGAGTACCTACAGTTGATGGTCGTTGCTGGATACACACTGGTCTGTCAGTATCTATTCCCCCAAGGCCTTGAACCTGTTCTGGATGTATAACCACCATTGCTCGATGTTCTAAAGGGGAAAGTGAAACTTGCTCCCATGGGCCACCACCAGTTCCTTGCGAATGAGCATAATTTGCTCACAGCTTTTCCTTAAGGCGCCTTTTGAAGTCTTGTCACATTTTTTTTAACCTCCTCCACATTTCTTCTAACAGGGGCAATGGCATTGATCAGCCTAGTTACTCTTTGCTATAACACCAGTTTGGTTCCTGCCTGCAGTCAATATGTGCTCCAGGACAAGGTTCACCAAAATCTCCACCTCTTGGACACTAAAATTGGGTAGTCCTTTTTTGGCCGGAGGTGCCCCAGAAGTGCTTGCCTGAGGCTCATCATCCTCCATGCTAGGATCTTGTCTGTCACCAGCTGCTTCCTCCATTGCAGACACCACCTGACCTAGGTTTGGTCTTTTTGACTGTACAATAATTAGATGTAATGTTAGTCATCTGTGCTATTTTAAATTGTTTTGCCTTCATTTTTCGCAATCAAGAATAATCTCGGTCAGATGTAGACTTTTACACCTGTCCAATTGCTAATAGTGAAATGTACTTGTATGAAAGGATGTGGCTCAGTTTGCACTTTGACAGAGGTGGATGTCCAGCTTGCACCTCTCTGCTCTTAGAACTGTGTAATGTTGAAGGTACTGGGTGACGCACGCAATGTAAAGGCATCTTGCTGGTATTGATATGCTATGCTGAAAGCAAACAAAGATAGGTATAATGTAAAGTTATTGGTTACAAGTGCTTTCTCATGATTCCACAAAATTTGCAGGGTTGCAATTAGCAGACAATAAGTATCATGTTTTGAATGAAGAGGTGCACCCCAGCACAAACCCCATCCCAACAAGTATTCTTGTTTGGTGGGAGTTGTGAATGAATATGTTAAATATGATTTTTAGACTTATTTTAATTTTTTATACAGGCCTGATGCAACACATACACTTCATAGTATAATGAACATAATCCAGCTCAAGATATATGTTTATGTTCACTATTCTCAGTTCCAGGGATCTACTGATGGCTGCTACTAGGAAACACAGGTAAATGACAGCATGCAACTGTGTAATTAGAAATGAGGCCTAATTGCATGAAAATTTTCACCCTGACATCTCAAGATGTCTCTCTAGAGAAGAATGTTTGCTGAACTAAACAAAGTGCACCATATTTTTTTTTGTTTATGTGTAAACTAAAAACAAAGAACTACTATTACTTTACAGTTACCTAGTAACCTTTTTTTTTTGGGGGGGGGGGGGGGAACGAATATTAACTAATTTGTAAAAATTTAATTTATAAAGTTTAAATTAGAGATAAACAGAAAAAAAAAAATTCAGATTAAAAAAAAAAAAAGCATTGTACTTTTTTTATATTAAATCTAAAACTTAATAAGTGCTGTCCTTATTGCTCTAAACGAATTCACAGTCTTTTATGAAGAAGATTGCTTGACCATGTTAACCTGTAAAATGCTGGAGTGTGAATTGTGAATATATTTGTATACAAAGCCTAGTGCGTGCCTGCATGTACATTTGTGTCATAGAGCTTTGAGAAGTTCAGTGTTAACCCTTTTGACTCTGGTGTGTGCCTTGCTAACATGTGTAACAAGGAGTGCTTATTGTGTGCCAGTGTTAGACAGTATATTGGGGTCCTATTGCCTTTATTCAATAAGTGGTGGCACAACTGAGGTGGGTGTGGTTGTGTGAGCGCTGTTTGGGGGCGATTTTGCAAATCTGTGAAATGTGCTATAGGTGAGAGAAAGATTTGATCGCTGGAATCGTGTGTAACAACCATACAGTAAACACTTCCAAGTCTCGAGTGCTCAGAGTGCGGTTTGTGAATGGTAAAAGTAGTTAGGAGACGTTTCCTGACAAAATAGAGGCGATATATTGTTTAACTGTGTTAAGATATCAGGGAGTGGCTAGAGGTGTTTATCCCTGACAAAATGATGCCTTTATTCCTGCAAACAAAATGGCAGCTGGTCCCCCCTTATTTACCAGTTTTTCTTAAGTGACCTGATTGCTTGTTGTATTTCATCAGAATCCGACACTTTTTTCCAGTACAATTTACAATCCATAACTCACTTCTTAGTGGTATCAGGTTTTAGAATAAGCCCCTTTGTGAACAAACTGCCTCACCTCTGGGGTTCAAACAACAGGGACCTCCACAACATTATTGATGGACCTACAGGCTTCCTGAGATGGGTATCAATAGTACAAGAAATAATCATATATATATATAATATTTATTTAATTTTGGGCTGAAGATATAGAGTATTTTAAGAGACATAAATATCTTTTTTTAAAATAAATAACCTAACTTCTTCAAAAGATCTGAGAAGGATTTACCACATAATAACTTTATATTTCAGGAATACAGCTGTATTACATTAAGCCAGTGATATCCACATGATCACTGCACAGCAAGCCATCTACACAGAACAATGCACACTGCTCCCTGTTGTTATAGAAACAAAGATGTTATTTCTTTACACCTCAATTTAAGGGAAATCCCTCCCTAAGCTGTGTTTTGCACTGTATTCCCACCATTCCCCTCACAAGCTGCAGCACAGCACCATTATCCCTCTCTCACTGACTGACTGAACTCTGTCTACACGGGGGGAGGAGCTTATAGTCTGAGAGAAGATCAACGAGAACTTCATAAGAACAAACAAGATCCCGGGTGACAGAGTGCTCAAGCTGCAGCGCCACCTGCTGGGCGGAGTTATATACTACACTTACCTACTCAATTCTTAGCATTATAAACTACATCTCTTTTCATCTTGTCAGTGACAATATCTGGATTTGCAAGTCATGTCACTTATACATACATGTACTGCAAGCTGATCTGTCTGTGACTTGTAGGGAGGAGCTGTAAATCTTTCTCAGTAAATATAGTACAGCAACTCAGCTTCCAAAGTACAATATATCCATAACATCCATTCTGTATGATAAGTGATTTTTTTTATTTATTACATTTGTGGTTGTTGTGTATCTTTCTATAAAAAATAAACATATAGGACCTAATTCATGTCTGGACATACGTCTGCATAGTGTATCATGCAGGAGTTCACACTATGCATACCCAGAAGCCTAGCGCAGGTAACTGAACGCAATTGCGCAAAATTCGTGTCCGCACACATCTGACACCTACGAGCCCTTACGACTTGATAGACAGAACTGGGTAGGTAAGTGGCGGACTAACGTAGGCAATGTGTGGTTAGGACGTATTAACTCAGATGCGGCCAATTCAAATCCTGTGTTTATCGCACATACAGATATTTTCAGCCATTTCTTTTACACCCACAACAGGGCAGAGGTAAATGCCAGGTGATAGTGATGACACGACATGGTATAAGTCTTTCATTAGAAAAATGACATGTATCCATCTCTGTTCTGAGGTGAAATTATTGTACATACGCATGTGCGTATGCTTCATTCTGCTATGTGCATTTGCGTGCTGAAATTATGGTTTATTCTGAGCGTATTTTCACCTGTGTTCAAATCGAAACGTATCTTAAGAAACTATTTGATTTGAATTCGGGCGGAACTAAAGTTGCATGGTCTTTTTAAACACGTAAAGTACGGTCAATTTGCGTTCGGACTCGAATCAGGCCCATAATCTGTACAAGGATGATAACAATGATGTATCTAAAAGGACCTAGACCCTGAAGTCAGAAAACACCATAACATATTGCTGTGACAAACCTGGAAAATATTCCTTGCTGATCATTTTATTTACAAGTTTATGTTTAAATAAAATTTTTATTTAATATTTTGTAAGTGTTTAACATATCAAAAAGGTTTTATAAATACTCTCTATAGGAAAAGGGATCCATGGATTGAAAATAGGGGGCTTATAACACTATTGATGTGGAGAATATTATAAGAAATTTATTATTGTGACATATTTAATTTTTATATTGATTACCAATCTTTTACTGTCTACATTTACAAACAGCCCCCATGAGGAAAACAATTCCATCGGAGATCCACCAGTAGGGAAGGCGTGGCACAACTAAAGTGGACATTGTAAAAAAATTTGGGTTCCGATTGTGAAAATTGAGCCTTGGCTAGAATGTTGGCTACAGATTTCATAAAATTGCAGAAGCCTCCCATGCAATATTTACATAAACTCTATTCCCAATTGCCCAGACCCCAAGGTCTTGTGCACATGTTATTTTTTTCAGAACAACACAGTGTTCAAAAACACAGGATTATCACGACCCTTATTTGCCACAGAATAACTGAATAATAGTTGACTGAATAATACACATTTGTTAATTCTGTTATGAGGCGAAACAATATGACCCAAATAAAATAAAATGGGATCTATTGTGATGAAAATATATTAACAAAATAAAGTCCTACTGCTCAACAAAATACAAAAACAATGTAATACACTTGAATAGACACCCACCAAATAAATTACCACTTTCTGATTCTATAGTATCTACAAACTTATTATTATACTTTTTCTGTGTCCACCAATAATATCATTTTTCCGTTTTATTTTTTTTTCTAATGCCATTGACTCCAGTATACAGATTATCAAGAGACAATTTCAACAGACCTTTGAGTGCAGTAAAAAAGAAAAACAAATATTTGGAAGAAGTATGACATAGTAATTCTTTCTGTGTATAAAGGGGTTGCCCAGTTTTGTGCCCATCTTTCTCACCTACCATCCTTATGAAGCTAACAGTTACCCTATACCAGGTATCGGAAGCTGGGAGCCGTTTTGGCCTTTGAGCTCAGTAGGACTCAAGCTCTGTTTCTCTTCTGCATGATGGAATAGAACATTTCTCCCACAATTGCTTAAATCAATGTCCATCCAGCAAAACTCGCAGTTAAGGTGGGCGGGGTTCAATATAGACTCACAATTACCAGGTTCCACATGCAGTTATCTGCCAGACAGCAAAAATGACAAGAGAGTCCCTGAAGACAAAAGCATTTAAGCAGCAGACATGTGGGCTTGTCATTAGCTTTACAAGTGCCTGAAGGGGTTAAAGGTAGCTCCGCGCCATGGGGACCAATAAGAGGGGTGGTGGGAGGGCCGGGTCACCTTATATATATATCACCTAGAAGGTGAGGAGGGTACAGTCAGCGACACGAGATCCCGCCCACCTGCCCTGATTCAAAGGAGTTGTAGGTTGGTTCATGTGTTTTAACCATTGCTTTATTTTTCTGCATCTCAGTGCAGGCGCAGTTGGGAGGAAGGGCACTGCGAACAGCGTCTGATGAATACGGAGCTATCGCTGATTGGCCTCAGGTCCCCTTCAAGGTAAAGTGACTCTTAATCCTTTTTGTATGAGGGATCCCTTCCCGGCTTATGAGCAGGTCATTGTGAGTCGAGAGGGGGTATGCCTCCAGACTTAGTGCCGGCCAAGCAGTTAGGGTTTAGACCCGGTTTGTTAAGTGGATGTTAAGGCCAGTTGGCCATTACCACACTTGGTTATTAGTGATCAGTCGTTTGCTGTCCAGCAGTGCACTTTCTCCGCCAACACTTTGCAGATTATTAATAAACTGTGACCTAATTTGACACTTATTCAAGTCTCTGTGTTGTTATGTACAGTAAGTCAAGGTATAGGAAAGGTATGATTATATGCATCCAGGTTATGCTGCTTAAAAAACATTATAATAATATAAGAGCTGCATTTATACAAATAACAAAGTTCTTAGTTACATAAATTTGCAAATATATTTTAAAGTCATCCACCATTGGTAGAAGCACTTTGTGAGGGGTTGAAGGCTTAAACCTATATTTGGAAATCTATGCAATTAAGACTTAAATGCAAGCCTTAAAATGCAGTGTTTTTAGTTGCATGTAGTTTGTAATTTGTGCATATGGTACCTTCCTAGTGCATTGATAGGCTGCTTTCTCATATATATATAGGTATTGCCCAATAAAATAGATGTCTCCACTCTGTGTAGATAATGCCCGTATAGGGGTCTTTTGTTGTCATTTCCCACCAAGCTAGGTACACACTTATGCAATTACTATGAGAATCTCACGATAAACGACCATTTGATCAGATATTGCAAGAGTGTGTACGCTCCCATGATCATGTTTTATCTTACCAAAACACATCGCATCTGTTGACTTGGTTTTCTAAACTTCCTGAAAATTAGTCAATGATGGAACGATGTCGGGCAAATATGGAAGTGTGTACGCACACACGACCAGCAGCGTTGGCAGATATCTGTAGAGTGTACAGATTCACAATCTCTTCAGCAGATGGTTATGAGAGATCTGAAGGTACATTGTGTCAGTGTGTAGACATGAATCGGCTGCTCATCGGGACTTTCAGTCGTTGGGGAAATCATTGCAGAAATTGCTGAAGTAGATTGTGTAAGTGTGTACCCAGCTTTACATGTGGATTTAGGTAATGGTTTGAGCCTGTTGAAAGTCTGTATAAAGATTGTTTCATTTATTGTTTGAGATAAAGTACATGATTTTGTGTCTTATTTTAAATTAAAAGTGAGATTAAATAAAAAAAAAATTAACCATTTTGTTAAGTAATAAAAAGGAACAGAAACCCCCAGGTAATAAAGTATAAGATATACGGATATAGCAAGAATTCAGTCTGATGTAATTATAATAACAATGTAACTAGCACAGTGCTACATACATCACTGGATACAGCCATATACACATTATTATATGTACAATAATAGCCACAAGTGGTGTGACTACAGGTGTAGCAGACAATGCAGCTGGATTCTAGGATTCCGGATCCTTCTCATTCACACTGAGCCCTCTTACTACTGATTACACACAACTCCAGACTCGCACTGCCGGCGCCTGCTGCGTTCTCAGGTAACTCTGCGAGCGGAGCCTACAGGGACGGTCAGTGTGTCCTGGGTTTAGGCAGTGACACTGGGCCATTGGACCTAGAATGTTCTATGTAGTAAAGCTGTAGGAACTTATCACCTAGTGTCGGGGTCATTGCTGATCTTGTCCAGTTCTATAGCAATGGCCTCCTGAGTGTATGTTCTATTGTCAGGGTCCTGAGAGAAAGGCGCTCCTTCACTCCCTCCCTGACCATCCACTTATGGTAAATCCCGGTGTAGTGTCTTGTTCCTGTAGGGGTATTTCTGGTCTCAGTCAACCATACCTCCCGACCGTCCCAATTTAGTCAAGACCCAATTTGAGGAAGGTCCCTGCTCACATTAGTGGACTTGGTACATGTGGCCATTCAAAAGTGTTTTTAGTGGAGGCAAGTTAAGGTGGGGCACGCCCACAGTTGACGTTGTATGACTTTGTACCTTTTTGAGTAAGACATTTTCGCTAAATTTGTTGTGATTGCCCCCAGGACAATGTTGGATATTAGGGTTAATTACAGTAGTTGATTAGGATGATCTTATGCTCTTCTCCAGTGGACACGTTTGTATCACATTTGTAAGCCTAGAAATGTTCCCGTCATTAAACTGACTTATTCCTTGACTGACAGCAGATCACTCACATGGCAGCATCCACACACAAGGCATCTATGTAAAATCTTCATGTTCATGCAGATCTCTATAAATACAAAAATAAGAACAATTCTTGTTGTCCATATTGTCCACAAATCATGATAGACTTCATTTGCAGGTCTCAGGTTCTCTATCCATCTTGCACAGTCATTTTTAATTTCAAAATGTGAAAATGCGGAATCAATAGAGAATCTATCTGTAAAAATAATTTTTAGAAACATTAATGATCAAACATGATAAGCAATAAATAAAGCACTGTTTATTTCACTAATAGAACACATATACCATATGTTTTGTCTAAGCTGCTTCATGGAAACTAAATGATTGATAAAGATTGACGTGACCCTTTTAAAAAGCCAAGTGGAGCGAGTTTTGAAAATAGAGGAACATAAACATTGTGGGGCGGTGAAAGAAGCCGAATTTTAAATTAAAAACAAGTTCATTTTTACCTATCGTGTATTAGCCTGGCATGGAAGGCTATGGGGCGCTGCAAAGGTATTAGTCTAGGGCGGACTGAACCCTTAATCAGGCCCTGTTATTGAAGGTGTCCACAGTATACATTAACATTTAGGGGTAAATTTACTATAGTGAGGTTTTACAAAATTGCACATGGTTTGGCTATTTTACGTGCAGTTTTGAAAATGTGGGATCTGCTAAAGGCAATAAAGTACATAAACATCAAGTATTTAAACCGCACAGTTTGAAACCGCCATCCAGATTGTGTTTTAAATGGCAAATATTTAAATCATGCAATCTAAACTGTTGGTTTCAAAACCGCAAATAAAAGAGTAATATCAGATTCTGTAGACCTGGTCAGTTTAAGCTATTTTGCCTGTCAGTATTTAAAATAAAAAAAAACAACAAATTAAATACATGTAAAAAAAAAAAAAAAAGTCCCTTCCGTTCAGTGACAGGCCATTGCTATTTAGCCCAACTCAAGTGTGTGTGTGTGTGTGTGTGTGTGTGTGTGTGTGTGTGTGAATGTGTGTGTGTGTGTGTGTGTGTGAGAGGGGGGGGGGGGGCGGTGGTGGGGTAGGTTCAATGATTGGGCTTCTGCATCTAGAAAAGGCCTGGCTCAATGCTGAATAGCACTGGGCCCCTCCTGGCATCCATTGGCAGTGGGTAACAGGGGAATAATGTAAAATATAGTGTATACATTGGTGGCACTACAAGTGTTAACACCCTTGAATAAAACCTGAGTGTGCCCCCTTTGAAGAATAATTTATTAATGAACTTGTCCCCATTATTGTATTTAATATTGGCCCCCTTAATATTCTGTAATGCAGTGGTGATAGTAAATATCTATAATCTTCTTCTTTGCAGATTGAGTTAGTTCCAGTAAGTCTGCTTACTTAATAGATGGCAGCCAATCAGGAGCAGTCTCTCATCAGTTAGAGATGATGGACCAATAGTGAAGGAGTAAGCACCTTCATTCTCTGCCCTATGTCTGCCAATCAGCGTTGGTGCTTCACTGAATCACACGCAGTACAGGCAACAGATTGGGGGGAAGAGAGGCGTCTGGGATGTGGATGGGGACATGAAGGGGGGAGTATATTTTAGCTGTAAATGTAAGAAATCATTTGGGCCTCAGGATGGAAATTGTTGAGATCTAGGGTACATGTAACGCAGATTTCCACACATAAAAGCTTAAAAATTTGCAGTGAGTGTTTTTTTGTCACTGGATCACTGGTTTTCCTGACATTTCTGTACATTTGCAGTTAGTATAAACCCAGGAACATTAAATCAATACAGGAAATTACCTTTGTTTTAAGTGCATAGATGAGTTCTTCTACATCTAAGGTGCTCTTTATCTGAAACTTAAGGACAGAAGTTCCTGTAAAAAAAATATATACATTAAAACAATATTTTCAGTCCCTAAAAATGAAACTCCAAATCCAGATATGCAGGCTGAATATATATATATATATATATATATATATATATATATATATATAGATAGATAGATAGATAGATATAGATCTATATCAGCACACTGAGTATATCTTTTTTTGTAGTAACGTGCTGTGTATATTGTGCTGGAATGTATCTCTTTCTTTCCTCTTCCTTCTCCTCTGCATTTTTATCTGTATTATCTTCATGCTGAATGGAGCTCGGACACCTGTCCATAATAAAGAGCATTTTTCATTTTTGCTTTTTTCAACGATTAATGTAAGGGAAAGGCTGGTAAGGGGGTAACTGCCCACGGCTACTCTAGTTGTCACACATACGGGCCAATGTAGACACTCTGACCAAACTCCTTAATCTATCTCAGACCAGGCCAACTCTCACATTCTTCAGATGTGTTGGCTTCACCAGGAATAACTATAGTATTTTTACTGTAGCCAAGTGTGAAATAGCAAACGCTCCTACAACCACCATCCGCAGGAATCCCGAAAAACATATAAGTGCACTTGCCCATGCACAGTCTGCCTATATGCTGCATATGCGCCGGATTGTCACATGCACAGGGCAGGGTATGAACTGACGGGTGGGGTACATTTGTCCATCGGCAATAAAGCCGACAACAGTTACAGCGACCTAAAAAAAATCTGATGACTGTAATCCCAACGTGAATGAAATATAGACTTACTATATAAATTACAGCCAACATTCCCTACACGCTTACATCCTGGCACCTGTAAAATCCAATTTTGTCAAATGTCTATAGGGCAAATTCCATCAGTTGTAATGGGCAAAGTGCAATTGCCGATTTTAAAGTGACAATGGCCGGACCCGCCGCCTGTATAATGCAATCCGGTAAAAACATGTTCATTTTTGCTTACAGCTCTATGGGGTGCGAGCACAAATGAGAGGATATTTCACAAAGAAAAATACACGTGAGGTGTCTCTGCGACTGTTTTGGCGACACCTTGCGTGTATTTTTTGCTCATTGAATCCCTCCCCAGTGGTGCACACAGGGGGGGGTTTTTGGGTCTCCAGAAACCCCCCCCCCTCCGCTAACTAAGTGCCCACTATAGCGGACGCTTCTTTGACAGCGCCTCACAGAAGCTCTCTCGCGCGTCTTTTGTTTTGTTTGTTTTTTTGGGTCAGGGGGGGAACCCCCCCCCCCCTGACAATCCTGCGTGTGCCCCTGCTCCCTATGAGAAACTGCTTGTCAGCTTCTAATCTTTACATAGTCCCCATCAAAAGGAAAGAAATATCTACACATCTTAAATATTTTAAGCCTGATGTCGTGTTTATCCAAGAAGCTCAGTGGTGTCCTTCACAAGGTGTAACCCTTAGGGATTCTTGGATCAAGGAATGCGATTTGGCATCTTACACGAAGAAAAAGAGGTGTAGTGATTCTCTTTAGGAGATATCTGCTGTATGAAACTACAAATAGACCCACCGGCTCTTTACTGTGTAAAATATAGGTTTTGTTGTTTGTTTTCTTAAAAAAGCATGGGGTCCCCCCCTCCTAATGCTATTAACCCTAGTGCTGCCAGGCTAGTGCTGTTTTTCATGAAAGTTAGGGGAAAAAATGCGTGGGGTACCCCCGATTTCACAGAAACCAGCACTAGGCCAGCCAACCGGGGTTGTTGGCACTATGGCAGGGGGACTAACGGCAGGGGGTTCCCCTGCCATAATGAAAAAAACAACCCCAGGCTGTTCAGCAGAGGGCTGAATTCCCTAGGGAGTGGGGTCTGCAAAATAAATGTGCGGGCATCCCCCCTAGGGAGACACAGCCCCATGCTGAAAGCACTAGGGCTCTTCCTACACCCATGGGGCGGTGGGTGTAGAGTAATAAAGTGAAAGTAAAGAAAGAGAAACTAAAAAAACACTATTTTACTTTATAGATCTACATGCTTGTAGAAGCTGGTGCAAGCTGTCGGCTCATGTTGCACATGAAAGTCCCCTGCTTCAGCTTCTCCTAAAAATGCTACTGCCAGAAGAAAAATTACCTTTCCTAAGAGTCACACTGATGGTGAGTCAACACAAGACACCAATGTGAAAGATTATTGTGACATATGGTCAGACTTAAAAGAAATGCCCAAATATATTGACACCTCTACAACATCTCAATCTGATACCCATTGTAGTAGTAGAATGTTTGAGGATTACTTTAATGATAATGTACAAATTAGTATATCAGACAGTTCCTTTGAATTCTGAGAGAGAAAAAAGGCATTTTGGAGCCCCTTGTACTTAAGCTTCCCACCCTCCAGTGTGTACTCTAAAAGAGGGTTTCGGACAACAAAAAAACTGGTATTCATGAAAATGAACTTCAAATTGAATGAGGATTACTGTTGTTGCCGCCAATTACAGAAGGAATTTGAATCAATGGTTTCCAGTAGGTATTAACTAATATTGTGTGATGATGATATTGACATCAGTGATGAGAATGATGACATTGTCAACATTGAAGAAAATGACCACTGTTAGCCTAATGCCAATTAGTAAATTGTTAAAATTCCAATGTATTCTAGAGTTCAACAAGCAACAGTCAAAATATTCTCATTTGTGTGGGCCCAAAAAAATAAAACACTTTAGGCACAAAAGTAGCATTCCCTGAAGCTGAAATGCTTAATTTGTTAAATGATGTATTTTATTTTTTACCATATGGCATATAAGGGCTCAAGGACAATTCCATCTTGCATTATTTTACATTATGGCCTTGGTGTATCATCTTGTCTAACATGCCTATTGATGCCGCTGCTATCCGTCTAATGAGCTCTTATTACTGCTGTTGCTGTCCCTCTCCAATGTGTCACACATACCTACTTGGTGTATCTTCTTTACTATAATGCCATTGACATTGATCTTGAATTCAGTAATGAGGATGTCATTACATTGATCTTGACATCATTCATGCCACCAATCAGGGAATGGGATCCACTATTTAAACCTGCCTCTAACACTAGGTAGGTGCCAGAGTATCTAGGTCTTCCTATGCTCCAGCGTTCCAGCCTGTGTCCCTGCTCTCTGACTGACCTCCTGTGTACCGACCCGACTTTCCCTTGTTTTGCTTCTGGATCTCCCTCCTCTGATTGCTCCCGCTGTTTCTGACTCCGATTTGCCTTCCCATTTGATATCATGTTAGTCAGTACGGTTTGACCTCTGCTTGCACGACCACGTCTGTTCCCCATCCACTCCACTAATAGCTAACTTGGAGGGCCGCGACCTGCACGTTCCTTGCAGCAAACTCCCTTGCGGGGGTCCCTGGCGAAGACCGGGGGCATGTTAAGACTCCGCACTTCCTAGCTTAGCAGCACAAATATCAGCAAGTGGCCTTTAGTCCCTGTGACTCCTGACAGTCTGCATCTCGAGTCTGTATTCTTTGGCGTATCCACAGGTACACGCATGCGCAGAGTGAAGTTTCGTGTTCCAACTGTTCCTACGTTATGCTGATGTGGCTGCTCTGGCCTGATCAGACGAGTGAGCGGGGGCCAGAGCTATGCCGTCATTTCAGATGTTTGTAGAAATATATCTGACAGGTGGATAATGAGAGTGATGTTTTCATAAAGGTAGTGGAAAAGTCTTAAGTGAAAAAAATCAAAAGCGTTCCTCCTCTATAACGAGGCTTCTTCAGGGAAAATGGAAATATGGGTTTATCCTCAGCCTGCAAGTTTAAATATCCCTCTCAATCTGTGATAGGTTGTATGAAGAGAGGGAAAGGTGTTGAATCTATGACTCCTTGTTTAGTAAGTCCGATACATTGGTGGATAAATCAGATCAGTAGAAACAAGGAGGAATTATTCCAAAATATATTTGTTGTATATCTTGAGATTAATGATATCTGACATTAATATTTAGTCATTATTATTAAGTCAAGTTCAAGAGCTGTGGTCTCAATAAATACAAAAATGTACCCTGTGCCTACAACAGATTGGTATACAAGCACTACCTTTTTCTTAGAGAAAAACTTAAGCTATGAAATTCAGAATACTGTTGCTTACCATCGTAGTAGATATAGATTGCTAGAATGGTTGACAAGGTGTATATAGTGTTGTGTGATTCACCTAGGGAAAATTGTCCACAATATTGGTGAAATAATGTGTCCATACAAATATCTAGGTAGAGCCAGTATTGGCTAAGTAAGGATCTTGATAAAATCTAGATTTAATTTTACAGAAAGTTGCCCAAGTCAAAATCGATATTGACGCCATGTGGTGTTAAGGTGCCAAAATCGTATATATATATACACTTGGCTTCCTCTCTGGAAATTTTTGCTAGATAATTACCAAATCTCCAGTCTCGTTTAACTTTTTTGATACCTAAAAATTTCAGCAACGTTGGATCGCCATTGTGATTTTTTGCATAGTGTTCTGATACATTGTAACCTTCAACTTTATTTCTGATATTTCTGCAATGCTCCGCAAATCGTGTTTTAGGAATTTATGTGGTTGTCCCCACATACTGTTTTTGACAAGGACATTGCAAAAGTTAGACAACCTCTGTAGTTTCACATGTAATTTTCTCTTTGATCTTGAATTTTCTACCGTTATGGTGTGCTGAGACCTCCATAATGGGTTTAGTGGTATGTATGTTGGTGTTTTTGCATGCAGGGCACTTACTGCAATAATAAAAGCCTCCTGAGTTGTTGCTGAGCGAGGTGTTAAGGAGGGTACATGTTTCTGGTGTATTGCACTTTGGATTAGGTTATTTTGGAGATTCTGGGATCTTTTAAAAATGATCTTTGGTTTAACTGAAATTGACCCTATAAGTTTTCATTTTTTAGAAGTTTAGGCCAATACTTTCATACAATTTGTCTGATCTTATTTGTAAGTAACACTATATTGGCTAATAAACCTCACATTATTGTCAACCTGTATATCTTTAAGATTCTTATCTTTGGTTATAAGTAGAAGATTTCAAATCCACTTCCCGCACAGCTTTAATTGTGACTTTAACTTCTGATGGTACTTTTTTCTACAAATTTAACACTAAGGTTTTCAGCTTGTGTCTCAAAGTCTGTGATGTTAGTGCAGTTTTTTTCGCAATCTTTTGAATTGGCCACTGCGCATACTTTTTAACCCCTGTGGGTGTTGATTACTAGTGGATAGTATGTGATTGTTACAATCGACTTCTTTCATGAATGTTTTCATGTTAAATCTCCCATTTGCAATGTAAGTCTCAAAGTCTAAAAATGTTATTACGGGCTGGATTTTAATACTGACTCTCAACAATGTGTCACACATGCTGTCTGATGTTGAGACTTACAAATAAGTTGGTGTTTTTTCTACCACTATATAACTTCTGGGTGTAGTCCACCTCTGCTTATCTACTTGTCTAAAATGTCTATTGATGCTGTTATACATCTAATGAGCTTTAATTACTGCCGCTGATCTACCTCTTCACAATGTGTCACACATGCTGTCTAATGTTGAGAATTACAAATAATTTTGTGGGTTTTTTTGCCACCATTTAACTTCTTGGTGCTGCCCACCTTTATCAATCTACTTGTCTAAAATGTCTATTGATGATGCAATCTGTCTAATGAGCTTTTATTACTGCTTGTCTACATTGTGTAATATATGCTGTCTAATGTTGAAAATATTGTGTCCATGGTCTTTCTTACACCATTTCACTTCTGGGTGAGGCCCGCCTTGGTCTATCTTCTTTTCTAAAATGAGCATTCTATCAGCCAGTGCTCTGCAACAATGTTTCATAGGGAAAGTTTTTTGTTATTATTAAACTGCCTTGTATTTGTGCCACTTATCTGTCACTATTTTTAGCCAGTCAGCTCACTGCAGCTTTTGGGCAATATTGTTAAAATATTGACAGTTGTGAGGTGGTCATTAGACAATAGACTGTAAATGAATGTTAATGATATAAATACTAATGTAGGAACAAAACGAGCTTAAAATTACATGATTTTACAATTTTTAAGGCAATCTGGATCACATGAGTATTTGTGGCCAAGACCAAACCCTCGAGTCTGCGCACATCTCTAATATTAACCCTATACTATCCGATCAGCAGTACTTAGTCATAAAACTACACTCCATCCCTACAGTATTTAACCTTAACTATCATTACAATGGAGCCTGTCCCAGGAATTATCTTTCCATGTTCTTTCTCTTTCACACATGCTTTATATCGCAATAGAGCTAATGTCATCTGGATGTAACAGGAAAACCAGCTACTACTTATCCCTGTTTTGCAAGGATCTATTATTACAGGCTGGCAGTCATTTAGGTGCCTTTCTCCAGCTAATCACTGAAGGTGACATCACAGGATTTCCCGCAGTAATACAGAATCACTGTGCATTATGCATTAGATATACTTGGTGTCCATTGAATGCTATGTTTAGTACAATTTTTTTTTTTTTGTTTATTTTTATGTTTAGTACAATGTAAGATAAGATGATATGAGAGCATTGTTATGAATTTTTCTGTACTCTTCTGTTTGAAAAACACAACATTTAGATGTCTCAACTATCATCTGTAATCCAAGAGCAAAATGGCGGAAAATGTCAAACATGCAATAGTTTTCTAGCGTTTCAATATGTAATGTGGTTTACTGAACCAAGACTCTGTTATACCAATTCCCAATGCTGCTGGTTGTTGTTTGACTAATATAACAAACATTAGATTTATAAAATATTGTCAATCTGACACATAACTTACCAGCTGTTGTAGTTTTTCCAGGACTTGTAGCATCAGACTGACTACTGGGTACAATTATTTTAGTTGTGCTAGTTGTAGTGCTAGATATAGGAATTATAGTTGTTGCCTTTGTAGAGTTAGTTCCAAGGCTGTTATTAGTGTTTGGTGTAATACTTGAGGTTGAGGTTGGTGTAGTATTTGTAACAGTAGTTGTAGTCATTTCTGTTGTAGTATTTGTTGCTGGAGTAGTTATGTTTGGTGTAATATTAGTTGCTAGGCTGATACTTGAGGTTAGTGTAGTATTTGTTATAGTACTTACACTTAAACTTGTTTTTGTACTTGTTACTGGAAAACTAGTGCTTTCAGTACCCATTACAGGACTGGTGCTTGTGCTCATTGTAGCATTAGTTTTTAAACTGGCAGTTGCATTGAGTGTAGAAGAAATGGTGTTGGGTGCAGAAACAGCAGTGTGGTCAGTAATAATGGTAGGGGTTTCAGTCGTAGAAATTATAATGTGTCCAGTTGTAGTAACAGTAGGAGTTTCAATAGTAGAAGTGGTAGTGGGTCCAGTTGTAGTAACTGTAGGAGTTTCAGGTGTAGAATTGGTAGTGAGTTCAGTTGTAGTGGGTTCAGTTGTAGGATTGGTAGTGAGTTCAGTTGTAGAATTGGTAGTGGGTTCAGTTGTAGAATTGGTAGTGGGTTCAGTTGTAGTGTGTTCAGTTGTAGAAGTGGTAGTGAGTTCAGTTGTAGAATTGGTAGTGGGTTCAGTTGTAGAATTGGTAGTGAGTTCAGTTGTAGTGAGTTCAGTTGTAGAATTGGTAGTGGGTTCAGTTGTAGAATTGGTAGTGGGTTCAGTTGTAGAATTGGTAGTGAGTTCAGTTGTAGAATTGGTAGTGAGTTCAGTTGTAGTGGGTTCAGTTGTAGAACTGAAAGTGAGTTTAGTTGTAGTGGGTTCAGTTGTAGAATTGGTAGTGGGTTCAGTTGTAGAGTTGGTAGTGGGTTCAGTTGTAGAATTGGTAGTGGGTTCAGTTGTAGTGTGTTCAGTTGTAGAAGTGGTAGTGAGTTCAGTTGTAGAATTGGTAGTAAGTTCAGTTGTAGTGGGTTCAGTTGTAGAACTGAAAGTGAGTTTAGTTGTAGTGGGTTCAGTTGTAGAATTGGTAGTGGGTTCAGTTGTAGAATTGGTAGTGGGTTCAGTTGTAGAAGTGGTAGTGAGTTCAGTTGTAGAATTGGTAGTGGGTTCAGTTGTAGAATTGGTAGTGAGTTCAGTTGTAGAATTGGTAGTGAGTTCAGTTGTAGAATTGGTAGTGAGTTCAGTTACATTAATTAAAGGGGTTTCAGTTGTATACATGACAGTGGGTTCAGATGTAGTAATGGTAGAGGTGTCAGTTGTAGAAGTGTCAGTGAGTTCAGTTGTAGTGAGTTCAGTTGTAGAAGTGGTAGTGAGTTCAGTTACAGTAATTATTGGGGTCTCAGTTGAATAAATGATAGTGGGTTCATATGTAGTAATGGTAGAGGTATCAGTTGTAGAATTGGTAGTGAGTTCAGTTGTAGTGAGTTCAGTTATAGAAGAGGTAGTGAGTTCAGTTACAGTAATTAAAGGAGTTTCAGTTGTATACATGACAGTGGGTTCAGATGTAGTAATGGTAGAGGTTTCAGTTGAAGAATTGGTAGTGGGTTCAGTTGTAGAAGTGGTAGAGGTGTCAGTTGTAGTGGGTTCAGATGTAGTAATGGTAGAGGTGTCAGTTGTAGAATTGGTAGTGAGTTCAGTTATAGTAATTAAAGGGGTTTCAGTTGTATACATGACAGTGGGTTCAGATGTAGTAATGGTATAGGTGTCAGTTGTAGAAGTGGCAGTGAGTTCAGTTACAGTAATTATTGGGGTCTCAGTTGAATAAATGATAGTGGGTTCAGATGTAGTAATGGTAGTGGATTCAGTTGTAGAAATGGTAACTGTTTCAATTGTATTAATGGTATTGGATCCAGTTACAGTAATTATATGGGTTTCTGTTGTACTAATGATAGTGGGTTCTGTTGTAGAAATGGTACTGGGTTCAGTTGTAGTAATTATAGGCACCTCTGATATAGTTATTGCAGGAGTTTCAGTTGTTAGAATAGATAGTTCATCTGTAGAAATTATAGTTGGTTCTGTTAAGGTAGGAGATTCAGTTGTAGTAATGGTTGTAGGTCCCACTGTAGAAAGGGTAGGAACTTCATCTGTGGTAATGATAGTGGATTCACTTGTAGCAATGACTGTTAGTTCAGTTGTAGTAATGTCAGAAGTTTCAGCTGTAATAATGATTGTGGGTTTAACTGTAGAAATAATTGGGATTTCAATGTCAGATGTCACAATAGGTACATTTGTAGGACGGATATCTGTTGATGGATCAATAAAATTGGTATTGCTTGTGAAAGTTGTTGGGTCAGTCCTATTGATGGTGGTGTCAGTAGTTATATCAATCATATTGGTGGTATCTGTGTCACTTGATGGATCAATAAAATTAGTAGTGCTGGTGTAAGTAGTTGTTAGATTAATCACACTGGTATGGTCGGTGTCAGTAGATATATCTAGAACAATGGTGTTACTGGTGTCATATGTATCTAGAATAATAGTGCTGCTTGTGTCAGATGTTGTATCTAGAATATCATTAGTGTCAGATATGATATGATCATTCATATTGGTAGTGCTGATGTGAGATAATGAGGTTGGTGTCACAGTAACACTGTCCTCAGGTGTCTCAGTAAGTAACAATATGTCCTCTGTCGCAGTGTTACTGGTTTCCAGTGTCATATTAGATACATCCAGCGATAGATCAGAGGAGGTTTCAGGCATAGACGTCTGAGCACAAACCGAGCCAATAGCTGCAAGAAACAATCAGGGATCATTCAGAAAAGTGTGACCTATAAACATTGTATATATCATCAGAATCAATAATCCAACAAGTTACTAAATGCTGTGGAACCTTATGTATAGACATGCTAAACTGCTGCTGGGTGTCTGTTGTTCCCTTCCACCCCCATCAGGTCTGTCTCTTCCTGCATCCATTTCTGTACCCTGAAATGAAAGCAAAACCGGGCACTAACTAGTGTAGTGTATTAAGCATTCGTGTATCAATAAATTAAGTTATTGCACTCATAAAATTATAGGTGACTTTATACATACTGTGCAATCACAGCTGCCAGTAGAACTTATATCTGCCATTTTACAGGTCATCTCTGCTATGTTTAACTCGATTTTTATGACCTCAGGCAGAGATGGACGTACGTCTGTTTTATCAGCGTAAAATACACATTTTCACACTGCTCTTGCACACCAAAAATACATATGCATATGTAGATTTGGTCACATCTTATATGTGTGACCCCTTAGGAATGGAGAAGCAGAATGGGGGATGGCAGGGGCACGGAACTTGTTAGTGTAAAAAAAAAAAAAAAATGCGCCCATTGTCCAACAAAACAAGATGAAAAATTAAACCTAGCAACAGTTCTCAAAGTCTGGGTGACAATCGCCAGACATTCTGATGTGCCTACCTGAGATCGGCTTGCTGCCCTGTCTCTGCAAGACGTAATTATTAGGTGATTGTTCAGTTTATACTGCTGGAGATTAGCATCAGTAATTTATGGGGGGACCATTAGTAGTAGATCACAATACGATGAAGATCAGTTACACTGACACGAGTTCTGTAGAGCATTTAATCTGCCATTCAGGAGATATGTTGTAGTGTTAGTAGCCTGAAACGGAGTGTATGTATATGAACAACCTATGGACAATACACCACATGGTGTGGTTGGAATGTGAAACATATTTTGTCAATTCACAGTCCACAGGATATCTACAGAACGCTCCCAGCATATGAGAAATAGAATATTTGCAGCATAAGGAAAGCACCTAAATAGTGGTAATCACTGATTTCCATAATGATTGCAAATCAGTGGGTATATTATAAATGTAATCATTGACATATAATGCATGAAGTTAACTAAGTGCTGAAAAAGAGTATCTCACAGTACAGTGAATTATGTATACCCCATAAAACCCCATAAAAATAATATGATAAACTAATTAAATGTAGAATTATATTACACAATATAATTTTTTCAAATAATCTGTCTGAGGTATGAATGTCAGGACAGCAATTCTAAACATAATTACCATTCTATGAATCATCAAAATAATATGGTTTTAATTGATATTTCAATGTATGTTAGCAGACTGGAGTGCCTCTGTTTTTGCTTCTGGTTTACAACCTTGATCTTTGTCCTAATGTAGCTATATCTGCTGGAAGAACATCCCTCTCTGTTGAACACATGGGAATTTACTGATTAACAGTATTAAGAAGGATGGGCCTATATTTTTCCTTGTGCAATCTCAACTCTACCTTGATAATATAAATACACTAAACTGGAAAAATCTAAGGGAGAGGGAAGGGGCTGGGATTTTGAAACTAAAAAAGGGAACCGGAGGAAGGAAACCGGATCATTTGCTTCCTCCCCTCCATCGAAGAGGTCCCAATCATCCATAGAGATTCTTCCACATTCATTCAATTAGTGTCAATTTGCCCACTATGTCCAGAGATTACATCTCCTTAACTTTACTTTTGAAAGGATATTGTCAACTGAAATATTTAGTGTTTGCAAAATGTTATATTGTTATATTGCTTTTGGAGTACTTCATCATCATCATCACCATCACCATATATTTATATAGCGCCACTGATTCCGCAGCGCTGTACAGAGAACTCATTCACATCAGTCCCTGCCCCATTGGAGCTTACAGTCTAAATTCCCTAACATACACACACACAGACAGAGAGAGACAGACTAAGGTCAATTTTGATAGCAGCCAATTAACCTACCAGTTTGTTTTTGGATTGTGGGAGGAAACCGGAGCACCCGGAGGAAACCCACGCAAACACAGGGAGAACATACAAACACCACACAGATAAGGCCATGGTTGGGAATTGAACTCATGACCCCAGCGCTGTAAGGCAGAAGTGCTAACCACTGAGCCACCGTGCTGCCCACCGTACTTGATACCTTTTTATCACAACACTGACACCAAGGTAACACACACCTGACGTGGCCTGATATATGGTTTTCGTGATAAGTTTTTGTTAGTTTTTTTTTCAATCCCTCTGTCCCACTCCCTCATTACCCCCTCACTACTCTCCTCCTGTTAACAACATCATCCTAGACCCTGTGAACCCTTCTGTGGTTTCACAATCGTCCCTCTACCCTTAATAGGGAACGCTATATACTAAAGTTCATGTTGCCTTTGACATGGTGCTTTGGCCCTATCTCTATGCAGTCCTGAATGCTAGAGACTTTGACCCCGCTTTTGTTCAAATGATAGAATACTTTTACACTAACACCGCTACTGCTATTCTGCTGAATGGCTCAAAGAGTGCGGCAGTTACCATGGGAAGGGGCTCCCACCAGAGTTGTCTTTTATCATCGCCACATTTCAATCTAGCACTAGATCCGCTTCTCCGCACACTGCAATACTGGCCTGTTTACCAAGGCATAATGATAGGTACCAAGTAAAAATATCATTTGCTGATGATCTCCTACAAGACATTGCCAATCCGCAAAACACACTAGCCACAATCCTGTAGAGAGTCAAGGAATTTGGCCGGTTATCTGGCTTTATCGTAACTATGGATAAATCTACAGCCCTATACTTCAAGAACAGTGTGAGTTGCCCCTCCTGGGGTCGGACTACTTGGTTAAAATAGGCTGCTCATCAATTCACCTACTTGGGAATCCAACTCCCTAAACTTCAGATCATGCCTTTACCATGTTAATTTCTTGAAGGCAATTAGAGAGCTGCTACAAGAGCTGGGGGGGGGGGGAGAGTCATCTCCTTCTATCTTATGTTGGTAGAACAAACTTGATGAAAATGGTCTCTTTCCCACTACTTTTTTTTATCTTATACAATGTCTACCTCTACCATTGACAAAACAAGATTTGACACTCTTAGATTTTCTATTTTGAAACTTCATTTGGAAATGGAAAAGACCAAGGGGTAAATTTATCATGCTGCAGATTTGAAAAGTGGAGATATTGCCTATAGCAATGTCACAAAACTTACCTACTCCACACTCCTGTGCTGCCGATTTCTCTGCCTCTGTGTACAGGTCAGCACTTCCTGGTTCAGGCAGTCGTGGCTGGGAGGTGGCATATACAGAGTAACTGAGAATTCTGCATTTTTATGTACAAGTAGAAAGAGCACCTACTTTGCTGGTTATAGCAGTGTGCTGGGGGATTTTTTTCTGTATTTGTTCCTAATGGTCCAACAATAGTCAGCAAGCATACTTGGACTCCAAATGCCCTGATACCACTTTTCCATTATGGAAATATCCTGGTGAAAACATTCCTTCGCCATGTTTATCGCGGACTGCTCCAAGATCTGGTGGGAAGAAATCCAGGTGCGAGTCCAAGAAATGGATTTTCAAAGATATGTTACATCACGTGGTCTTGTAAGTTTTTAAAAGATTGTTCACTTTTTCTATGTAGTTGTCTGCATTGTGTTTCCCTATGAAGTTCCGGCAAATACTCTTGAAAGACTCCCGTGCAGCTTTTTCAGCCTGATTCACCTGACCATCGAAGCTCTCATCTCGAATTAGTGCTCTTATTTGAGGTCTCACAAAGATCCCCTGATGCTCAGGAATTTTGTTCTCAATTATGCAAATCCAAGTCCAGGAAGGGTGACTTAGGGGTTCATGTTGCCCTTAGCAACCAATCAGTATCTACCTTTTATAGAATGCACTTGTTAAATGCTTCCTCAAAGTTGATTGGTTGCTATGGGCAACGTCTCCACTTTTCACTTCTTCACTGCTTGGTACACAAACCCTTTAGTAAGAATGGTTTACTTGCTTAGTCAACACTCCTATGACTCATGTCCAAAGTGCATCATCCAGTGACTAAACTGTTTATTATTCTGTACCTTTCTTAACTTATACTAATCTCCCCAGAACAGTATAATTAAAGAAATCAATTGAATTTTACTGAAGACCCCCTCCCAAATGCTGTAGAAATGGGTTATATCTCGTAATGTATATTCTTAAAGAGGGCATAGCTTTAAAGCTATGGGTGATAGAAAGATTCTAAGACCATTTTTGAAATCATCAGCATAGAAAATACATTTATAATACCACCTGAGGTGCCCTGCGACAAAATCTTTGCTTACCAGTGTAATCTTTGCCTTCCGTTTGGATACGATTTGTCGGTCCACGCGCATTTGAATAATTAAACTTCATACAAACATACACACACACATATATACATACATACAACATGAAAAGTTGTTATGAGCGCTTGGTCTTTCCCTATAAATGTGTGTATTTTTTGCAAAATAAACACATGAATTATTATTTTATATTTTGATCAAAACATTTAAGCTTGCATTCCAGCATCAAGGTTACCTTATTTTATGAAGGTCCTAACACTGACATATGTGACTCAAACTCAATTAAATTGCAGTTAAAATCAGATTGACTAACTTCCCAGGTATAGGGCCTTACATAAGAAAAATGGTTGGCTTTCTCCCCGAGGCGACTAGTAGATTTTTTTCGTACTGTTCCTAGGAAGGATAATATTTCCCTATTGTGCAATGTCACGTTTACTCTCTCTACAAAGGATTGACAATATTTTCTCTTCTTTGAATATTAATATCTGGGGATTTTGATGTGCTGTAATATTCATTGAGCAACAACCACCCCCTCCTGTTATGGGATTCCCTATGTCTCCCTCCCCCCATTTTTCTTTTTTTAATTGTTTGTCGCCCTTCTTATTTTATGTACCCCATATCCTTGCAAAAGTTTCTCAATAAAAATGTATTGATGAAAAAGGTTTGGCTTGTAAGTCACACTCAAAATGGTCTTATATTGGCCTGATAAGCAGCAAGAGAACATCAAGCAGTATTTTTTAATCAATTTTATACATGGTGTCACCTGCATGGACATATAAATGCCCTACATGTATACCAAACGGAAAGAAAGTTGTTGTCAGCACTTGTCCTTACTACTGCAAACTAGGCTAAACGACAGCATGACGTATTAGATATTATATTTTCATCAAGACATTTCACAGATATACATATATATATATATATATATATATATATATATATATATATATATATATACGGTATATATATATATAGCTTTATATATTACTAGAGAACAGACAGATGTGACGTAGATATGTAAACAATATAAACTATTCGCATGGAGATGGGACCCTGAACTGAGTGCTGTAGTTAGAGGTAGTTCTATATCATTTTAGGGCAGTAGTAAAGGGTTTGGAGGCTTTTGGGGGAACTCACCTACCAATTTCTTGACAGCCTCCTAAAGAGCCCAGGCACACATACATAACATGGACCACAGGCATCCTGCATTTGGCTGTAAATACCCACAGAAAGGGCATCTACTACAAGAGTAATTCATAATTATATATAAACTTTATAATCAATATAGGCAACACATGAATAAATATTATAGTAAAGTGATACTTAATAAACAGGGTGTTAATGATAGGCAAACACATTTGACATCAGTGGGCAGTTTGAGGTCCATGAAAACTCACACAAGACACCATCATTTTTTGAGCAGTCAGATCCATGTCAGGTCCTATAGACCTCTCCACTTACCATGGGTCATCAGAAGGGTGAGTGCAGTCTTGTAGAGAACCCATCCTGTAGGGGTGGTCATGATAAGGGAGCCCTGCATGGAGGTAAGACGTCTCCCTATGATGTCCTTCTGGTTGTTTCCACTTCTCTCAATACAATAAGTCACCTGTTTCCCAGAACTATACAAAGTGGGTGGCTCTCATGCCAGACAGGAGAAATTCTATAACATTTACAGCATTATGTATTAAATACAATGAGCATACAATAAACTTTACACATCACTACAATAAAGTTGCTGAGGAATGATTGACATGATGGGGAGGACTTGTTAATCCATTTCTGATCAGGCAAAAAAATATTATGAATCATAGCTACTGAGCAATTTCTAGGTATGTCAGCAGAACTAATCCCTGTAGTCAAGCGTTTTGTTCTGTTCACTGACTTGTGACACAAAAGAGATGGAACATGGTGCGAATATTAAAGTAAGTTAAAAAAGTAAAAAGAAATGCCTCTTTCACACCATTTGCTCCATAGAGAGTTAACCAGCACAGTGCATAGGTTACCTTGTGCTTCTGAATCAGGTTTGGCTGCCATCTATTTCCCGGGTCACCCTACTGCATTCCACTTCACAACTTTAATATGATGGTAAAAACAGCTGAACTTTGGAACAAATATATAATGTAAAGATAAGAGACCTTGGGGAAAATGTATCAAGGTGCGATTTTGCAAAATCAGTTATTCTCTCGGGAGAGTTGAAACTCATAGATGTATGAACCTGAGATTTCATGTAAAATCGCCAGAGATGTGTTTCTGTCAAAAGCGCTATTTCCAAACTCTCAACTGTTTGCCACTCTAGCTATTCAAGTCTCAAATGTATGAAGGTGTGATTAAGCAAACTCTCCTGAGTTTGATTTAAAACACGCCAAATACAACACGCTGCATTCTAGCAGCGTGTTCTGTAAACACATCACTGTTACACTGTCTGTCTATACAGCCAGAGGTCCCGACAGCTGTCAAAACTGTAAAAAATAGATAAATGTTAACAAAAAAAACTAAATAAAAAAAGCGTGAGCTACCCCTGCTCGGCCACTATTAATCCTAGTTCTGCCAACCTACTGGTGGTTCCGTGAAAATCAGGGAAAAAAATTGCGTGGGGTCCTCCTGATTTTCACTTAACCAGCACTAGGCAAACAAGCCTGGGGTGGGTGGCATAATAGCAGGGCAACACGCGTTGGGTGTAGGGTATTAACGGCGATATAAGTGTAAAAGAACTAACGGACACCATTTTGTTTTGTGGAACTACAAGCCCCAGCCAGCCAGGGTGCCGTAAACAGTGTGGGCATGCTGATACTTGTATAACTACAAGCACCAGCACACCCATGGCAGCCAGGGCATGTTGGCACTTGGAGAACCACACGTGCCAACATGCCCTGACACCCACGGCTAGCTGGGCCCTGTAGTTCCACAAAAGAAAATGTTTAAAAACCCACCACACCTTATTTACAACCACAATATTTTAATAAAAATAATAAAACCCCAATAAAGACACTAAACACCCTCATTTATACCACATACTTTTATTAAAAATAATAAATCCCAGAATACTCATCACTGATGTTTTCATCTGTTGTCAGCAGCTTTTAATAATAAAATGTCTGCAAACCAAGTCCAAAATAAATTTGTATCCAATAGTCCGGCTTGAACAAGTCCAAACTAAATTTGTAATTCCCAAAGTCTGGCTTGAAATATCCAAAAATAATTTGTAAATCCAAAGTCCCTGCTTATATTGTATCACATCACTCGATCGCGGGTGTTTATGTACTGCGCTGCACCATTTTGTGCATGTGCCTTCTGCACATCATCCGTCATCTTGCGCATGCGTATGCACATCATTTCTCATAGTGCCCGGCTCACCTCATCGGATACTATGCTAGTAGATTTAACAGATTTTATTCATCAATGTCCCAAATGTAAACCACCATTATTAGGGGTATAAAAAGTGCAAAATCAGGGACAAGAATAATCCCATGGCGATTATGCTGATATCAGCCCTCATTAAAAAGCCTTCAGTGCACATACATAAATATACATAATAGTACATAAAATCAGAGACCAATAGGTTACATTGCATTTTAACATCATAGCATTATAAAAATCTAAAAAATATGTGAAGAAATAATAAATATTATTAATACCTAAAAACCTTTTAAAATAAGATCAATTAAAAATAAAAACAAAATTATATAAAGGGTTATTTCATATCCCTCATTAATATCCTGTGGTGTTAAAGTTCCTAGTTCATATAGCCAAAACATCTCGCGTTGGGCTAAGTACTTTTGTATATCGCCCCCTCTTAAGCCCAATCTAACATGTTCTATAACCATGAATTTAATGTATCGTGGATCAGAAGGAGGAAAATCAATAAAATGTGTAGACACAGAATGGCTCGCCACTTTATTCTTAATATTCCTAATGTGCTCCTGAATACGTAGTTTAAGAGGTCTTTTAGCTTCCCCTACGTATTTCAGGCCACATTCACATTACAGCAGATATATAACTGAGGTTGTTACACAATTCATTAAATCTTTAACTACAATGCTTCTACTGTTATCATAATTGGAGAAAGTCTTATTGCTTGAATTAGTGAATTTACAAATGTTACAATGATTGCACTTGATACTTATTTGAAACTAGAAAGGTGTTACTTTTGCTCTCCTTACCTTTGAGCATACTTGGAGCCAAAATATCTTTCAAATTCTGGCTTTTCCTAAAGATAATACTTGGATTCTCGGGGAGAATCGTATTCAAAATGGGGTCCCTTTTTAAAATCCCCCATCGTTTACGAATGACAGACCTAATCCTTACTTCCCCACTATTATATTGTGTAATAAAGGAAATTTCATTTCCATTGCTGTTCTGTTCTTTTCGGGAATATGTTAGTAGTTCTAATATATCAATATTTTCAACTCTATTTATAGCTCCATTAAGAAGATCTTTCAGATATCCCCTTTCTTGGAATCTATTTGCATAAATTTTAGTTGCTCCTTGCAATGATCAGCTTTGCTACAATTCCTTTTTGATCCGACTAAACTGAGGAAATAGAATATTTGTTTTCCATCTTTTAACGTGACAACTGTTAAAATGCAACTAACTATTTGTATCCACAGGTTTAATAAAAAAAAATTGTACAGACTCCCTCATTCTGTCCCATTAAAACAAGATCTAAGAACTCTACTTGAATAGGGTCATACTTGGCCGTGAATCTTAAATTATATTCATTGACCTCAATGTAGACTAAAAATTCTTTGAGGGATTCAACATCTCCTTTCCAAACCATGATTATATCATCTATATATCTTTTATATAATATAATATTCCCAGAATACTTTCCACAATTATAAATATACTGCTCCTCCCAGCTCCCCATAAATAAATTTGCGAAGCTGGGGGCAAAAATAGTTTGATTTCAAAGAGTATATTTTGATGGTAATTTTAAACCCGATTTAGAAATAGTCTCATAATTTTTTAGGATAGCCTGTTCTTTTTCTCGCAAAATGTCTCTTTAATGTTAATTTTCTTGTAAACTTATTTCTATCAATATATAATTGGAATTTGGTTGTCTTTTTAGTGGGGGCAAATGAAAGTCCTTTACTCAGCACAGGTACCTCGGAGTCAGTATATGATTTGATAAATTAAATATACCGGTTCGTTTTAGTTGATCACTCTTGTTTACACATGTCTCCTTTGCTGAAATTTTGCTACCACCTCGCTTTCCTCTTCGCCTACATACCTGTGTTTGAGAGGAGAGGCTACTCTTATATTTTCTCTGAGCAGGTGTTTTATCCTTTCTCTTATTATCAGGTCCGTAGATAAAAAGTCATCATTTCCACTTTCTATTCCCTCAAGAACTGAAAACCTGTTTTTATGTATCACATTATCAAACCTTACTCTTTCTATTTTCATTTTGAGGGGTACGAATCCCTTTTCTTTGGGGAATAGTAGGCCAAGACTGACGTGGTTTAATAGGATTAGAATATTGTTCATGCATTAGATTAGGAGTTTTTTCCAACTTTTTATCTTATATTTCATTTTTATCCCTAATGAACTTTCTTTCTTTAATCCTAATGACATCCGTCTCAACACAACTAAGTTGTTTACTTAAAATTGTTCATTCTCTGTAAAATCTCTTTGGTCTTTATAAGACTCTAGAACTTTTTCTTTAGTGTGGAACATTTGCCTCTTCTCATGGATAATAATTTAAATCAATTTCTTAAAACAATCATATACAGAATGGTGATAAAAGATAAAGATAAAACACTATCTCTGGTTTATTCTGTTTTATTCTGGGTATATATCATGGGACTTAATCTGGATGATCCTGAATGTTTGGAAAATGCTAACAGTCTGGTATGCATACATCTATTTCATCTAAAGGATCTTTGAACTATACTCTTAAATACTACACTACTGTGCGCCCTATTCCCTTTTTCTGCATTTCTAGGCACTTCCTAGTGACACCATCTGGCTTTTGGGGACTAGTTGCCGCCTGCACATTGGAAAGTGTAAATCAAGACTGTATGGACAATATTTTTAAATATTAAGTTATGCGCCATTTGTGTATAATTTTTTGTGTTGTTCTACACATATAGCTTATTTAACTATTTTTCATACCTCATTTCACAATTAGGGTATTAGTATGGCCAATTTCAATTTGAGAAAAGAGCTAGTTGATTTTGAAAACGATATTATAGAAATTAAAAAACGTAAATTCTCACATGACCAGAATGACTGACTATAGTACAGGAAAAATTTTCAGATAGAAATCAATGGTATATAAAAATAGGGAAAGCTATCAAAGTGATACTTGCAAAGAATCTTCCGACCAGGAATCAGTGGAAAATGAGAATACTTCTCTCACATGTAATCACTTTGAGAGAGAACAAACCTGTAGAACAAGAGCCTCTTTTTTTTAGAGAATCTTTCCACCTCACACAGAGACAGGAATGAAAAAGAAGCTCCCAACAAATACGAAAGGTGGAAAGATATCTACAAAACAAAAGTTCAAAAGACTGGAAGGTGCAGTCGAAATATCAGAGAAGGAGATAAGTAAACTCCACAAGTAAGAGACTGCACTGAAAATCAGTAATCTGTCCAATCAAAAAAAATTATAATACTTTTTAGTTAACATTGCAAATTAGTGGACTTGAGTGCATATGTTCTAAACCTTCTAGTCTTGTAGTTTAAATGATTATGTTAATGATCAAGAGAGCACTCCCTCTTAATTGGAAAAATGCAGAAAGAGAACTGCATAAAATATAACTAGAGGAAAGTTCTATTTTTGGTGCGGACAAGAATCCCTTCCTTAACTGGTAAGATTTCACTGAGGTCTATCTCAGCTATGGAGTCCAGCAAGGAATGAATTAAGATTGCATAATAAAATATACAAATTTGTTTGGCAACTACATATCAGACTTATTATCCAATGTGCAGCAACTGGTAAAAAGAGTTTGCTAACCTCTAGTACCGTACAAAGAAAAGAAACAAACACTAGCGCCAAGCCTGAAATGACTCAAAAATAAAATAAGTTGATGAATAAACTAACATGAAGTCCACATTCTAATCAAAAGATCATTTTTATCACTATCAAAAACAAGAATGTGTCAAATGAAAAATAAAATACCCCCAGTGTACACTGTAAATCACACATGTACTTATACTAAAATGAACACATACTATATTCCAATCAGAATAATAGTGGTAGTCATATCCTTAGTAAAACACACTATATCTTAAAATATGTAAATGATACATTGTGCTAAAATGGATATACTGCTATCATCTCTAATGATAGGGTATGCACTTGCACAATAAAGTATGTACTTCTCTGGACTGCTTAGTGCATTTGGATGCTGTAAACTTGATAGTAAGGAATATGGTATGACTCCTTAGTGGATCTACACTTACAACAGCATGAATGTGCCCCCGATCATAGGTAGCAGCGTCTCTCGTTCTTATAGTGTACCAGTTGCTGAAGAGATTTCCCTTTATCTGCAATAGAGCCGTCAATAGTGTAACTCTTTCTTAAGTACAAACCACTTGGTCCTGTGGAAGTTGGATTAGCAGGAAATCATAGGCTGCAAAAAGAGCGATCTATAAAATATCCGTCAATATTGACAATCTGTTGTGAGGTCTATTTCCAAATGGTCCATAGCACAATAAAACTGATTAAGCAGCTGACACTCAGCAAACCTCTGTCCGTGGAACTCCCACAGAATGTGTATATAATCTTGATTGGGAATATTAAATTCTCTTAAGTCCTTAACAATTCACCATCGAAATAAAACATAGATATCCCAGTTTGTTGCTGTACATACTAGCAAAGGTGTAGGGAAAGAAAACATCCCAACTCCCAAGTCCTCAGGCGAAATTGGATGCTGTTGTGAGAAAAAGTGAGGCCAGTGTTGCTGCCTAGAGTCAGACAGCAGAGCGCTGAGATGTGTTCCCAGCCAGAACACTGTAGGTGCAAAGACTTCATTAGAATGACTACAACAAAGCTGACACCTTTAAGTCAGATTGGAGCTGAAAACTATCTACACAACAGGAAACTGGTCTGTTTAATCAAACTGACTGTGTATTCTCACTCACTTCACAGTATATCCTACATTTGAAGAGCTGTGAGCTAGATTTACAGAGATATTTGCTTACCACATGGGGTACATTAACCATAATTAGTACAATTAATCTGTCATTACATAAATGCAGCATGACCTCAATCATAACTGAATTACAGACTGAATCACCAGTGCTTTCTCTGAAGTATCCCCTGGAGTGGCCAGCATCCTTTAACCCATCATAACCTGAATATGCTAGCAAAAGAACAGCATCACTTTTCTCCTGCAAGATCAGTTTAAAGCACAGTGATAATAGCCCTGGCAACACACTCTATTGTCTTATAACTGAGACAGTAATTTTCTGTTTTTGATCACTTTATAGAAGTTACAAGTCTGCCATTATAATTATTCAGCCAAAACTGAGTGTGATACCACAGCCAAACCCTAAGTATCTCTGTGTGTACATTAAAGAAACTGATGTGTGTTTCCACTGCTCATATACATTTTTGAGTGTCTTTTGATCCTTCCACATATACAGTGGTGATGTTAGAGCTAGACAATACTGCTAGATGATACATATAAATAAAAGGGAAGGGGTTTAAAACTGAACTGATGACCCCTGAGGCAGTTGGAAACAGCTGTTCTGCGAGAAAGTGTGAAGTCTTTGAGGAGGAGAGCCTGTTTTGTTTTTGTTGGGAACTGAGGTGACAGACAGAGAGAGAAAAGTGAGACAGAGAGAGAAAAGTGAGCGCAGCTACGTTTTCTTCTGCAATGAGGAAAGAACAAGTAGCTGTCAGCAGAGCGAAGTGCAGTGAAGCTGCATCTATTGGCAGAGAGTGAGAGGAGAATTCCTTACTGAAAGAGAAACAAGGTCTGTAAACCTTATCACAGATTAATCACAGTAGCAAGAATTAGCATAACATTTATTCCTCACATGTCTGCAGCACTTCTGTGTACATAGCAATAACGGGCATCCTGTCACGGGCACTAGGAGTCTTTACCCAGGGATCACCAGGTGGTAAGCTTACCAGAGCAATATAGGTGGTGATAGTGTACTCTGGTAGCAGGGTGATCACGGAACAGGCAATAGTAGATGATGAGATGCTCAGGAAAGTCTATGACTAGCAGCACTGGTAATATGGAGGTGATAATACACGAGAAACTGTATGGACAAGGCAAGTGGAGGTAGTCAGTGGTCTGCGTTAGCAAGTTGTACCACTGCTATAGTGAGGAGGAATGTCCAACAGAAACGAGGAGGTGATGAGAGTCAGCGGTCTGCGGATAGCAAGTGGTACCGCTGTCTGAGTGAAGGAATGGAATCCAAGTGGAGGTATCCGGGGAGTCAGTGGTCTGCAATAGCAAGTTGTACCACTGCTATGTGAGAGGATACTGAAACAGGTGATACTGGAAACAGGGATCAGTGGTCTGCTACTAGCAAGTTGTACCACTGAATATATATGTGAGGAGGTGCATGGGGAGAGACTGCAACACAGGATATACACAGGCACCTTATATACGATCCACAGTAACATGCACAATATATATATAAATGACTGAACAGGTCTGCAAATATAGGAAGTCTCTTGAAGTAGTCCAGCACAAGTTAACACAGTCAATGATGGCAATAGACTCAGCGGGTAGCAGACTCCAGAGGAGAACCAACACAGTCCAGCAAGATATGCAATACACCAGCACAGTCAATGAGAAGTATGCATACCGTGGTTCAGAAGCAGGCAGTCAGATAGGAGTGCAGGGATACCTGAGCGGCAGGAGGCCGGCTGGATGAGAAGTCCCAGGATACCTGAGGCAGCGGTCAGTAGGTGCAGCGCACAGATAAGTAGACCAGCAGGAACACGAATCCACCGGAATCAATAACACGTGGAACTGGACTCACGCAGGACCCAGGAAAGTGGAGATGATCCAGCAGCGGAGTAGTAGATGAGATATAAATCCAATGCAGACAGGAGGGTAGACCTGCGGGACACGTGAAGGCGTGGAGAGCGGATCAGCAGTAGATGGATGATAGCGCGGTCAGCAGCAGCAGGGCTCTGCGGTACACGGAGGTAACCAGTAGCAACCAATAGTTGTCAGTAGCGATGGAACACGGGAGAGCAGAGTAGACCAGGAGCTGTTGATCACGGAGAGTAGCAAATGGCAATGAGAGCAGCAGTCTCGAGAAAACACAGGAGAGCTGAGAAGAGACTGCAGTGCACAGGAGCAGCGGATAGGAATCAGCTAACTTGTCACGATGATGAACACAGGCGAGTTGTAGGCTGGAGGCTGTGGTGCACGGAAGCAGCGGGTAGACATCAGCTAACAATCCTGATGCTGAACACAGGCGAGTTGTAGGCTGGAGGCTGTAGTGCACGGAAGCAGCGGATAGACAACAGCTAACAGTCACGATAATGAACACAGGCGAGTTGCAGGCTGAAGGCTTGTAGTGCACGGAGGCAGCGGATAGGAATCAGCTCACGGACTTGATGAGGAACAGGTGAGTGGAGGTAAAGTAACGGTTGGAGTGCACAGAGGCAGCGGGTAGGAACCAGCAAACAGTCACAGTGAAAGATGATAGCGATGATGTGGGTTAGAGGACTGAAGTGCACGGAGGCAGCGGATAGGAATCAGCAAACAGTCACAATGATAAGTAATAGCGTTGAAGTGGTTTGGAAGACTGTAGTGCACGGAGGCAGCGGATAGGAATCAGCTAACAGTCACGATGATACAGTAGATGGTAGAAGTGGTATGGGAACCACAGTAGTAGAAGTGGTTTGGAAACCACAGAGGTAGAAGTGGTTTGGAAACCACAGGAATCAGCAGCGCTGAAAACACGAGGAATACAGGAACACCTTCAGAGACTCATAGGGAATGAGACTCCAAGATCAGGCAACGTGGTGTTGACCACAGGTGCTTAATATAGGGAGTGTTGCCTGATCTGCCAATTGAGTTAAAGGGACATACACAGAAGTATAGGAAAGGGCTGCGCATGCGCAGACCCTCAGGATGGAGGACGGCCACGGTTCCTAAATGTCCGGGAAGAGGCACTCACGGTCCGGTGAGTGACAGTACCCCCCCTTTTAAAGGTGGGCACAGAACGCCTGGAACCGGGCTTGTCCGGATTTTTGGAGTAGAACTTCTTCAAAAGGGCAGGAGCATTAAGATCTTCAGCTTTGATCCAAGAGCGCTCCTCAGGACCAAAGCCCTTCCAATGAACGAGGAAACGGAGGACTCCTCGCGAAATTTTTGCATCCAATACCTCAGTAATCTCGAAATCCTCCTCCTGATGAACTTGAACTGGCTGCGGAGCTGAGGGAGGAGTTGAGAAGCGGTTGATGATAAGAGGTTTGAGTAAAGACACATGGAAGGCATTAGAAATCCGAAGATTCTTAGGAAGAAGAAGTTTCACACATACTGGATTGATTACTTGAATGATCCTATATGGACCAATAAAACGAGGGGCGAATTTCATAGATGGAACCTTCAAACGAATGTTTTTAGTAGATAACCAGACACGATCTCCAATTTTTAGTGGTGGAATAGCCCGCCTCTTCTTATCTGCAAAAGATTTATATTTGATAGATGTCTTTTTTAAACAGGTTTTGACCTGAGACCAGATATTTTTAAAGGTCTGACAAGCAATCTCCACCGCAGGAACTTGGGTGGGCGGGAGGGCAGGAAATTCCGGAAAAGACGGATGGTGACCGTAGACCACAAAAAATGGAGTTTTGGATGATGACTCGTGATACATGTTGTTATGGGCGAATTCAGCCCAAGGGAGCAACTCTACCCAGTTGTCTTGATTGGCTGATGAGAACATCCTTATAAAAGTCTCAAGATCTTGATTGACACGTTCAGTTTGTCCGTTAGATTGCGGATGGTAAGAAGATGAGAGTGCTAATCGTATGCCCAAGGTTTTACAAAGGGCTCGCCAGAATCTGGAAACGAATTGTACTCCTCTATCCGACACAATCTCAGACGGACATCCATGAATACGGAAGATCTCTTTAATGAAATGTTCAGCCAGAATGGACGAGGAAGGCAAACCAGCCAGAGGAATGAAATGAGCCATCTTCGAAAATCTGTCCACCACCACCCAAATAGTGTTATGATTCTTACTAGGTGGTAAGTCAGTAACGAAATCCATACTAATATGGGTCCACGGTTTGGACGGAATGGGTAGTGGTCGCAGCAACCCTGCTGGAGTTCTGCGGGAGGATTTAAACTGGGAACATAGCTCACAGGAAGCAATGAACTCTTTGACGTCTCTCCTCATTGAAGGCCACCAGTAACTTCGAGAGAGAATCTCAAAGGTCTTGTGTTCACCGGCGTGCCCAGAAAAACGAGAGGCATGGAACCACGAAAGGATTTTCCTCCTTAGAGTAGGAGGCACGAGGGTCTTCCCAAATGGTAGCGTTTTGGTGGATGAAGCAGCCAGTGAGATACATTTGGGGTCTAGAATGGTATGGTTGGAAACCTCTTCTATATCAGAGGACGTCATAAAAGCTCTAGATAAAGCGTCAGCTTTTTTGTTCTTGGCAGCTGGTTTGAAGGTTATTATTAATTCAAAACGGGAAAAGAAAAGAGACCATCTTGCTTGACGAGGGTTCAAGCATTGGGCAGACTGGAGATATGACAAGTTCTTATGATCTGTGAAGATCGTCACCGGATGGCGAGCTCCTTCCAATAAGTATCTCCATTCCTCTAATGCAGCTTTGATAGCCAGTAACTCCTTGTCCCCGATAGTATAATTCTTCTCTGCGGGCAGGAGACCCCGAGAATAGAAGGCACAAGGATGAAATTTTTGCTGTTCCGAGCGTTGGGAGAGAATAGCTCCTAAGCCCACATTAGAGGCATCTACTTCCAGGAAGAAGGGGAGTGTCACATCAGGCTGTCGAAGGATTGGAGCCGAAGAGAAGGACTCTTTTAGTATTTGAAAGGCTTGAAGAGCCTCAGGTGACCATTGCTTAGGATTAGCCCCCTTCCTAGTCAAGGCCACAATAGGAGATGCAATGGAAGAAAAGTCTTGAATGAAGCGTCTATAGTAATTGGCAAAACCTAAAAAACGCTGGATGGCACGAAGAGTAGTTGGCTGGGGCCAATGTAGTACAGCATTCACCTTGTCGGGATCCATCTTCAGGCCAACTCCGGAAACTATATACCCCAAGAATGGAATCTGGGGTAATTCAAATGAACATTTTTCTAATTTACAGAACAATGAATTTTTCCGTAGCCTGGAAAGGACTTCTGCCACATGTTGGTGGTGAGAAGGCAGGTCCTGTGAAAAGATCAATATGTCGTCCAGGTAGACGACGACACATACATATAATAAGTCCCGGAAGATCTCATTAATGAACCCTTGAAAAACAGCGGGGGCATTACACAGCCCGAAAGGCATTACCAGATATTCGTAATGCCCGTCTCTGGTGTTAAACGCTGTCTTCCATTCGTCACCGGAACGGATTCTGATTAAATTGTAGGCACCACGAAGATCCAACTTGGTAAAGATACGGGCTCCCTTGATGCGATCGAATAGCTCAGTGATCAGCGGAATGGGGTACCGATTCTTGATAGTAATGGCATTGAGTCCACAAAAATCTATGCAAGGGCGTAAAGATCCATCCTTCTTTTTAACGAAGAAGAACCCAGCTCCAGCGGGAGAGGTGGAAGGTCGAATAAACCCACGCTGGAGGTTCTCCTGTATATACTCAGATGTAGCTTGAGTTTCAGGTAACGAGAGTGGATAGACCCGGCCCCTGGGAGGAGTCTTGCCAGGTAGAAGGTCGATTGGACAATCCCAAGAACGATGAGGAGGAAGACGTTCAGACTGAGCTTTATCAAAAACATCAGTAAATGAAGCATATTGAGGAGGGAGTCCCGGTGAGGTAGATGAGATGGAAGATTGCTGTACTTTGAGAGGAATGACTTGGGAAAGGCAACGATGGTGACATTCAGGCCCCCAAGACGTGACTTGAGGGGTGCGCCAGTCAATCTGGGGAGAGTGACACTGAAGCCATGGAAGGCCTAAGACAATTGGACTTGTCGTAACAGGAAGGATTAAAAACGATATTTCTTCATGATGCAGGGCACCAATCTGAAGGGTTACTGGAGACGTACTCTGAGTGATGAGACCGTTGATGAGACGTGATCCATCTATAGCCGTCACAGTAATGGGTGTTTTTAAGGTAATCACAGGTAAAGACCATTGATTTACTAATGATTTGGAAATAAAATTTCCTGCTGCTCCGGAATCAATCAATGCCTGTGACTCAAAGGTTTTGGTAGCACAGGAAATCGTAACGTCAAAGGCGCAGACTTTAGATTTCATAGAAGATGGAGAGGACTCCAGGGACCCTAACTTCACCTCTCCAGAACTAGTTAGGGCCTGGCATTTCCCGATCTCTTAGGGCAAGAGCTGAGCATATGAGTGGAATCAGCACAATAGATACAGAGTCTATTCTTTACTCTTCGTTTCCTCTCCTCTGAAGATAATTTGGAACGTCCTATCTCCATGGGAATCACAGAGGGTGAAACTGGACGAAATTGAGGGTTAGAACGAAGAGGTGCTTTAGCAGAAGTTGTTTTCTCAGCCTCTCTTTCACGAAATCTCATATCAACACGATGGCAAAGAGAGATCAGATCTTCAAGTGACGAAGGAAGCTCCTGAGTAGTCAGTGCATCTTTAATTTTATCGGAGAGCCCCTGCCAGAAGGCGGCAACTAGAGCTTCAGTGTTCCACTGAAGTTCAGAGGCTAAGATCCTAAATTGAATGACGTACTGTCCTACGGTATGAGATCCTTGTCGCAGACGGAGGATGCTGGAAGCAGCGGAGGTCACACGACCTGGTTCATCGAACACACTTCGAAATGTAGCAATGAATTTGGCACTATCTTGCAATATTGGGTCGTTTCTTTCCCACAGAGGGGAGGCCCAAGCCAGGGCTTGTCCAGAAAACAAAGAGATAAGATAGGCCACTCTGGAACGATGGGTAGAAAAATTTTGAGGTTGGAGCTCAAAATGGACTGAACATTGGTTCAGGAAACCCCTACAAGTTTTGGGGTCTCCATCGTACTTTGACGGAGTAGGCAGGTGAAGCGTGGAAGCTGTAGACACCTGGGATGGCACTGGGGAAACGGAGGAAAGCACAGAAGCCTCAGGAGTAGCTGTCACAGTCTGTCCAGATGTTCCTTGGGAGGTTAATGACTGATAACACTGAAGTAACAGCTGTTGGCGGGCATCCTGTTGCTCCACACGGCTGACCAGATGCTGCAGCATCTCTTTGGCTGTAGGTTCCGTATCTGGGTCTGTCATGGCCTGATCTTACTGTCACGGGCACTAGGAGTCTTTACCCAGGGATCACCAGGTGGTAAGCTTACCAGAGCAATATAGGTGGTGATAGTGTACTCTGGTAGCAGGGTGATCACGGAACAGGCAATAGTAGATGATGAGATGCTCAGGAAAGTCTATGACTAGCAGCACTGGTAATATGGAGGTGATAATACATGAGAAACTGTATGGACAAGGCAAGTGGAGGTAGTCAGTGGTCTGCGTTAGCAAGTTGTACCACTGCTATAGTGAGGAGGAATGTCCAACAGAAACGAGGAGGTGATGAGAGTCAGCGGTCTGCGGATAGCAAGTGGTACCGCTGTCTGAGTGAAGGAATGGAATCCAAGTGGAGGTATCCGGGGAGTCAGTGGTCTGCAATAGCAAGTTGTACCACTGCTATGTGAGAGGATACTGAAACAGGTGATACTGGAAACAGGGATCAGTGGTCTGCTACTAGCAAGTTGTACCACTGAATATATATGTGAGGAGGTGCATGGGGAGAGACTGCAACACAGGATATACACAGGCACCTTATATACGATCCACAGTAACATGCACAATATATATATAAATGACTGAACAGGTCTGCAAATATAGGAAGTCTCTTGAAGTAGTCCAGCACAAGTTAACACAGTCAATGATGGCAATAGACTCAGCGGGTAGCAGACTCCAGAGGAGAACCAACACAGTCCAGCAAGATATGCAATACACCAGCACAGTCAATGAGAAGTATGCATACCGTGGTTCAGAAGCAGGCAGTCAGATAGGAGTGCAGGGATACCTGAGCGGCAGGAGGCCGGCTGGATGAGAAGTCCCAGGATACCTGAGGCAGCGGTCAGTAGGTGCAGCGCACAGATAAGTAGACCAGCAGGAACACGAATCCACCGGAATCAATAACACGTGGAACTGGACTCACGCAGGACCCAGGAAAGTGGAGATGATCCAGCAGCGTAGTAGTAGATGAGATATAAATCCAATGCAGACAGGAGGGTAGACCTGCGGGACACGTGAAGGCGTGGAGAGCGGATCAGCAGTAGATGGATGATAGCGCGGTCAGCAGCAGCAGGGCTCTGCGGTACACGGAGGTAACCAGTAGCAACCAATAGTTGTCAGTAGCGATGGAACACGGGAGAGCAGAGTAGACCAGGAGCTGTTGATCACGGAGAGTAGCAAATGGCAATGAGAGCAGCAGTCTCGAGAAAACACAGGAGAGCTGAGAAGAGACTGCAGTGCACAGGAGCAGCGGATAGGAATCAGCTAACTTGTCACGATGATGAACACAGGCGAGTTGTAGGCTGGAGGCTGTGGTGCACGGAAGCAGCGGGTAGACATCAGCTAACAATCCTGATGCTGAACACAGGCGAGTTGTAGGCTGGAGGCTGTAGTGCACGGAAGCAGCGGATAGACAACAGCTAACAGTCACGATAATGAACACAGGCGAGTTGCAGGCTGAAGGCTTGTAGTGCACGGAGGCAGCGGATAGGAATCAGCTCACGGACTTGATGAGGAACAGGTGAGTGGAGGTAAAGTAACGGTTGGAGTGCACAGAGGCAGCGGGTAGGAACCAGCAAACAGTCACAGTGAAAGATGATAGCGATGATGTGGGTTAGAGGACTGAAGTGCACGGAGGCAGCGGATAGGAATCAGCAAACAGTCACAATGATAAGTAATAGCGTTGAAGTGGTTTGGAAGACTGTAGTGCACGGAGGCAGCGGATAGGAATCAGCTAACAGACACGATGATACAGTAGATGGTAGAAGTGGTATGGGAACCACAGTAGTAGAAGTGGTTTGGAAACCACAGAGGTAGAAGTGGTTTGGAAACCACAGGAATCAGCAGCGCTGAAAACACGAGGAATACAGGAACACCTTCAGAGACTCATAGGGAATGAGACTCCAAGATCAGGCAACGTGGTGTTGACCACAGGTGCTTAATATAGGGAGTGTTGCCTGATCTGCCAATTGAGTTAAAGGGACATACACAGAAGTATAGGAAAGGGCTGCGCATGCGCAGACCCTCAGGATGGAGGACGGCCACGGTTCCTAAATGTCCGGGAAGAGGCACTCACGGTCCGGTGAGTGACACATCCATTGAGTCTATACCTGCCATATTTGGTCTACCCCCAGGTATTATCGTCTTAAGATAATATGTAATATAATTGGAGTCATATTTAAAATACATTACAAGTGTGCTTCAGATTTTTGTACACTTTGAATTGCACCCTTATTATATCTGGCAAACTATCGATGTTCAATCGCTATACACAACAATTGAACACACACAGGGCATTGCTTCTTTAAACAATTCTTAGACCCTGATTCTACCTTGGACCACGCACATAAAGATTAGATTTGTTAATTAATTGTATTTATTTTAACACATATTTATTTTAAAATCTTGGATACTTTTTATCTACAGCTATGTGGCACTGCTATGGGAACAATTTTTGCACCAACCTTTGCAAACCTCCATATGGGCAATTGTGAGCATAAATATGTTTTGGATCTCAGTCCCTTCTCTAGTCATATAAAACTTTATAAGAGATATATAGATGATCTTTAAATGGTTTGGGAGGGCTATACGGGTTCTATTCACACCTTTTTAGCATATATTGGTATTAATGAATATAATTTAGCTTTTATAGCAAAGTATGACTATGTGAGAATCGAGTATCTAGATCTGGTTTTATCAGGAGTAGATAATAAAATAGTCTCCCAGAATTACATGAAGCCAGTTAATACTCCCAGTTTTATCGCATCAGGAGGAATTGTAGTGATGACACCCACTGCAAAGAACAGTCATCTATATATGCTAATTGGTTTATAAACAGGGGCTATCCGGAGAAACTGGTCGAGGGGGCTACCACTAAGATTGAAGGAATAAATAGAACTGATTTTCTACAATACACTACAAAGAAAAAACAGAAAGATAGTATTCCATTTATTACAAAATACAACTGCTATGAAAATAGGATAAGATCAAAATTAAATAAACTTTGGGAAATTCTGAGAATGGATCCAATATTAGTTAACATCATCCCAGAAAATCCCGAAATAATTTTTAAGGAAAACAATAACCCTAGCTCCTACTATGTTACCGGATACTAACAAGAAAATAAAATAAACCTATTTAGATCTAAGTGGTTTTAATAAGTGCAGTCATTGTAATATTTGCAGGTTTGCTAACTCCGAAAGAAAGGTCTTTTATAATTTTGATAACAGTAAAAAGTTCAATATCAAACAGTTCATGAACTGCCAAACAAACATGGTGGTCTACTTGTTAGAATGCATGTGTGGCTACAAATATGTAGGAAAGACCAAGGGGTAAATGTATTAAGGTCCAATTTTTTCAGCATGTTAAAATCGCTGCAAATCACTGGTGATAACCAGTGATTTTAGTCCAAGAGTTTGCAAATGTATTAAGCGGCGATTTTCACCCTGATCTTCAAAATCGCTTGTCATCTTTGGCGATTTTCAGTGATGTCAAACACTCCCGTGTTTAGCAAACTCTCCCGTGTTTAACAAACTCTCCCATGTTTAGTTGAAAATTTTTATTGTAATCTCAAACCTCATTACTGATTGGTTAACAGTTTGAACTGCAAAACCCACGGGATTTTGACCTCACTAACATTATAAAAAGCCAGCTATTCCTTATTTCAGTTGAAAGGAGCTTAAGAAGTGCGAGAGAGAGAGAAAAGTGGTAAGGAGGGATATTGTTTGTGTGAGAAGGTTGGCTATATTTACTTTTTTATTTCTTTTGGTTCATTGTCTGCCCTTGTTTGTCTTATTGTCTGTTTTTTTTTTTTGGCCTGTTCTGCCCCTCATCCCATGTTGATGAGGGGCAGAACAGGCCAAAGAGGGGCCCATTTTTTTGGCCTGTTCTGATCCTACGCTGGTGACCCAGACTTCTGCCTGTGACTCGGATATCCTGTATTTCTGCCGGACCTGACCCTTAGCCTGGACCCCACTTTGCTGCTTGCTCATGCCCTTTTGAACTTGGCCTGTCCCTGACTTCGTTTGCCTCGTGCTGCCATTTCCTTGCCGCGCTACGGTTTAAACCATAAGCTTGCACTATGCAGAGCATAAAACCTGGGGCAACTGAGTACCTGTGAGCACATCAAGTTCTACGGGAAAGGCGGCTGCTAAAGGTGAAGACCTCTACCACCTGTTCTAAAAGCTTATGACTATAACCGGTAGTCGTGACATATACTAGTTCAACTGCAAGCACTCACAGCACAACTTACAGATGCAGCTACTAAATCAAACACACTCAACCCATTGAAGCAAAGTGTATCTCTCAGTAAGAAACTGATGGACACATTTGATTTTGGGGAGGGCACTGCCCACACTGAAGAGCCAAAATAAAGGACACACCACAGATCCCTCGTGTATCAGAATCTGTGAGCAACTCCTTTTTTCTTCAACTTGCGGAACATTTGCAGACAGCAGCACTGAATAATCAGAAAATAACTTCCATGTGCACCATCTGTACATCAGAGTCCTAAATCATTCAGTAGTGGTTTAACTGTATATTATTTAGTGTGCAGTAATTTTCTTACAAACAGTGTTTTATTAAAGTAATTTCATCGTTTTTCAATAAGCATTGTCTAAGCGATTTATGTGGTTCCAAAGTATAAGCAATTTATTTAGCAAAAGCAAATGTTTAGCAGTTCAATAAATAAGTACAATACAGCCGATACCAAATACATACATACATACGCCGCGCCCGCTGCACTCAGCTGGTACCAGCTACAGTCCTTCAGTCCAGAAGACTGTGGTCAGAGATGACTGTTTTAGCTGGTCCCAGGGAGCTATATATATACACTCAGTGTTACAGAGAAAACAATACAGATGATGTGGCTTGCTTCTATAGGTTCAGGCTTCAGGAGGGTCCAGTGTAATGCAGGTCATAGGCCAGTTCAAACGAAAATATCAAAAGGTGGGGGTCAGCTCTCCAGGTCATGCACTCCGATTTTCCCGCCCAGAATCCAGTTTAAGCTACTCTATTTACACTACACAGACAATATCATTCTAATCATGTATTCCCTACAATCTATAACTACCATACGCAATGTGCATTCTGTTTGGCGATGGCACCGGATGTCTGCGAATAAATTGGGGATTAGAATGATACTAAACATGATATGTTTCCTGTAACCTGAACGCTAAATATCACAAGTGTACATATAACCTTATAATATATATAACTATAAACCAAATACCATCTGCTCATAAACGACTGTGGAATGGAACCATTATGCCATTATGAATATGAAATATATAAATAAATGAATGTGAAAGTGCAAGTGTATGTGTGCGTGTTTTATTGTACGGATGCGCCATGACACGTAACACGTGGCGTACTGATCGCAATTGCACGGTAAAACAATATTAATCAATATACTTTCTTTCATCCAATTATATGACTTCTACAGTTTATAATTGTCTTGATCAGTATATGTTGATTTTATGTCCAGTTCTTGCATACTTATGTTATTAGATAAGTATAATAAAATGAGCTAGTTAATGTTATGTAATTATCTATGTAAAGGATTCTGATTATAGTGAAGATGTAAGTGTTGATTATATTGCAAATGTGAATGTGGTTTTATATACCGTTGTTATTTGTGAGTTGTGGATAACCCTCCTTACCTCTCTGCCATCAAGAGGATATCAAAAATAGAAGTAGTGTAGATACTCACCGTGGCTTGGTATGGTGCAATTTACACCACACTAAATCACACTGCACCTCACGGGTCTCATAATTGAAAGTGCATCCTGTCCAGTTCTAATATGTACACTTACAAAAGTTTATTTACAATATATCAATAAATGTTATATTTTGGTCTATATGCTTTTTACATAAACACTGATTAATATTTGACTATTTTGCATTGTAATTTAAACAAGTTTTTTTTACATTTTTATGTTGTACAGTTGATTAATATATTTGTAGATGTTACAAATCATGACAATTTTTTATTTATATTTTTTCTATATATTTTTCCAATAAAGTTTGGTACATATTTTTTTAAAAAGCAAAGTGTTCTTTATTTAAATCTTGTTATACATATCAACATTTTACAAACATTAGAAACACAAAAAATTAAATAATCTGAAATATTGTGATAACTAATATGTATTAAGCACCAATTGTATTTTTTAGTTTGTTTTTTTTTATTTAGAAAAACAGAACAAAATAAAATAAAACAGAACTTGTAAAACGTGTCCCTGGGAGTATAGACAACTAGTAAGTACTAAAGCAAATATCCAACTTTTTCTTATCTTCCTCAATTTAAATGAGGTGCGTTTCTTACAAGAAATGTTCTGCTGAAAGATGTTCTGCAGCAGCTGTGATTTTTGGAGAATTTACCTTCTTACTATGAGAGGCATGAATCCATGCAGATTTCTCCTTTACTTTCACTGCAGTAGGCGTAGTCAGCAAGATTAGATAGGGTCCTTCCCACTAGGCAATCAATGAACTAGATATCAGGAAACTCCAGACCATTGCCTCTTCTCCAGGATGTAGGTCGTGACAGGCCTGTCACAGAAGCTTGAATCTTCTTTAATTGGTTGCTGAGTGAAATCAAATAACTTGTTGTCAGATCATTCGTTTTACTTAGTTTAAAAGCGGGAACAAGATTTCCCAAATAAGATCTCATATGGGGAATGTTCAAAGTTGTTTATATGAAGGTGTCTTGTCCTCTGTTAGCTCCAATCCGGAGCATGTAGAGATGAAGAGGAAAGGCTGAAACTTACAGGTAAACCTGGCGGAGGTCTGCGCGATGATTGGTTAGAGCTGGTAGCCTCAGATTGGTCCTACTAATGATTGGCAGGCTCCAGGACTAATTGCAGAGGGGTCATGCCAATGTATTGCATTCATTAGAAAAGACAGTTGTATGTTATATTGTTGCACAGTACTGCAAATAATTTATATATATAGATCAATTCTGATTCATATTGCATTTCAGCTCACTCATTCACTACAATTTTTATTTAATATTTTGTAAGTCTAAAACATATCAAAAAGGTTCTATCTATAGGAAAAGGGATCCATGGATTGAAAATAGGGGGCTTATAACACTATTGATGTGGAGAATATTATAAGAAATTTAGTATTGTGACATATTTCTAATTTTTATATTGATTACCAATTTTTTACTGACTACATTTACAAACAGCCCCCATGAGGAAAACAACTCCATTGGAGATCCACCAGTAGGGAAGGCGTGGCACCACTAAAGTGGACATTGTCAAAAAATTCTAGGTTCCGATTGTGAGGATTGAGCCTTGGCTAGAATGTTGGCTACAGATTTCATAAAATTGCAGAAGCCTCCCATGCAATATTTACCTAAACTCTATTCCCAATTGCCCAGACCCCAAGGTCTTGTGCACATGTTATTTTTTCCAGAACAACACAGTGTCCAAAAACAAAAGATTATCACGGCCCTTATCTGCCACAGAATAATTGAATAATGATAGTTGACTGAATAATACACATTTGGTAATTCTGTTATGAGGCAAAACAATATGACCCAAATAAATAAAATGGGATCTATTGTGATGAAAATATATTATCAAAAGAAAGTCCTACTGCTCAACAAAATACAAGAACAATTCTAATTGAATAGACACCCACCAAATAAATTACCACATTCTGATTCTATAGTATCTACAAACTTATTATTATACTGTTTCTGTGTCCACCAATAATATCACTTTTGCGTTTTATTTTTATTTTATAATGCCATTGGCTCCAGTATACAGATTATCAAGAGACAATTTCAACAGACCTTCGATTGAAGTACAAAAGAAAAACAAATATTTGGAAGAAGTATGACATAGTAATTGTTTCTGTATTTAAAGGGGTTGCCCAGTTTTGTGCCCATCTTTCTCACCTACCATCCCTCTGAAGCTAACCGTTACCCTATACCAGGTATTGGAAGCTGGGAGCCGTTTCGGCCTTTGAGCTCAGTAGGACTCAAGCCCCGTTTCTCTTCTGTAGGATTCAATAGAACATTTCTCCCACAGTTGCTTAATCAATGTACACCGAGCAAAAGGGGCAATTAAGATGGGAGGGTTCAATATAGACCCACAATTACCATTTTCCACATGCAGCTATCTGCCAGACAGCAATAAATAATAATAATAATAATAATAATAATAATAATAATAATATAAGAGCTGCATTTATACAAATAACAAAGTTCTTAGTTACATAAATATGCAAATATATTTTAAAGTCATCCACCATTGGTAGAAGCACTTAAACCTATATTTGGAAATCTATGCAATTAAGACTTCAATGCAAGCCTTTAAATGCAGTGTTTTTAGATGCATGTAGGGTACCCTGTAATTTGTGCATATGGTACCTTCCTAGTGCATTGATAGGCTGCTTTCTCATATATATAGGTATAGCCCAATAAAATAGCTGCTCATCAGGACTTTCAGTCGTTGGTGAAATCATTGCAGAAATTGCTGAAGTGGATTGTATAAGTGTGTACCCAGCTTTACATGTGGATTTAGGTAATGGTTTGAGCCTGTTGAAAGTTTCTATAAAGATTGTTTAATTTATTGTTTGAGATGAACTACATGATTTTGTATCTTATTTTAAATTAAAATGATGATAAAGTTACATTTTTTTTTACCATTTTGTTAAGCAATAAAAAGGAACAGAACCCCCAGGTAATAAAGTATAATATATTCGGATATAGCAAGAATTCAGTCTGATGTAATTATAATAACAATGTAACTAGCACAGTGCTACATACATCACTGGATACAGCCATATACACATTATTATATGTACAATAATAGCCACAAGTGGTGTGACTACAGGTATAGCAGACAATGCAGCTGGATTCTAGGATTCAGGATCCTTCTCATTCACGCTGAGCCCTCTTTCTACTGATTACACACAACTCCAGACTCGCCCTGCCGGCGCCTGCTGTGTTCTCATGTAACTCTGTGAGCGGAGCCTACAGGGACGGTCAGTGTGTCCTGGGTTTAGGCCGTGACACTGGGCCATTGGACCTAGAATGTTCTAGGTAATAAAGCTGTAGGAACTTATCACCTAGTGTCGGGGTCATTGCTGATCTTGTCCAGTTCTATAGCAATGGCCTCCTTAGTGTATGTTCTATTGTCAGGATCCTGAGAGAAAGGCGCTCCTTCACTCCCTCCCTGACCATCCACTTATGGTAAATCCCGGTGTAGTGTCTTGTACCTGTAGGGGTATTTCTAATCTCAGTCAACCATACCTCCCGACCGTCCCAATTTAGTCAAGACCCAGTATGACGGAGGTCCATGCTCACATTAGTAGACTTGGTACATGTGGCCATTCAAAGGTGATTTTAGTGGAGGCAAGTTAAGGTGGGGCACGCCCTCAGTTGACGTGGCATGATTTTGTACCTTTTTGAATGCCACATTTTCGCTAAGTTTGTTGTGATTGCCTCCAGGACAATGTTGGATATTAGGGTTAATTACAGTAGTTGATTAGGATGATCTTTTGCTTTTCTCCAGTGGACACGTTTGTATCACATTTGTAAGCCTAGAAATGTTCCCGTCATTAAACGGACTTATTCCTTGACTGACAGCAGATCACTCACATGGCAGCATCCACACACAAGGCATCTATGTAAAATCTTCATGTTCATGCAGATCTCTATAAATACAAAAATAAGAACAATTCTTGTTGTCCATATTGTCCACAAATCATGATAGACTTCATTTGCATGTTGCTGGTCTCAGATTCTGTCCCCATCTTGCACAGACATTTTTAATGTCAAAATGCGGATTCAATAGAGAGTATATCTGTAAAAATATTTTTTAGAAACTTTAATGATCAAACATGATAAGCAATACATGTAGCACTCTTTATTTCACTAATAGAACTCATATACCATATGTTTTGTCTAAGCTGCTTCACTTGGTGAACATGTCCTGATTATGCAATAGGCTGACTGGGCTTCACCCTAAGGATCAAGGCCTTTGGGGGCGTAAGAACTTTTGATGGTGCAAAATTGTGACGGACAGGAATAAACTGAAATTAATTTTAAAATAAAGTAGAATAGTTGTTCTCCAAATTAGGAAGAAAACATGAAAGAAAAATGTACTATGGTTTTAATCCTGAGGTATTCCCATGGTAAAGGATGAAGACAATGGGATGAAGACAAAGAGTCATGCTTGGGCGGAAGCTTGAGAATAAATGAGTAAGAGAGACACGGATGGCGACAGCCACAGACACTACAGCCCTCTCCCCTTTAACGTCTGCGCTCATTCATTTCTCCGTTCTGATACACAGTTCTGATTTTAATGGAAACTAAATGATTGATAAAGATTGACGTGACCCTTTTAAAAAGCCAAGTGGAGCGAGTTTTGAAAATAGAGAAACATAAACATTGTGGGGAGTGAAAGAAGCCAAATTTTAAATTAAGGACAAGTTCATTTTTACCTATCGTGTATTAGGCTGGCGTGGAAGGCTATGGGGCACTATGAAGGTATTAGTCTAGGTCAGACCAAGCCCTTAATCAGGCCCTGTTATTGAAGGTGTCCACAGTATACATTAACATTCAGGGGTAGATTTACTATAGTGAGGTTCTTGCAAAATTACACATTGGCTGTTTTATGTGCAGTTTTGAAAATGTGGGATCTACTAAAGGCAAAAGCTAACATAAAATATCAAGTATTTAAACCGCACAGTTTGAAACCGCCATCCAAATGGCAACTATACAAACCATGCAATTTAAGAAACTGTAGTTTTTAAAACCGCACATAAAAGAATAATGTCAGATTTTTTAGACCTGGTCACTTTGAGCTATTTCGTCTGTCAGTATTTAAAATACAAAATAAATAAAAATAAATACATGTTAATAAAAAGAGGTAATAGTAAATATCTATAATCTTCTGCTTTGCAGAATGAGTTAATTCCAGTATGCCTGCTTACTTAATAGATGGCAGCCAATCAGGAGCAGTCTCTCATCCAGTAGAGATGATGGACCAATAACGAAGGAGTAAGCGCCTTCATTCTCTGCCCTATGTCTGCCAATCAGCGTTGGTGCTTCACTGAATCACACACAGTACAGGCAACAGATTGGGGGGAAAGGAGGGGTCTGGGATGTGGATGGGGACATGAAGGGGGGAGTGTATTTTAGTTGTAGATGTAAGAAATCAGTTGGGCCTCAGGATGGAAATTGTTGAGATCTAGGGTACATGTAACACAGATTTCCACACATGAAAGCTTAAAAATGTGCAGTGAGTGTTTTTTTGTTACTATAGGATCACTGGTTTTCCTGACATTTCTGTTTATTTTCTGTACATTTACAATTTGTATAAATCCAGGAACAAAATCAATGCTGGGAATTACCTTTATTATAAGTGCATCAATGATTTCATCCATAGTTAAGGTGCTCTTTACCTGAAACTTAAGGACAGAAGTTCCTGTAAAAAAAAAAAAACAGTCATTAAAACAATATTAAACAATATTTTAAGTCCCTCAAAATGCAACTTCAAATCCAGATATGCAGGATAGATAGATAGATAGATAGATATGAGATAGATAGATAGATAGATAGATATGAGATAGATAGATAGATAGATAGATAGATAGATAGATAGATAGATAGATATGCAATAGATAGATCGATAGATAGATAGATAGATAGATAGATAGATAGATATGCAATAGATAGATCGATAGATAGATAGATAGATAGATAGATATGAGATAGATAGATAGATAGATAGATATGAGATGGATAGATAGATAGCTAGATAGATAGATAGATAGATAGATAGATATCACCATACTGTGCTATGCACTGAGTATTCTTTCTTTGTATTAACATGCTACCTGCTGTCCAAAAAAAGTAATTTTTTATCGATAGCAACCGGATATTTGGAATATTATGGTTTTTGCTATGGTTATTATGGTTATTAACACGACTGGATCCCTTACAGAAGAATACATTATGTGGTAAGTATATGGGGTTTTACTATTTTTAATAAATATATGGGGTTATAATGAGGGTGTTGTGATTTATTTTAGGGGTCTTATTATTTTTAATAAAGTAATGTTGTTTTAACGAGGGTTGTGTGTTTTATTTAAATTTTACTTTGTGCCACTACATAGATCAGCGAGCCCTGTCAGACACCACCAAAACTGTCACATCAGGGCATAAAAAGAACACTGAGGCTGAAGGACAAATTGGGTGCTCACAGTATCCCGAGGAGAGCTAAGGGTGTCCATGAGTGTTATATGTGAGTCTGACATTTCAGATTCTGACACTTTAATTATAGAGCAGCCTCCTTCCAAAATGTCTCAACTATTTGGAAATGTGAGTATGAGTAGTAGTGATGATGACATTGATGTTACTTTGGAAGTTGCTAATAAACAACATGATGAGGGGGATAATTGTGGTTCTGAAAATGAAGATTGTGTTGTACTTGAACAAGATAATGAGCAGCACGGTGGCGTAGTGGGCAGCACGGTGGCGTAGTGGTTAGCACATCTGCCTCACAGCACTGGGGTCATGAGTTCGATTCCCAACCATGGCCTTATCTATGTGGAGTTTGTATGTTCTCCCTGTGTTTGCGTGGGTTTCCTCCGGGTGCTCCGGTTTCCTCCCACACTCCAAAAACATACTGGTAGGTTAATTGGCTGCAATCAAATTGACCCTAGTCTCTCCCTCTCTGTCTGTCTGTCTGTGTGTGAGTGTGTGTCTATAGTAGGGAATTTAGACTTTAAGCTTCAATGGGGCAGGGACTGATGTGAATGAGTTCTCTGTACAGCGCTGCGGAATTAGTGGCGCTATATAAATAAATGATGATGATGATGATGATGATAATGAGGAGGATGATGATGATTGTGTCCAAGTGTTACAGCCACCAGTGGCACCACCTCATGCCTATGATAAGCGCATTGTCATGCCTGGACCAAAAAATCCACCTCTTTCGTGTGGAAATATTTTTATCCCAACCCAGACAACATTTGTCAAGGCATCAAAAAGTGGAAAATCATGTATAGCAAGAAGCAGTCCAGCATTGGTTAGCAGCAGAATGGATAGATATCTCCTGCAATCTTCACTGTCATCACTTTCATCATTGACCTCATTATTATTAAGTCCAGCATCCAATTTTCAAATGCAAACTGACCCTTATACAATCCATGATTCCCAAGAGGCAGCTATGTTAGCATTGGATGTGAGTCCATTTTCTGCCATCAATGCATCAGGTGTTAGCAGATTAGTTGAGATCCTGTATCCACACTACCAAATTTCATCTCAATTCCATTTTTTAGCTGTACCAAAAGGCTAAACAAAAAGTTATTCAGGCCCTAGAAAATGCAATTGTACCAACTATCCACTCAACTGCGGATATGTGGACAAGCACACCATGCCTGGTCATTCACAGGCAAACTACTCTCTGTATCGCTAGCTTCACTAAGAAACATAGAGGTGTCAATCTGTTGTTAAAACTCAGGAATGTCATAGCAAAAACACTGCTAGGAATCTCTGCAGGATTCCTCATGGCTGACAATGAAGCATACATTGTGTGTGCATTATGGCTGGGTGAATTTCAACAAGTACCATGGTTTGAACACACAATAAACTTGATGGTTTAGAATTTCTTAAGAAATGAGAGGTCAGTTCTGGAGATGCTGTCTGTCGCCCATAACATTTCTGGGCATTTTCGACATTTAGCACCTGCATGTAGAACATTGCAGCAGCTGCAAAAAAATAATAACCTGCCATGACACCAATTGAAGCAAGAGGTAGTAACATGGTGGAATTCCACACTTTATATGCTTCAGCGATTAGAGGAACAGCAACAAGCCATCAAGATCTAAACATCAAGCAATGAGATACGGAGAGGGGGGACATGTTGCATTACTCCAACACACTAGAGAATCCTTTCAGTTTTATGCAAGGTATTTAAACCATTTGAAATGGTAACAAGTTAATTGAGTTCAGACTCTGCCTGCCTGAGTCAAGTCATACATCTAATCAAACTACTGGAAAAGCATCTGGAGAAGAGGAAGGGGAGATGAAAATGATTGATTCTGCTAAGTATGTTGGCCTTGTAGATCAAATTCTTTATTCACTTCACTTGGACCCAAGGGTTTGCAGGATCTTGAAATTGGATCTCTACATTTTTGCAACCATGCTTGAGCCTAAGTTTAAGTCATATTTCAATTCTTTTTTTCCAACTGACACAAATCTTCACAGATGCAAACATCTCCTTGTGTGCAAGCTGTCGGCTCATGTTGCACATGAAAGTCCCCTGCTTCAGCTTCTCCTAAAAATACTACTGCCAGAAAAAAAACTACCTTCCCTAAGAGTCACACTGATGGTGAGTCAACACAGCACACTAATGTGGTTGATTATTGTGACTTAAAAGAAATGCCCAATTATATTGACACCTCTACCACGTCTCAGTTTGATACCCATTGTAGTAGTAGAAAAGTGGAGGATTACTTTAATGATAATGTACAAATTAGCACCTCAGACAGTCCCTTTGAATCTGGAGAGGAACAAAAGGCAATTTGAAGCCCCTTGTACTTAAGCTGCCCACCCTCCAGTATGTACTCCGGAAGAGTCTTTAGCAGAGCCGGAATCATTGTGAGCGATCGTCGTAGGAGGATGCTTCCCAAGAATGTTAAAAAAACTGGTGTTCATGAAAATGAACTACAAATTGTATGAGGAATACTGTCGTTGCCGCCAATTACAGAATCTGTAACGATGGATTCCAGTGGGGGTGAACTAATACTGTGATATTGACATCAGTGATGAGGATGATTATGAGGGTGGTGACATTGTCAACAATGAGGAAAATGACCACTGTTAACCTAATTCCCATTAGTAAATTGCTAAAGTCCCAATGCATTCAATAATTCAACAAGCAACAAAAATAATGTTCTCATCTGTGGGCTCAAACAAATCAAGCACTTCAGCCAAAAAGTAGCATTCCCTGATGCTGAAGTGCATTGTTTGTTAAACTATGTATATTCTTTTTAACATAGGAAAATTCCATCTTCCGCTATTTTGTATTATGACCTTGGTCTATCGTCTTGTCTAAAATGTCTATTGATGCCGCTGCTATCTCTCTAATGAACTCTTATTACTGCCGCTGCTGTCCCTCTGCAATGTGTCAGTGATGAGGATGTCAATTATATTGATCTTGACATAATTCATCTGGAGGGCCCAAGGACAATTGCATCTTGCACTCTTTTATATTATAAACTTGGTCTACCAGCTTGTTTAAAATGTCTTTTGATGCCGCTGCTATCCGTCTAATGAGATTTTATTACTGGTTCTCTGCAGTGTGTCCCACATGCTGTCTAATGTTAAAAATATTGTGTCCCTGGTCTTTCTCCCACCACTTCACATCTAGGTGCAGGTCACCTAGTTCTACCATCTTTTTTAAAATGTCTATTGTTGCTGCTATCCAACAAATGAGCTTTTATTATTGCTTCTCTATACTGTGTCACACATGGGGCCTGAGTCATTAGGGAGAGCAAAGTTTAAAAAAAGGAGTGACTATGCACCCGGGCAAAACCATGTTGCATTGGAGAGGGAGTTAAATTTGAAATGTGGAGACAGATTTATAGTTGGGATAGAGCATGTTGAAGATCAACTTTACATTTCAGTGTAAAAATAAAGCTATCAAGTGTTTGTGTTCTAGATAAAAAAAAAGCCAGTATTTAACTTATGTGCAAAATAATAAACTACTTTGCACCCCTTGCATTTTCACATGGTTTGTCCCGGAAAACATATACTCCTTTTTTTGCCCTACTTTCCTTAATGACTCAGGCCCATGCTGTTTAACGTTGAGACTTACAAATAAGTTGGTGGTTTTAATTCCACCATTTAACTTCTGGGTGCACCCCACCTTTGCTTATCTACTTATCTAATAGTAACATAAAGAGGTAACATATTATAGATATTTAAACTGTAAACTCCTTTCTGAGAGTGGCTTAGTAATATTTTATAACACCGTGCCTGGTAAAGTGTAATGTATTTTATGTACTGTAATATATTATATGTGCTGTATGTAAAGATTTATGTACCGTGTATGATCTCAAAGTTATCTTTGGGAAGTAAAAGATTTTGTACCATGTGTTTGTCTGTATGTTCACGCTGAGGGAAAATAAATAAATAAATAAATAGTTTGTTGATATTTATAATACACTATGGTGAAGTTGATGATAGACTTGTATTCATTTAGCGATTAACAAGTAATAGTCGGCTACTTGATGTAGAGGTCAAAAGATGTGGTATATTTTGGAGGTATAGAACTAAGTAAAAACAAAGAGTCACATAGATAACACTCACAGTCTCATAGCTGGGGCGTATTTGCGTAACAACTGGGACTCCCTATCTGTGGGTGTAGCAGTACATGATGAATTTGAATAAAGGGTGTATAGAACATTTTAAGATCACCTGAGATATCACTGGTTTCATAAATATTTAACTTGACGAAAATAACAGTAAAAGACACAAATTTTAATATGTACCAGTAATTAATGAGATTAGTTACTAATAGGATCTTGAACATTTGTCTTATTTTTATTATTAGGATTATTATTAGAATAATTAATATTATTAATATTATTTCCTGCTGCACCAAGCAAATATTGTTACTTTTTGGACAGATAGGGCCTTCTGTTGGAAACATATTGGAATTAATATATTTATTTAATTGTAATAAGGGACCAAAAGACCACTTTTTCTGACTTCCATTGAATGTAACTTTCATGACAATAGGGATACCCTATTCATTTACTGCCATTAATGTAGTTATATTGGGGAGAAATGAGCTATGGCTTAATTGTTTTATTTTTTTCCAGTTGAATTTTTTTTCAACAATGTGGGGACACATTCACAAAAGACTCCAGTAGGGTCTCCTGCATTTTAAGCACTTATAGATATAATGTCATCTGGATGTAACAGACAAACCAACTACTACTGATACCTGTATTCCCGGATCTATTATTACAGGCTGGCAGTGATTTAGGTGCCTTTCTCCAGCCGATCACTGAAGGTGACATTACAGGATTTCCTGCAGTAATACAGAATCACTGTGCGTTATGCATTAGATATACTTGGTGTTCATTGAATGCTTTGTTTACTGTAGTATCTGCTCAATGTAAGATAAGATGATGGGAAGCATTGTTATGGATTGTTTTGTACTCTTCAGGTTACCAAACACAATGTTTAAATGTCTCAACTATTATCAGTAATCCAAGTGTCAGAGCAAAATGATGGAAAGTCAAACTGCACTAGATTTGTGTCAATCTATAATGTGATTTACTGAACCTAGACTCTGTTATAATAATTACCAATGCTGCTGGTTGTTATTTGACTAAAATAACAGACAATAGATTCATAAAATAGTGTCAGTCTGACACATAACTTACCAACTGTTGTATTTCTTCCAGGACTTGTAGAAATAGGTACAATTACTTCAGTTGTGATAGTTGTAGTGTTAGTTACAGGAATTATAGTTGTAGAGTTAGTTGGAAAGGTGATACGAGTGCTTGGTGTAATATTTGTAATAGAACTTGTACTTGAACTTGTTTTTGTGGTAGTAGGTTCAGTTGTTGTAATGGCAGTGGGTTCAGTTGTAGTAACTGTAGAAGTGGTATTGGGTTCAGTTGTTGTAATAGTAGTGGATTCAGTTGTTGTAACTGTAGAAGTGGTAGTGGGTTCAGTTGTTGTAATAGTAGTGGATTCAGTTGTTGTAACTGTAGAAGTGGTAGTGGGTTCAGTTGTAGTAACTGTAGAAGTGGTAGTGGGTTCAGTTGTTGTAATAGTAGTGGATTCAGTTGTTGTAACTGTAGAAGTGGTAGTGGGTTCAGTTGTTGTAATAGTAGTGGATTCAGTTGTTGTAACTGTAGAAGTGGTAGTGGATTCAGTTGTAGAAACTGTAGAAGTGGTAGTGGGTTCAGTTGTTGTAATAGTAGTGGATTCAGTTGTTGTAACTGTAGAAGTGGTAGTGGGTTCAGTTATTGTAATAGTAGTGGATTCAGTTGTTGTAACTGTAGAAGTGGTAGTGGGTTCAGTTGTAGTAACTGTAGAAGTGGTAGTGGGTTCAGTTGTTGTAATAGTAGTGGATTCAGTTGTTGTAACTGTAGAAGTGGTAGTGGGTTCAGTTGTAGTAACTGTAGAAGTGGTAGTGGGTTCAGTTGTTGTAACTGTAGAAGTGGTAGTGGGTTCAGTTGTTGTAATGGTAGTGGATCCAGTTGTAGTAACTGTAGGAGTTTCACTTGTAGAAGTGGTAGTGGGTTCAGTTCTAGAATTGATAGTGGGTCCAGTTGTAGTAACTGTATAAATTTCAATAGTAGCAAAGGTAGTGGGTTCAGTTGTGGAATTGGTAGTGGGTTCTGTTGTAGAAATGGTAGTGGGCTCAGTTGTAGTAGTAGTAGAAGCATCAGTTTTAGAAGTAGTGGGATCAGTTGAAGTAGTTGTAAATGTTTCAATTGCATTAATTGTAGTGGGTGCCATAACAGTAATTAAAGGGGTTCCAGTTGTATAAATGATACTGGGTTTAGATGTAGTAATGGTAGTGGGTTCTGTGATAGAAATGGTAGTGGGCCCTGTTGTAGTAACAATAGAAGCTTCAGTTTTAGATGTGGTAGTGAATTCATTTTTAGTAGAGGTAAATATTTCAATTGTATGAATGGTAGCTGGTCCGGTTACAGTAATTATAGGTATTTCCGTTGTATCAATGATAGTGGGTTCAGATGTGGTAATAGTAGAGGTTCCAATTTTGGAAATAGTAGTGTCAGTTGCAGTAATGGTAGGAGTTTCAATTTTAGTAATGGTAGGAGTTTCAGTTGTAGTAATGGTAGAAATTTCATTTGCAGTAATGGTAGGGGTTTCAGTTGTACTAATGGTAATAATAGAAACTTTATTTGTGGTAATGATAGTGGATTCATTTGTTGCAATGTCTGTTGGTTCAGTTGTAGTAATGGTAGGAGTTTCAGTTGCAGTAATGGTAGGAGTTTCAGTTGTAATAATGTTTGTGGATTTATTTGTTGCAATGTTTGTTAGTTCTGTTGTAGTAATGGTAGGAGTTTCAGTTATAGTAATGGTAGGAGCTTCAGTTGCAGTAATGGTAGGAGTTTCAGTTGTAATAATGATAGTGGATTCATTTGTTGCAATGTCTGTTATTTCAGTTGTAGTAATGGTAGGAGTTTCAGTTATAGTAATGGTAGGAGTTTCAGTTGCAGTAATGGTAGGAGTTTCAGTTGTACTAATGGTAATAATAGAAACTTTATCTGTGGCAATGATAGTGGATTCATTTGTTGCAATGTCTGTTGGTTCAGTTGTAGTAATGGTAGAAGTTTCAGTTGTAGTAATGGTAGGAGTTTCAGTTGTAATAATGGTAGGAGTTTCAGTTGTAGTAATGGTAGGAGTTTCAGTTGTAATAATGATAGTGGATTCATTAGTTGCAATGTCTGTTAGTTCAGTTGTAGTAATGGTAGAAGTTTCAGTTGCAGTAATGGTAGAAGTTTCAGTTGCAGTAATGGTAGGAGTTTCAGTTGTAATAATGATAGTGGATTCATTTGTTGCAATGTCTGTTGGTTCAGTTGTAGTAATGGTAGAAGTTTCAGTTGTAGTAATGGTAGGAGTTTCAGTTGTAATAATGGTAGGAGTTTCAGTTGTAGTAATGGTAGGAGTTTCAGTTGTAATAATGATAGTGGATTCATTAGTTGCAATGTCTGTTAGTTCAGTTGTAGTAATGGTAGAAGTTTCAGTAATGGTAGAAGTTTCAGTTGCAGTAATGGTAGGAGTTTCAGTTGTAATAATGATAGTGGATTCATTTGTTGCAATGTCTGTTGGTTCAGTTGTAGTAATGGTAGAAGTTTCAGTTGCAGTAATGGTAGAAGTTTCAGTTGCAGTAATGGTAGAAGTTTCAGTTGCAGTAATGGTAGGAGTTTCAGTTGCAGTAATGGTAGGAGTTTCAGTTGTAGTAATGGTAGGAGTTTCAGTTGCAGTAATGGTAGGAGTTTCAGTTGCAGTAATGGTAGGAGTTTCAGTTGTAGTAATGGTAGGAGTTTCAGTTGTAATAAAGATTGTGGATTTAATTGTAGAAATAATAGGAATTTCAGTGTCCGATGTCACAACAGATCCTGCAACTGTTATTGTGATATTAGTTGTATCATTCATAATACTGCTGGTGTCAGCTGTTGGATCAATAACTTTGGTAGGGCTGATATCAGTTGATGGATAATTAAAATTGGTATTGCTTATGACAGTTGTTGGGTCAGTCATATTGATGGTGGTGTCAGTAGTTATATCAATCATATTGTTGTTGCTGGTGTCAGTAGTTATATCATCATGTGTAATATGGATGTTAGTTGTTGTGTCACCTCCATGGGTGGTACTGATGTACATTGTTGAATCAATGGCTTTGGTGGTGCTGGTGTCAGTTGGTAGATCAATAAGATTGGTGGTATCTGTGTCAGTTAATGGATCAATAACATTGGTGGTGCTGGTATAAGTAGTTGTTAGATTAAGCACACTGGTATGTTCTGTGTCAGACGTTGTATGTACAAAAATGTTACTGGTGTCAGATGTTGTATCTAAAACAATTCTACTTGTGTCAGATGTATCTGGAATAATAGTGCTGGTTGTGTCAGGTGTCCCATCTAGAACATTAGTGCTGCTGGTGTCAGATGCTGTATCTAGAATATCATTGGTGTCAGATGCATCATTCATAGTGGTAGTGCTGATGTGAGATAATGAGGTTGGTGTCACAGTAACACTGTCCTTAGGTGTCTCAGTAAGTGACAATATGTCCTCTGTCGCATTGTTACTGGTTTCCAGTGTCGTATTAGATACATCCAGCGATAGATCAGAGGAGGTTTCAGGCATGAACGTCTGAGCACAAACCGAGCCAATAGCTGCAAGAAACAATCAGGGATCATTCAGAAAAGTGTGACTTATAAACATTATATATATCATCAGAGTCAAGGATCCAACAAGTTACTAAATGCTTTGGAACCTTATATAATGACATGATGACTAGTATAAAGTGCCACTATAGGTGTCTGTTGTGCCCTCCAACCTCAATCAGGTCGGTCTCTTTCCTGCATCCATTTCTGTACCCTGAAATTAAAGAGAAACACGCCACTAACTGGTTTAATATATTAAGCACACGAGTATCAATAAAGGAAGTTATTGGTTCCTTGATATGCACTGTACATATAATGTTACAATCACAGCTGCCAGTAGAATTTGTATCTGTCATTTTGCAGGTCATCTCTGCAATGTTGAACTCGTTTTTTATGGCCTCAGGCAGAATTGGACGTACCTATGCATATGCAGATTTGGTCACAGCTTATATTTGAGAGCCCTTATGGAGAAGCAGAATGGGGGACAGTAGGGGCTGCATATATGCCTGTCAGCTGGTATATATCTTGGGGGTGTTCGCCCTCTGGTACAAAGATCCATGCTGATAATCATGATCATCAACACAGAACTTTGTAGTGTAAAAAAAAAGGAAAAATTAAAATGTGCCCCTCCGCCCAACAAAACAAGATAAAAAAGTGTCGGTCTTTCTGATATGCACACCGGAGATCAGCTTGCTCCCCTGTCTCTGTATCATGGTGCTGATGGTTCCACCGCTCCTGCCGCCAATGAGTGGAGATGGCGGCCGTCATCTCTGATGCGCGTGCCAGTTTTTTATTATTTTTTAAATATATTTTATTACATCTGTTGCTCCTGCCTGACATCTAGTGGACGACTGGTTTCCTGAACTATTACGTACACCTGTTCTACCTGGGACTTTACAAAAACTCCCAAAGGCAACATTGTAACTCTCATCATCTGACCCTTCTTCCAATTTAAGAGTACATACAATTGTTCATTACTTGTATAGTTTACCTTATTGTGCTTCACTTTGTACATTAAAATGTGTTGTTTTTTTTTTTGCATCTGTGCTGTTTTCTTATAGGAGGGTTGTGATTCATGTTTACATCACATCAGCTAATTGTGAATTTGTCTATATATTTGACGGGACCAACTGACCTATCCTTTCCAACCCCACGAGGTTATGTATACATATCTAGACACAGCATCTTCCTCCCGCTCTAGACACACCACATACAAATCTATAGAAATCCAGGGCAGACCAGGCCCCCCCTCTCCTCCAAGGGCTGATGCTGACTCCCTAGAAACTCATGATGGCAACAGCTCTCTAACGCTATTGATTCCCTCTGTTACAGAGCTGGTATCGGAGATTTCAAGTATCTTTATGCCCCTTATCGACAAAAAAACGAGATGATCTGCAAACCCGATTTTACATCAGCCAAGATTGATTCTAATAGTGCTAGGATTGGAACACTTAAACAACGAGTCAGTGATACAGAGGGTCACTCCCAAACCCAACAAAATTTAGTAGACATTCAGGTTAGAACTATACAATCGCTGGCAGACAAGATTAATGATTTAGAAAATAGGCACCATAGAAACAATTATTATTATCATTCATCATTTATTTGTTAGGCGCCACAAGGTTTCCGCAGCGCCGTACATAATACAAACAGGAGACCATACAGGGTGACATAGTACAGAGCAATAAACACAAAGTACCAATACTTCAGAACTCCGGGCAGACATATGAGCGAAGATGGAGTAGAAGAACAGGTATGGAGACAGGAGGGGAGAGGGGCCCTGCTCATACAAGCTCACATCCTAAGGGAGGGTGGACAAACAGGCACAGGAGGGAGGGAGGGAAACAATCTGCGTTTCATAGGTATAACCGAGTCAGTTAAGGGAGAGCAAATAATAGATTACTTAGGGATCTCCATACCAGAGTCACTGGGTATTCGCAATGATTTTGGTGATCCCCAAATTGAGAAGGCTTGCAGACTAGGTCCAGAGAGAGAAAGGGACCTAGCCAAACCCAGACCAGGGATAGCAAAATTCTTTAGAGGATTAGAGGATATTGATTTACTTTAATGTACACAACTAGAATTCATGTCATTAAGAATGGCCCACCAATACTTTTCACCGACCCCATTCTCGTTAAAAAAATAATTTTCTCCCTCCCCCTCCAACGCAGAGGTCCCTTTTCATCCATAGAGATTCTTCCACGTTTATTCAGTTAGTGTCAATTTGCCCACTATTGTTCAGTGTCAAAATGTTATGTTGTTATATTGCATTTGGAGTACTTGCTACCTTTTTATCACGACACTGACACCTAGGTAACAGACACCTGACATGGCCAGATATATGGTTTTCATGATAAGTTTTTGTAAGTTTTTCAAATGTTCCAATCCCTCTGTCCCACTCCCTCACTCAACCCTCGCTGCTCTCCTCCTGTTAACAACATCACCCTAGACCCTGTAAACCCTTCTGTGGTTTTAAAATCGTTCCTATACCCCTCCTTTATATCTTTTGGAGAGAAAGCTATTTACAAAAGTTCATGTTCATTATTTATCTATGTGTGCTGTTTTACATGACAACGCACATTTACTATTATTTAGCTTTGGTTAATTTGGGAAAATGGAGTAAGAAACTCGACGTGATACATTTGCTGCACCTGGTTAGTTTGTTCATGGTATATGTACATGTGACAATGCTATTTTTTCCCTTGTTAATGCTGACAATATATTCAGGGTTTGAAACAAACCACATGGACCTGTCTATGTTGGAGATCTCTCTACTTGCTGGGTTGGGGAGACCTCTACTCAATGGTTATGTTTACGATGGAATGATTTTGATACAAAAAGGAATTGGATGACTGATCATCCTAATTTAACTTTTGACTCATCTCATCACACAGTTAGGCATTTTAATTTAATCTCTTGGAATACTGGAGATTGCTAAATTATTATTATTATTATTATTATTACTATTAATATAAAACTCCCAATTTAAGAGGAGGTAAATTAAACCCTGTCTTCCTCCAGGAGACCCATTGAAAGGAGGGAGTTGACTCCACCCTCAGGGCCAAATTGATAACTGATTGTGTATTTGATCCATTCCGCATTAAGGCCAGAGAGGGCGCTATCCTTATTTATAAGAATCTCCAGTACGAAATCCATGATCCTATAACAGACTATGATAGTCGCTATATTATTCTAGATGTTACAAATCACCAATGGTATACAATGGTTAATATTTATGCTCCCTAACTTGGTCCTACATGTTTTCTATGCTGACTTACTTGCTGTTCTGGCCACGAGGGACAACTCACAATTAATTATTGGGGAAGATTTTAACACAGTTGACAACCCACTATTGATGATGCCCCGGATAGAGGATGCCCCTTCTTATCTATGGAATCATGTCCACAATCGAGGAACATCAAATTGACAAACCCCTGGCTACTATTTAACTCTTCTGAAAAGTCCTATATATGTTTTACTCAACGGTTCATCTCTCTCTCCCCAGGATTGACTACATTTTAGTGGCTGATGCCTTAGTTCCCTACATACAAGACACTGAGATACATGACATCCGTATCTCTGATTACACGCCCATATCTCTCTCAATTAGTGTTATACAGCCTAAAGACTGTTGCTGCCTTTTGCGTGTCCCTGCCTATCTAGCTGATTCGAATTATTTCAAACTGTACTTGAATGCAAAACTCGAACCCAATATCTCCAAGCTAGTGTGGCACAAGTTAGAGTATACTAAACAGAAAAGTTATCGCTGGGGCAACAAGACAGGGAGGCTACTGGCCCTGATGTCTCATCTGAGACATCAGACGCATCCAGTGGTGGCTATGAGGGATCCAATTTCAGAAGGTTTCAGCAGTATTATCCTACTCTGTATAAGAACCTACCTATAGCTATTTCTCTGCATGCTCGTGTCTTAGCTAATGCTGAGTTGCCCAAACTTAATTCCATTCAAAAAGACATCTTGGGTAGCCCGATTACTATGAATGCCACAATAACTGTATTAAAAAATGATAAGGCCCCGGGTCAGGATGGACTGTCGGCAGAATACTGTAAACTTCTGCACCAATATAGCTCTTACTCTTTTAGATCTTTTTTTAAACTAATCATTCTGAATTGCCACCTTTCCCATCTTTTAATGAAGCTTACACTACAGTTATCCCTAAACCGGGTAGGGTCCCGCAACTTGTCACATCTTACTGCCCAATTACATTACTAAACTCCCATTTCAAGTTGTTGTCCAAGACATTGGCTACCCTCCGTGCATTACTAACGGACCACCAACTGGGCTTCGGTCAAGAAAATCCATACAGCCCTGGCAATGGTCAAATCAGCATCTCAAAACGTGGACACTCCCAATATGCTACTAAACTTAGACACTTGCCTTCGACATGGTGCTGTGGCCCAATCTCTATGCAGTCCTGAAAGCTAGAGACTTTGACCCCGCTTTTGTTCAAATGATAGAATACTTTTACGCTAATCCCACTACTGCTATTCTGCTGAATGGCTCAAAGAGTGCGGCAATTACCATGGGAAGGGGCTCCTACCAGAGTTGTCTTTTATCATTGCCACTTTTAAGTCTGGCACTAGACCCGCTTCTCCGCACACTGCAATACTGGCCTGTTTTCCAAGGCATAATGATAGGTACCACACAAGTCAAAATATCATTTGCTGATGATCTCCTACCATACATTGCCAATCTGCAACACACACTAACCACAATCCTGGAGAGTCGAGGAATTTGGCTGGGTATCTGGTTTTATTGTAAATATGGATAAATCTATAGCCCTATACCTCAAGGACGGTGTGAGTTGCCACTCCTGGGGTTGGACTACTTGGTTAAAGTGGGCCGCTCATCAATTCACCTACTTAGGAATTCAACTCCCTAAACTTCAGTCATGCCTAACATGTTAATTTCAATTAGAGAGCTGCAACAAGAGGTGGGGGGGGGCTGGAGTCATCTCCTTCTATCTTATGTTGGTAGGACGAACTTAATAAAAATGGTCTCTTTCTCCCAACTTTTTTTTATCTCATACAATGTCTACTATTGACAAAATAAGATTTTACACTCTTAGATTTTCTATTTTGAAACTTCATTTGGAAAGGGAAACAACCAAGGGGTAAATTTATCAAGCTGCGGGTTTGAAAAAGTGTAAATGTTGTCTATAGCAGTATCACAAAACTTGCCTGTATATACAGAGTAAATTAACCTCACCTTGACACTGCAGCTTTGTCAGAACAACAGGTCTCCCTCTCCCTATGTACCCTTGTGCTGCATTCTGGTGTTTCCCTCTGTATGACCTTTTGGCTTGTTAGACCTCTGTTTCTGGACAGCCAGTTTGCTACCTGTGCTCCTGTGTATCTGACCCGGTTATCCATACGACCACTGCTGTCTGTGCTCCAGTGTATCTGACCTGGTGACTCCCCTGTGTGTGGTGTTTCTTCAGCGTATCCGACCAGGTGTTTCACTGATTACGGCTTAGGATTCTTCTGTGTTTGCTGAACCACTTCAGCTAACTAATCCTGCCTTGCCTCGCTGTACTACACTACTGCTATAGAGTCTGCTCTCCCGGGGCCAGATTTATGCTCTAGCTAATCGTCTGTCACCTATCACGTCAGTGGAGTAACCTAAGGGCCGTGACCTGCGAAACTCTGGCAGCAAAATCCATCCCGCTTTGCGTGCTTCTTGGTAAGGCTGGGCTTTTCGTTAGATTCCATGACTTGGGAAAGTCAGCGCTAACACTGACTGATAGAAATCCCCTTAGAATCGTAGCAAGCAACCTATCAGTTTCAGTTGATATTTTGTAGAATGTACTCAATAAATGATAACTAATTGGTATACTAAATAAGTTAATCTAATTGGTTGCTATTGGCAACATCTCCACTTTTTCAAACCTGCAGCTTGATAAATTTAACCCCATAGATCACCTTGAAGAAATTACAACAATATAGGGCTAATGATGGTATCAATTTCCCAAATGTAGTTTTGTATAACTACGCAGTAACCCTCCGATATCTATGTGATTGGTTGTGTAATGAAAATCTGTATGCTAACACCCTTCTTGAACGCCAGTTTGCCCCTAATATAGCCCTTCTGCATGTATAGTCTCAGTAAATCCCAACTGTCAGTAAAGATAACCCACTCCTCTGGACCACTCAGAGAATGTGGCATATCCTCCGTCATAAGCATAATCTGATTGCAAACAAATCCCTTCAAATGCCATAACTCAGACTTTCACAGAGGTATGGCAGGCTACCCATTTACAATTTGATAGGCGGTGGGTATTACACTTGGTTAATTAAACGGAAAGAAGACCTTTGACATTTTTGGAGGTCTCTGAAAAATATGTATCCGATGGCGTTTCTACAAGCGGAACATTACAATAGTGGGGAACTCTGGGTACTATTGGATGAACATTGGGCTAATCCTTTGATTCCTATAGTATTTTCCTCTCCCCATAAACACCACTATTCACTATGGCATGTTGAGAGATATAATTGATTTCTCTGCAACGCAAACCAGCATTTCCCAATGTTTGATGTACTTTCCTGACCTCACTGCAAAAAAATTTGCTTAAGACTCTAACTAGTTCATGCAACCTGATCTCTGCAAATACATATACCAAGATGTTTTTAAACATATTTCATGGTACATACCTGACCCCCCAGAGACCCTTTCGGATGGGCCTCCTTTAGTCTAGTAATTGCATTCAATGCCAAACTGCTAATGCGGATTTATTCCATTGCTTATGGGAATGCCCCTTAGTTACACCTTTTTGGCTTCAGGTGAAACTTTTTGCGTAAGGCTCATTGTTAAATTATGTTCCCTTTTTGCTGGAATGGATCGTACAGGGAGTGTTTCAGACTGGTCAGAAAATATCTAAAGGGGGTAGATGACCATGACTTGCTATTTGTGCAGCTGCACGCAAGTCTATCTTACACTTATGGTTACACCCTACAACCACTCCTTTATCCCTTTTCAAGAAGCAGCTAAGTTTCATATTTCGCATGGATTGGTTGGAGACACTTATCGATGGGAATGCCAGGTTGTGAGGTTTTTCGACATTTGGGAAACTTATATTAATATACTCTCTGCTAACACTAAGGGTCACTTACGGGCATGGATTCAACATACGGCTTGGTACGAGCTTAGAAATGTGGCGGGTGGCCCTCTTATTCTAGACTAATACTTTTGATGCAGGATTTGCGTCATGTTCTGCTACACTTCCCTTTCGAATTTGTGATGAGTGCAGCGAACTGTTGGGGGTTCCATGTGATCCAATGCTTGCAGTCCTGATTCCTGACATGAGGCATGGAAGCGTGAAATGTATGCCTTTTTCATATTCACAGTTATAACTAGAGCTGCTCACTGACCTCCGTGTTGTGGTTTTGGTTTGGGATCTGGATTACGTTCGGGTTTCGGTTTTTGATTTTGCCAAAACCACCCTTGCATGTTTTGGTTTTGGTTTTGTTTAGCTATTTTTTACTAAATTTCATTTTTTGGGGTAAAATCACATAATTTCAGTATTATTTTTAACCTACATTATTATTATTAACCTTACTAATACTAATTTGCAGTGATTTCCATTCAATTTTAGGAGAGGTAGCATGTACAATTTATCAAGTCAAGCAGTTCATCCACAAGGAGTGCCTCTTTTGTGGCAGAAGTGCAAGTCCAACATTGCCCTCCCTAAACAAGCTAACAATGGGCTTGTTATAGTAATGGCAGAAACACATATCAGTTGCAGGAAAGATTAATGGTGCAATATCGAATTGTCCTTGGGCCTTCCCACCCACCCATATGTTGGATTTTACAAAGGACATGCACAATTTAACAAACCAAGCACTTCAGCGACACGGGCTACCACTTTTGTGGCTGAAATGCTTGGTTTGTTTAGGGCATTGATAGCTGGTTTAGTGGGGGCCAACAGTGCTGTAAAATGAATTCTACACTGTCAAGATGTTGTCGTAATCATCCTCAGCATCATCTTCACCCTCATCAGTGTGTATATCATCATCACAGACTATTGATTCATCTCCGCTGGAATCCGCCATTAGAGAAGTGTCAGTACTTGGATGTATTTGCCGGTAAAGGCCTTCCTCGTGGAAGATGTAGTTCATTTTGATGAACATCATCTATTCCACATTTTTAGGAAGTAACCTCCTACGTCGATCACCGACTGCTGAAAACTCTTTCTGAGTACACACTGGAGGGTTGCAGCTTAAGTATTGCAAAGCAAGTTTGTACATGGGTTTCCAAATGACTTGTTTTCCTCCCAGTATGGAAAGGGACTGTCTGACATTTCGATTTCAATGAAGTTTTGAAAATAATCCTCCAGCATCCTTTGCATGTTAATAGTAGGATCGGATGGAGTTATGGCCGAGGTCACACTTTTTTTGCTAAAATCTTTCAAACCAGACCAGATGTCAAATTGTTGTGGTCTGCCACCTGCGTCATCCATGCTTCTCTTTGGAAAGTGCAATTTCTTACGAGCAGCAGCTGCCTGAGAAACTGAAGGAGGAGACGAACCAAGGACCAGTTCAGCGGTCAACTTGCTGACCAAGAGCTCCTTACATCTGTTCAGATCTCGGTCATTTGGAAGCAAAGAATTGACGTAGGTCTTAAACCTAGAATCAAGCACAGTCGCTAAAACATAGTGATCCCACTTCAAGATTTTAATAACTCTTGGAGCATTGCGAAGCGAATTAAGTACTTGATTTACAAGGCCAACATACTTTGCGGAATTGCTTTCTTTCATCTCCTCCTTCAGTTTGTCAAGCTGCTTTTCCAAAAGTCGAATTAAGAGAATGACTTGGCTCAAGCTAGCAGAGTCTGAACTGACTTCACATGTCACAACTTCAAATGGTTTCAACACCTTGCACAGCACAGAAAGAAATCTCCACTGTGCAAGACTGAAATACATTCCCCCTCCTTTCCCAATGTCATGGCTTGTGTAATACGCTTATATGACTTTGCACTGTTCCTCCATCCTCTGAAGCATGTACAGGGTGGAATTCCACCTTGTTAACACCTCTTGCTTAAGTTGGTGGCAGGGCAAATTAAATTGTTCTTGGAGCTGTTGCAATCTCCTACATTCTGTGGCAGAATGCCGGAAATGTCTCGATATTTTACGGGCCACCGAAAGCATCTCCTGCACCTCACGGTTATTTTTCAAGGAGCTCTGCACCACCAAGTGTATTGTGTGAGCAAAACAGGGAATGTGATGGAATTCACCCAGCTGTAATGCTCGCACAATATTGGTGGCGTTATCAGAAATGACATATCCTGGGGAGAGTCCAAGTGGTATAAGCCATGTATTAATGACATGCCTTAGTTTTTGTAACAAATTGTCAGCTGTATGCCTGTTAGTGAAGCCGGTGATACAAAGAGTGGCCTGACTGTGACAAATGTTACGTAGTGGTGTACATGCTGCTGCTGTTCCTGATGGTGAAGGCGAATGATCAACCCAGTGGGCTGTCACAGTCATATAATCTTTTGTTTTCCCACTTCCACTTGTCCACATGTCTGTGGTTAAGTGTACAGTGGGTAGAATGGGATTTTTGAGCCCAATTACTACATTTTTACGAACGTTCTGGTACAGTTGAGGAATAGCTTTTCTTGAAAAATGGTGTTGAGGTGGAATTTTGCAATGGGGACACAAAACCTCAATTAACTGTGAAAAACCAGCTGCGTTTATAGTGGATAGTGGACGCAGATCTAACACTAGCATAGTCGCCATGGCGTCTGTGATACGCTTAGCGACTGGGTGACTGCTATCATACTTGCTTCCTCTAGCAAAAGATTGTTTCACAGTTAATTGTTGTAAAGTACTAGGTAGCAGGTAGTACATGTTCTGTCGCATCTGCTCTTTAATTGTCGTCATGAAGTTGCTTATTGTCAGGTATGCATTTCATAAACTGTTTAAAAAAGCAAAGCAAAAAACAAAGTAGAAATATAGGAGGAAAAGATCAAATAGTGGCCTCATAATGGGATAGTCATGGGTTCGAGATAGCATGAAATTTAATAGGTCATCCGTGTAATATACTCATTATAAACGCACAGTGTTAAGTTTGCTAGATTCTATTAATTATGTCAGTGAGAGTGGGGAGTTTAGTTTGTTTCCATTTAGCAGTTACCACGCATTTTGCAGCATTAAGAATGTGTCTAATCAGAGCTGACTTATAAATATGTTGGTGTCTGAAGTGAAATGGTGTAAGACGGGCAGATAGGAAACGCCACTTTCACGATATCATGATTTAAGGGATGAATGCCTCACCAGAAACAATGTTGGGGCAGGTCCACTAGATATAAAAGAGCCATTCAAATTAAATATACAGAGGAATTGTCTCAAAGTGTCTAAAATATTGGAAAGGGAGTCAATATCCTCAGTATTCCCAATGACCTTTATGCACAAGCAGTACAGTATCTTGCGAGAAGCTTTTCCAATATTATCCACAGATGTAGGTGTGGTAAATAGAGAGAGAAAAAGAGACATCTATGTAACCACTCTCAAAATAAATAAATAAATAAATATACCCAAAGTGGGAAGTCTTTAGAGAATAAAGCTGTGCAGTTAGAAGGCACTCTCAATTAGCACCATGTGTGTAGTTTTCATATAAATATTTCCAGGGTATATACCCCTTACAAACCGCTTACTTTTTGTTCATATAAATCACCAGTTAGAATCATTCGCTGTTTCTTTATGGCTTCATAGACTCGATTTCATGCATCATATATGAAAAACAAGAGCATGTCGAGCATATAGTGCATTATTTCTAAAAACTCTTTTAATGCTTCATAAAAAAAATAAAAAACAATCTAAAACATATAGTTTAACAAATGAATCCTTCAGTATGAGTAGCAAGTTCACTCCTACCGAGTTTTCTGAGGACTATCAGCGTTATCAAACAGAACTGATGTATCTCCGGCTCGGTAAACGTCAGTCGTCTTTAAACTACGGGTAGGTGCAGGACTCACTCGAAATCACTATGTAACCACCAACGCGTTTCAAACCCTTACTGGTTCTTTTTCAAGGTGAGTTCTTTAGTGGTTCTCCACTGTTATTAATACATCCAAGGACCAATCATAAAGCGCACCCAATGTCCGTAATACAATTATTCACATTAGTACAAAATAACGAAACTACTGCTTCATATTTATATCCACCACCTCAAAGCAAACTTTTTGTATAGACACACAATTGATATAATATAAATGCATTCAAACACATTTTTGCTAATGGCAACAAGTTATAATTATTGACACCTGTGGTTAAGTGCTGCAGATTCATTCACAAAAATGAGCTAAGCATACCTATAGCTCTTATAGTTTTTAAATGTTCCATCTGCATAATTCTCAACAACCAATACTAGCGTTTTAATAAGTACCACAAACTTTTAATACCAATCAACTTAAAGTGACATAACTTATTTTTTACTTTCTTTATGTGAAAACTCAAGGGTATTTTGGTTTGGGACTTCCATTACATGTAACATATTCACCGATTTTATATCATCATAATTCAATACTAGTAAGTACCACAAACCTTTAGTGCAAGTCAACTTAAGGTGACATAACTTATTACTTGCTTTCTTTTATGTGAAAGCTCGATTATTTGTAGATTCCGTTACGTGTAACATATCCACCAATTCTATATTAAAGAATGTCATATAGCATGTCATCACACTCCATATATATAGGTGACATCCTAACAACAGATTTATGGATGTCATAGTGATGACACTATAAAGATGACATCCTAACCCATGTTTGTATCGTATATAGTGAATATGAATCACTTCAGAAATATATATCATCTCTCCAGACTGTACAAACCTTAATGGGTAATAAGTCCTACATGTACATGCATCAGACAATTTAAAGTCCTCAATATACCGATATATTGCATCAATCCATTATGTCAAATATTTATATATTATATTTAAAATATTCTATTAATTTCTAGACTCGCAGGAAAAAACGTTTTATAATCCTCGTATAAAAATTCAAAGAATAAATGTTTAAACATTTAGTATACATATAGATTGATGCTTTATTTCTTATAAGAACCATTTAAGTTCAAAGTCCGTATTCAGACCATATGGGGTTAATGTCTTTAATGTATAGATACATTGGGCAGCACAGTGGCCTAGTGATTAGCACTCCTGCCTTACAGTACTGGGGTCATGAGTTCAATTCCCAACCATGGCCTTATCTGTGTGGGGTTTGTATGTTCTCCCTGTGTTTGAGTGGGTTTACTCCGGGTGCTCCAGTTTCCTCCCACACTCCAAAAACATACTGGTAGGTTAATTGGCTGCTATCAAAATTGATCCTAGTCTCTGTCTGTCTGTCTCTCCCTGTCTGTCTGTGTGTGTGTGTGTGTGTGTATGTATCTATATTAGGGAATTTAGACTGTAAGCTCCAATGGGGCAGGGACTGATGTGAATAAGTTCTCTGTACAGCGCTGCGGAATTAGTGGCGCTATATAAATAAATGATGATGATGATGATACTCTCCATTTCTGCTTTAGATAGTCTAGTTTCTAGATCTCTACATCTTCAGTTTTACCTCACTAATTTAATCCCACAAAAGAATTTAATTGATTCAACACTATATGTGTGTTTTTCTTGGCAATGCGCTGATGGAGAATGGTTTATAAATCCATTTCTAATATTACGAAGATGTTCCGCTATACGTATTTTTAAGGCTCTACATGTTTTTCCAATATATTATTTTCCACATATACACTCAATCAAGTAAACATTTTTTGAGTGACATGTGATGAAATCTTTGATTTCATATTTTAACCCAGTGGTAGTTGATGTAAACTCGGTGATCTTCGACTACTCACTTTTAATGTTCCTACAGGGTAAGCACATGCCACACAATCCTTTTGTCCGAATATAATTGGTAGTTCCTTTTTTTGGTAAAGTACTTCTAATTATTTTGTCCTTCAAATTTGGAGCCTTTCTATAGATACAGAAAAACTCTTCATTGAAATTCCTGTGAGTGCTAATCATAAGTCTACAATATGTTTATAAATGGTTAAATAAGATATAGCCTGTACAAAATGTAATATTATTCTTTGCAAAATCCCATACAGATAGAAATGTAATAAGGGCATCTGTCCTTATACAGATAATAAATGATAATAAGTAGTTTGGTGAACTTCATTAAATTTACACTATATTAAAAAATAGAAATAATACCAGTAAGAGTGTGGAAAAAAATTAGTAATGGAAGTAGACAGCCTATTATAACTATTATGGCTATAAAATTAATAAAAAACGGTTATTTAATAATATAAGTGTGAAAACTGTGTCGAGAAAAATTCAATTATGGGGAACAATAATAAAGAAAAATACGGTCCGAAAGTAAAAGTGATAAAAGCTATATGAAAATAAGTGGGTGAATGTGCAAACAATCAGTGGAAAAAATGAAAAACAGTTATTAAGTGAATAATATACTGAACAAATATGAGAAAAAATATTCAAATGAAGCGTAATAAAGTGTAATAAATAGAACTCTACCCAACTTAGTTACTGTAAATAGAATGTCACAGAGCGGTATTGCAAAAACCATATCCAAAATATGATCCAAAGTTAGCAAATTATAACCTACCCAAACTGGATGGCATGCGTCATACAATGGAGAAAATCAAAATTAATAACAACTTTCCATTATCAAAATTATAAGTGGATTTGATTTACAGGAAGGCCATATAATTGCTATAATCATTAAGGCCATAGGGGACTAAACTTCCCATCAAGAAAATCTTCTTTGTTTCTCGTCTCAGAAGTTCCTGTTGTAGGTCCCCACCTCTTAGACCCAAATTCACTTGCTCCATGGCAAAAGTTTTTTGAAGTGCTGGATCACTATTATTGTGTCTTAAAAAATGTCTAGCTTCCGTGGTAAGAGGCTTAAGATTGGCATTATCCCTTATAGAATTCCGGATATTGCCAACATGTTCCAATACTCTCCTTTTAAATGGTCTGCTAGTCATTCCGACATATCTGAGTTTACATGGGCACGATAGACAATATATTACGTTAGGAGAATTACAATTGAGAAATTGGAGAATCCTCAAAGTTTTGGAAAAATTTATCTACATATTCTTTAGTCTGGACCATGTATTGGCGGCCTTACACCTGCCACATTTGAAGAAATCAACTGGTCTGGATGATCACTTTTTATCAGGTGTAAGCGAGCTATATACTAGTTTGTCTTTAAGGTTCCTGGAACGTCTCCAAGTGATGGAGACCCTGTCCTCTAGTATCCTTTTCAAATCTGCATCTAGTAACAAAAAATGCCAATGCTTATGAAAAATATGTGTTATCATTTTCCACTCTGTACAGAAAGTTCCTATCATTCTTGTCTTTGGATCAACTTTATTATTCTTGGTATCCGGATAGATAAGGGACTCTCTGCCTGTAAGAATGACAGCTTTCTCAGACTGTTTAATGACCTTCTTACTATAGTCTCTGCATAATAACCGGTTCTTAAGTTCATTGGATCTTTGAATAAAAACCCTCTCATCACAGCAGTTCTTTTTTTATTCTCAATAGCTCCCATTTTGGAACTCCGCTGATAACTGGCGGGTAGTGTGAGCTGGTAGAATGCAACAGACTGTTAGTAGCCGTCTTCTTGCGGTACATATCTCTGTTAAGTCTCCCTTCTGCTGTTTTGGAGATGGTAAGATCCAAAAAATTGATCTCAGTGTCATGTATTTCTGATGTTAGTTTGAGATTGAAATCATTTACATTTAAAATGTCTTTAAATGCACAAAAAAGAATGTCGTTACCATCCCACAAAATGAAAACATCATCAATGTAACATAGTCACAAAATTATGGGGCTACTAAATTTCTCGTTGCACTGATTTGTTTGTCATCTTTGCCTTCCGATCGGATACGGTTTGATGGTCCATGTGCATACACAAACACACACATATATATATACATATAACATGAAAAATTGTCATCAGCGCTTGTTCTTTCCCAGGAAATGTATGTGCGTATCTAGCAAAATAAAAACATGGACTATTATTTCATATTTTGATCAAAACATTTAAGCTTGCACCCCAGCACCTCATTTTATGAAGGTCCTAGCACTGACATATGTGACTCAAACACAATTAAATTGCAGTTAAAAACAGATTGACTCACCTCCCAGTTATTGGGGCTTACATATGAAAAAGGGTTATCTTTCTCCTGGGACAACTAGTAGATTTTTTCGTGCTGTTCCTATGAAGGTTTATATTTTCACATTGTGCAATGTCATGTTTACTCTCTCTACAAAGGATTGGCAATATTTTCTCTTCTTTGAATATTAATATCTGTGGATTTTGATGTGCTGTAATATTCATTGAGCAACAAACCCTCCCACGGCAAGGGGATTCCCTATGTCTCCCCTCCCCCCCCATTTTTCTTTTTTTAATTGTTTGTCGCCCTTTTTTATTTTTTGTACCCCATATCCTTGTAGAAATTTATCAATAAAAATGTATTGATGAAAAGTGTTGGCTTGTAAGTCACACTCAAAATGGTCTTATATTGGCCCGATAAGCAGCCAAGAGAACATCGGGCAGTATTTTTTAATCCATGGTGCTAACTGCATGGACATATAAATGCCCTATATGTATACTAGATGAAAAGAAAGTCATTGTCAGCACTTGTATTTACTAATGCAAACTCAGCTAAATGACAGCATAACTTATTAGATATTATATTTTGATCAAGACATTACACACACATATATATATATATATATATATATATATATATATATATATACATACATAGAGAACAGACAGATGTGACATAGGTATATAAAAGATATAAACTATTCCTATGGTGATGGGACCCTGCACTGAGCTGAGTGCTGTAGTTAGAGGTAGTTCTATATCATTTTAGGGCAGTAGTAAAGGATTTGGAGGCTTTGGGTGAAACATTAGGTCACCTACCAATCTCTTGGCAGCCTCCTGAAGAGGCCAAACACACATAATAATCATCACCATTTATTTATATAGCGCCAGTAATTCTGCAGCGTTGTACAGAGAACTCACTCACATCAGTCCCTGCCCCATTGAAGCTTACAGTCTAAATTCCCTAACACATACACACACAGACAGACACACAGACTAGGGTCCATTTATTTTTTTTAGCAGCCAATTAACCTACTAGTATGTTTTTGGAGTGTGGGAGGAAACCCACGCATGCATGACATGGACCGCAGGCATCCTGCATTTGGCTGTAAATACCCACAGAAAGGGCATCTACTACAAGGGTAATTTTCATAAATCTATATCAACTTTATAATCAATATAAACAACACATGAATAAATATTATAATAATGTAACAATTAGTAAACAGGGCGTTAATAACCTACAAACAGATTTGACATCAGTGAACAGTTTTACGGTCCGTGAAAACTCACACAAGACACCATCATTTTTTGAGTAGTCAGATACATGTCAGGTCCTATAGGCCTCTCCACTTACCATGGGTCATCAGAAGGGTGAGTGCAGTCTTGTAGAGAACCCATCCTGTAGGGGTGGTCATGATCAGTGGGTCCTGCATGGAGGTAAGACGTCTCCCTATGATGTCCTTCTGCTTGTTTCCACTTCTCTCAGTACAATAAGTCACCTATTTCCCAGAACTATACAGAGAGGGTGGCTCTCATGCCAGACAGGAGAAATTCTATAAAATGTACAGCATTATGCATTACAATGAGCATACAATAAACTTTACACATCACTACAATAAAATTGCTGAGGAATGATTGACACGATGGGGAGGACTTGTTAATCCATTTCTGATCAGGGCACATGCCAGGTGCTGAAAATTGAGAATAATTTCCTTATTGTTCTCAGTGATCAGTTTAATCACATCCCTGGCCAAAAAAGTACAGAGAAAAGATTATGAATCATAATTACTGAGCAATTTCTAGGTATGTCAGCAGAACGAATCCCTGTAGTCAATCGTTTTGTTCTGTTCACTCACTTGTGACACAAAAGAGGTGGAACATGGTGCGAATAAAAAAGTAAATTAAAAAAGTAAACATAAATGCATCTTGCACACCATTAGCTCCATAGGGAGGTAACCAGCACAGCACATAGGTTACCTTCTGCTTCTGAATCAGGTTTGGCTGCCATCTATTTCCCGGTCACCCTACTGCATTCCACTTCACAACTTTAATATGATGGTAAAAACAGCTGAACTTTGGAACAAATATATAATATCAAGATAAGAGACCTTATCTGTGCTGACTTATATAGAGAACAGAGAGTAGGAAATGCAGCCAAATGAAGGTGATAGGAATTGTACAAAGAGAAGAAAGACTCCAAGGCACAAAAATTCGTGGATGTGGCCAGGGGACGAATCAGAGTGATCTTGTTTACTAGACAGAAAGTTGTGAGAAAAGGACATTCATTTGCATCAACAATTGTTTATAGTCAGTATATACGCTTATCATACACAAAGGGCTAGATTTATTAAGCTGTGGGTTTGAAAAAGTGGGGATGTTGCCTATAGCAACCAATCAGATTCTAGCTTTCATTTATTTAGTACCTTCTACAAAATGATAGCTAGATTCTGATTGGTTGCTATAGGCAACATCCCCACTTTTTCAAACCCACAGCTTAGTAAATCTAGCCCAAAGTATGTTCTGGCCAGAACTCGTATATAAATGTACAAACAAATACCATGCCTATAGATAAGGTGTCACAGTAATCAAATACTAATAGGCAAATGTTGAACAATGTAGTGAAAAATTTATTTTCTTGGCTAGTGTCGCACAGGCTCTAAACTGCTTTTGTATGCTGGCTCTTAAAGAACTACATGTGCCAACATACCCATAGCTGCCTGTGTATGCTGGCACCCACTGCGGAGACCTTTAACGCACCTGTAAAAAAATGCACCGAATTGCATACTCACACATCACAGTAGAGTCCTTTATTAGAAAGCAGGTTCCCCTGGGGGTGGGGGGGACTTATTAGTGACTCCCAAATCTAATATATAATATCATATTTCTAAAACCAGGGGATTCCGCCATCCCTAATTTGACTAAACCTGATACACCAGAGCCTGGGAGCCTGCCAGGGAAAGTCTGTCCAGACAGTGTACCGCGGCCTATACAATACCCGAAGCCAGAGACTCAAGAAAGTGGATCCCAACTCCAGACCATTGAACCATGAACACTCATCCCACAAACTGCCTCCCATGTTATCTGTGCACAAAATTCCCTGAAGAGCCTCCAAAACCACCTCCAGATCTTGATCTGTGCAGCTCCTGCAGTCTAGGGATGCGTCATGGTTTATACTACCAAATAGGTGCCATCCTCCCACCATGCAGGACCTTGACATTCCTGGGCTGCACTGCAGAGCACCCTCCTGACGCCAGGGAGCTCAGTTACTTGGCCAACCTGCTTTCCTTCACCTGGGGGGAAAACACTTTGCAGCCCAGGCTCCCGCTCTGTATATGTATGCTATGTGTGGTTGCTGTTGAGGAAGTGCTGGCAACAAATACCTTGCAGTCATCATCTGTTCTCAATATATACCACACAGTCCTCCAGCCTCTTCTTCTTGGCTTGAACTCAGACAGTTCATATGACAGCATTACGTGTCATTGCTCCAGTGGTAGAAGCCACCCCGTGGGTGTCGGTCATGCTTGCTGCAGTTAAAAAGGATGGTTCGCATCTGCATTGGCCCTGTGCATCTGAATAAAACTCTGATGAGACCACAGCATTCCCTCAGGACTGTAGAACAAGTCATAGCCAGCATGCCAAATGCAAAGATATTCACCACCCTAGATGCCAAGTGTGGGTTCTGGCAGATCACATTGGTCAAGGAGTCATCCTTACTCACTACATTTATGACACCTCTGGGCAGACATGCCTTCCTCCGAATGCCCTATGGCATCTGCACTGGCAGTGAAGTATTCTAGCAAAGCATGCAACACCTCTTTGAGGAATACCTTTGTGAAATCATCATTGATGACATCCTCTTGTCGGGTTGCACCATGGAGGAACATGACATGCGCCTCCGCAAAGTTCTCTACAAGATTCATGAAATCAACATGTGGTTAAACCCTGATAAGTGTCGTTTCAGAGTTACTGAGGTCCCAATTTTTTACCACTTTCTGACGTCAGAGGATGTCAAGCCGGATTCATGCAGAGTCCTTACAGACACTGTGTCACGGTGCGCTCAGATCTGCTGGACTGACATTCTCTATCGCCTCTATGCTCTCAGCAGTCTCTTTACTCTCAATCTAACGGTGAGTGTGCTCCATCTATGAAGCACTGTACTATAATTTATTACACAACTGCACCTCACCCCAATCCCCTGCTCTTTGGAGAGGGTAAGGGGTACATTTATTATGTGGTAGTTCCATAGGACCGCCGATTCCCACCACTTTGAAGTCATTTTCTTCAAACGGCAATTTTATTAAAAACAAAACCCTCTACTCTCCTGCTTTTTGATCTACTTAACTTATATGTGAAAAGTCTGAATTTTTCTTAACCAACCTCTCCCACAAAGACACTGTACCCAATACCACCTCTAGAGGTCCCCACAACTTTATTCTCTTGTAAGTAGCTCAGAAGTTATTTTAGTTACATACTGATCTTGTCACTAAACTAAACTAATCTCGACTCTTATCTACCTACAACTAACATTCTAAAGGATATTGAGCCGTGGGGCTAAATCAACTAAAAGACTGTTTGATGGAAAGCACTGATTTTTGGCAATTTTTGGGCAGCTATCCCAATTTTTAACATTATAGAAATACAAATAATCAGATATACTAAGCTGCGGTTTGATATATTGCTGAAGGAACCGCTTGTAAAACAGCCAAAACAAAAGTGATAGTTGTAAGAGGTGAAATTTTTATTTTTCATTATATTTTGGGGCAATATTATTGTATTATATTATGGAGAAATATGAATATATATAATTATATGAAGGGGAAATAATATTTGATTGCTAATTGGGGGTGAATAATTATTTATGATGGGGCAACAGCTATTATATGGTACTACAAGTGCCAGCATGCACTTGTGCCCATGTGCATGCTTTCACTTGTAGTGCCACATGTGTTCAATACACGTGGTGCCCCAATCATGAAAAAATAAGTGTTGTCCCAAAATCGACACCCTCCAGCAGAAATACCCTCTGTAGAACTTTGTTACTCTTTTGACCATTCTCTTCTTTTGAATCAATATGCTTGTATACCCCTATCAGACGGAGCATGATATCCTCAATTTACAATATACTACTCGACTTGCCCGATGCTATCTCTGTTCTGGAAGATTCAATCCCTAAAGACCTGTTGATCTTTCATTTTTCAATCCTCCCCAAAACCAAACATTCCATAAAACTGACTTTGTACAGGAGCAGCCAAATCAACTATTGTATTCCATTGGAAGTTAGTAGACCCTCTTCCACTGTCAGTGGTTAAAATCTGCATCTGGCAAATTACATGCACGATAGACCAGATCTCTTTACCCAAGTTTGGGCCCATGGCTCTTTACGGAGGACAGAACCACCTGCACCGCGACTAACCATACTCGGAGTCACACCGAGCCTTCCTACTATCCTCTAATCTTTCTACTCTGCTTATCTGGATCACTTTGGCCCACCAGTATCTACCATGTAAATAATGCCTGTTCTGTGAAACCCCATCCCTCCCCTCATCCACTTCTGCCTCTCTTCGTATGTTTGCTTGTTTAATTGTTAGAAATTTTCACTTGTGTCCTTATTTGTTATTGAGCTTGTATTACATGTATTCATCACTTGTGTCTGATCAGTATTTAGTTTTAAAATATTAAACAAGAAAACAGAATCCCTACCACAGATCCCCTTTTTCCCATTTATGGTTTAAGCATTAAATTGATTGGGAGAAAAAAAACAAAGATGATGAAAACCTCTTGAGCCACTGGATGCTGTTGTCAGAGGATTAACACCACATCAGAGCCTCATCTGAGATACAGAAACATTCCCACTTTTAATGAGACATTGATGGATATTGAGCAAAAAGACAGAGTGGTCCTGAGAGCCGACTTGTCTGCCCAATGCATCATTCCTGGCCTTTTCAGTACCTCAATGTGGGTAAAGTAAATCACCTAGGCAAATGCACCCTTTTATTATTTATTTAAAACACACAGTGTACAAAATAATAGCAAATATGCGACCACACCAGAAAGCTCACTATACTGCGAACTACACACTCTTGTACCTCACCAGAGTCTTCTCTATGCGCAGTCATGGCTGCTGAGCCATGCTTTTCACTCCTCTACCCATGTGGTAGGAACTGATATCAATGTCCTCCTGCTTTTTGCAGGTCCACAAAGAATGCCCAATCCAGGACCAGTCTGACAGGAAAACTGCAGCAATTTTTCATGGAGATTTGAGCAGATTATCCAGTATCATAGAGAAGGTGGGCTTCATTGAGCCCTAAAATTACTGAACCAATGTGTAACATTCCTATGAGTGCGTGCAGCACATTACTTCCCTGTAGTTCAGAGGGGACATATCTCTCATGTTCATCAGATAAGATCTCAGAAATGGTGCGGTTTATAGCAGTGTACAAGGATATATATATATTCACATGGGTGCTGGAATGAGTCCAAGTCACGGTCACTGGAAGTTCCCCATAGCAATGATGGTGAAGTGGTAGGGTGTATCTTGCGCAAAATTAGAAAAAGTTGGTATTTAGCTCTCCTGCTCCAACATGTTTCGACTCTGCTCAGTCTATGTCAAGGTGCATGGAGAGCCTATAAAATCACTTCTTTAAATACTAACTGGGACCAATCACCTGTAAATTGCTCCAAATAAAATAAACCACCTAAAATAAACTTTAAAAAATCAGAAGGGGCACATCAAGTTCCCTGGACACTTCCATTAATAAAAATGATTATAAAAAATAGCATGATTTAACAATAGCACATACAATTTCAAACAGAAAGTTGTTTCTTCGTTGGTGGAACGCACTGTGAAAAGAACCCTCACTTCCGGTTTCACAGTGCGACGTCACTTCTGGTTACAATTTCCATAGGATCAGCAGTGTTCTAAGGATCTGTTCAGTGTTACATAACTTCCAGTTTCGGTTTCCATAGGGACCAATCGTAAACGTAGATATGAACACAATTTGTCCTTAGAATCAGACCACACAATATAATACTTGGCACAATTAATAATCATGTTGTGATTAACCTGGCAGACAGGAACTGATATAAGGCAAAGAGTGAGAAATACATAACATGTACATATATCGATTTCATCAGATGGGAACTAGTTATATTCTATTTAAATAGCACTACATCACTTTCGGTTTCAATTTCAATGGAAACTAGTCATTAGCATCAATGTCAACAAAATATCTTTACATATCAACTCAAACCTATATAGTTCTATGTTCCAGATTGGGTAACACATGATTAGTATTAATGCTGTAAATGTGACTTAAGTAGTATAGCCATCACAAACATATATAAAATATATCACAAAATAAGTAATATACGGGAAGATATTCATCCATCCTTCTGGGGTCGTTTTTACTACACAATCATTCCTTGTTTGCAGGAGAGAAAAAGAAAAAATATAATAAAGTTATAATTAAATTAAGAAGCACTTAAGTTTAAAATCCTTGTTGAGACCTTAAGGGTTCAAACTATCCAGCTTAGAGGTCCATGACATCTCTGTCTTGGCTAATTTCTTAACTTCCAATCACTCTCCACAATATCAATCCCCATAAAATATGAGATTCCTGAAATAGAATTGTTATGGTTTTCTTTAAAGTGTAGAGAGACTGCGTGTGAGACCAGACCTTTTTTTAATATTTCTAATGTGTTCACTCAAGCGGATCTTAAGAGGTCTAAAAGTTTTACCCACATATATTAAACCACATCTGCAGCCCAATATGTAAATCACATTTTTTTTGAATTGCAGGTAATAACGTGATCTACCATATAGGTCTGATCATGGGCAGAGAACTTTTCAATTTTGATCTGATCACTTTTAACTGATCTACAGGCCTGACAAGTACACATCTATAGAAGCCATTGCTCTTAATACCACTGACCAATGGGACAGACAAAATAAGGAGAACTTTAGTATATTGATCCGAATAACAAGATACTCTGTTTCTACTCCCATTACGTCTGTTGCTTATTTCACAACATTTGTGAAGGAAACTCGCCCATGTGAGAACATTATTATAAGAAACAAGTTAACCCGTGCATGATACTCATGCATTCTAGTCAAATCAAGCTACTTAAGGTGTTAAAAAGGTTCTTGTCATGCATTTGGGCCTAGCCCAGGCCTCCTCAGGGGAAGAGCGTTACTTCCCGACGCAAGCGCCCTTTTTTAACGTGGTTTTGTCCACATGTCACCACCTCATCATTTTTCTCCATCACCTCATCCTTCATCTTCATCGCCACATCCTTCATCAAGCTACTTAAGGTGTTAAAAACTCCCCACTGTCACCCCCGGCAACCACCAACCACTCCCAACTGTCACTTCTCCTTCAAGAAATATATAGGTCAGTGTATAACTCTGCCCAGCAGGTGGCGCTGCAGCTTGTTTTTTTTTTTCACACACGCCACTAGGCATTTATATAGTAGAATATTACATTTTACTTTCTGGAAATATTCATGCAAAAACAAATAGCACAAGATGCTTTACACTTATACATGGTGCCGGATTTCACCTTTTTTTGTTTTTGTTTACATCCTTTAATATGTGTTTGTTTATAGCAAGTAATTCTTCATCAATGTCCATTTATTGAAAGAACCCCAACTTCTTATGCATTTCAGTTAAACCTACTGGTTATGTTTTAGCATTTTCTGACAAATGTTACGTGATTCTGAGTTGTAGCTAAAATTACCCTTTTAATCTATCTGAGATCTGCCTTGGGGTTCGTGTACTTACTGTAGGTTGGGAAGTGAGATGCAGTTCATCAACATCACATTTAAGATTAGAATAGAGATGAATTTAAATTAGTTTCTTAGTAACAGCAGATTCCATGTCTCCGATAGAATATTAAGTAGAATATGCTTCTCTTTATAGAAACCCAAATGAGTTGCAGCTCTAAAAACCTATATGGCTGATAGTAGAATAGTGACTATTAATTACATGCTAAAAAAGGTAAAACTGTCACGAATCACCATAAAACATATTTATTAATCACATTAAGAAACACTGATAGGTTAGTATGATAATAAATGCATACATGTATAAAACTATATGTTAGTAGACCTATGATATAGCCAACCAAAACACAATAACAAGCATATATGTGTACACACAATCTATTGGAAAAGCACAATTGATGCGTAGCTATAATAGCACAGTGCACTGTGACTACAAAGCCATAAAATGGATAATGGAATAAAATAAATACAATCCCCTCTTATTGCTGCAATATAAAGTCCATACCAGACAGCTGTCAAAACAAGTAGCAAGAGAAATTGGCCAATGATTGATAGGTGGTTAGAACTCCACCCGTGTAAACTGTGAGGAATCCAATCCTAAGTTATGTGGTATAGATGTTATGAACTTCAAATGATTATGTTGATGGCTGCTAATTGTAAATGGTCACTGATCAGTCCTAATACTCCATGGGCAAAAAGACACAGTTCTGATAAAGGTATATAGGGAAATCAAACACAGTGCAGCGGTCTATGGTAAAATGTTACCTCCGTCAAATATGCACAAGTACTCGCTGATAATGCTCGATCGTTGGACCCAGCAATACCATCCAGACAACCCTGTATCCTGAGTGGTATAGCACTCCTTGACTGCGGAATATAAAATGTACAGCGGGCGCACACGTAGCCAGGATGGAACCGCCAGACAGGCTCACCGGATGCTGCCGCAAGCAGAGTACACAGGACGTCAGCAGTAAAATTGGCTTTTGAATTCAGAGCACTGGAGCGATAAGGCCGGCTTCACAAAAGTCAGTGCACCGGAAATTTAGGCAGCTGTCTTGCAATCACTGTGGGTAGTTTTGAATTCACTAGGACTGCAGTGATAAACTGATATTAGTAGTCCACACAGCCTAAAATAACTTGAAATAGCGTGAATGGATGAAAGGTCTCAATACTAATCATTCATTAAACCCTAGCGCCTTTTATTGTAGTGTAACTTCATCAGAGGGAAAGTAAAATGAAATGACTCCATACTGGTCCGAGTCCTATATACACATAAATCCTTCAGCAATGAATCAATTAACGTGATACTGGTGATTCGTGAGCTGGTGATTCGTGAGCAGGTAAAAAATAAAAACAGAAGTGAACCCTGTTCAAAAGGAGTGCAATTACATATGTAGCACAACAATAAAAACCATTCAAAAGTAATCGAGGTAGATTTTGTTAGAATGTAGAATTAAAACAATAAAAAGTAAAGTAACTAAAAAACAAATAATAAAAAAAATGATAAGTAATTAAACTAAGAAGTTTTTTTTAAAAAGGAATCAATGGTAATCTTCTATGGAGTCCGGACTAAAGTTAGGGCTCACATTATTTAATTATTAATCCATAACTAGATAAAAAAACATAAAAATAAAAAAAATAAGAAATTATAAATAAAATAAAAATATATATATACTATAAACGGAAAAGAATGAAGAAAACTAAAAATAAATGTTTAGGAAAAATACTCCAGATCTCTATTAAAGTAATAATCAACAGAACACCAAATGCTTCTCTTTACATCTTCTTTTGTATTAATGCATTTTTAAACCATTTGCACAAGAAAATTGTTCTGTAAACTTTAAAATAATCAGCTACTCCCTGAGCACCTACAACAAAAACAATCCTATTGCGGGTGCAACATGTTAACTAGGGATTTCCCAGTAAAGGCACCAGCTCTACTGAGTCATTTAAATATAACTCGTCCTGCAAAGCAAAATCTTGTTTTTCCATTTTGTCAAAACACATGATGCAGGAGAGCATAAGCCCACATTTAGCTGGGAACACCCTGATCTACCCAGTTTCTGCCTGGTAGATTACTGTTGTATGATAGAGGGTTACATTGTGTACATTGAAACCACGGGAAAATGTATATATGGAAGAACTTGAAAGGAGTGCAGGAGAGGTGGGAAAAATTGAAAACTGAAAGCAACAGGTCTTTGTATAAAAAGGGTTAAGAAAATCACAAGGAAAAGGAAGTCAGTGTGGTTTGCAAAAGAACAAGGAAATAGCAGATAATCTTAATAATTATTTTTGCTCAGTGTTCACTACAGACAGAAAGAGCGGGGAAGGGACCACGGTTAAATTGCGATTATTTTCGTGCAAATAAGGTAGATACAAGTATATTTCAAAACTGAAAGTGTATAAATCAATAGGGCCAGATGGGATACATCCAAGGATACTAAAAAAGCTTAAAGGGGTGTTGGTAGCGCCATTAACAGAATTATTCAACCAATCCCTAACTACAGGAGTAATTCCAGCGGACTGGAAAAGAGCGAATGTAGTCCCACTGCACAAAAAAGTAGAAGCAAGGAAGAGACAACTACCGACCAGTGAGCTTTACATCAGTAGTAGGAAAATTTATGGAAACACCTTAAGCAACTTACAAGAGCCGAAACAGCATTGTTTTACTGGGGGGAGATCATGTCAAACAAATCTTACTGACTTTTTTGACTAGGTGGCTAGAGTAATAGGTCAAGCTGGGCCCTAGATGTAACTTATCTAGACTTTAGTAAGACTTTTGACACTATCCCATTGCAGACTGTTAAATAAACTTGAAAGCTTGGGATTGGATTCTAAGATGGTTGAATGGATAAGATCTTGGTTGCAGGATAGAAAACACAGAGTTATAATAAATGGTGTTCATTCACAGGAGGGAAAGGTTACCAGTGGAGTACCCAGGGGATCTGTACTTGGACCAGTAATTTTTATTATCTTTATTGGTGACACTGCAAATGGTATTGAAGGGAAAGTATGCATTTTTGCAGATGACACAAAGATATGCAACAGGGTAGACATACCGGGAGGGGTAAAACAAATGATTGATGATCTAGGTCACGGTTTCCCAAACCCAGTCCTCAAGTACCCATAACAGTGCTTGTTTTCCATATCTCTTCGCTGCAGCACAGGTGTATTCATTGCTGACTGACACATTTTGAAGATCCCCAGGTGGTACTAATTATTTCACCTGTGACCTGGAAAACCTGCACTGTTAGGGGTACTTGAGGACTGGGTTTGAGAAACACTGATCTAGGTAAGACTAGAGGAATGGTAAAGAGTGTGGCAACTACAGTTTAATGCCAAAAAATGCACTTGGGTCTTAAAAGCCTAAATACTGTATAAGTATTGAGGGCACTATAATGGAAACTACTGAGGAGGAAAGGGATCTAAGAGTCATTATTTCAGATGACATAAAGGCAGGTAAGCAATGTAGCAAAGTTCTGGAGTTCAGTAAGTTCAGTTCCGGAGGCCATATCTCCAGAAGAATATAAATACATTACAGACTGTATAAAGAAGGGCAACTAAAATGGTCCATGACCTACAGCACAAAACTTAATCGGAAAGAGTAAAAGATCTTAATATGTATAGTTTGGAGCAGAGAAGGGAAAGGGGGACATGATAGAAACTTTTAAATATATCAAGGGTTATAACAAGGTGCAGGAGGGAAACATTCTACAAAGGAAGAGAAGTATTAGAACACGAGGACATGTACTGACACTGGGGGGAAGAGAAGTATTAGAACACGAGGACATGCACTGACATTGGGGGGAAGAGAAGTATTAGAACACGAGGACATGTACTGACACTGGGGGGAAGAGAAGTATTAGAACACGAGGACATGTACTGACACTGGGGGGAAGAGAAGTATTAGAACACGAGGACATGTACTGACACTGGGGGGAAGAGAAGTATTAGAACACGAGGACATGTACTGACACTGGGGGGAAGAGAAGTATTAGAACACGAGGACGTGCACTGACACTGGGGGGAAGAGAAGTATTAGAACACAAGGACATGTACTGACACTGGGGGGAAGAGAAGTATTAGAACACAAGGACATGTACTGACACTGGGGGGAAGAAAAGTATTAGAACACAAGGACATGTACTGACACTGGGGGGAAGAGAAGTATTAGAACACGAGGACATGCACTGACACTGGGGGAAGAGAAGTATTAGAACACGAGGACATGTACTGACACTGGGGGGAAGAGAAGTATTAGAACACAAGGACATGTACTGACACTGGAGGGAAGAGAAGTATTAGAACACAAGGACATGTACTGACACTGGGGGGAAGAGAAGTATTAGAACACAAGGACATGTACTGACACTGGAGGGAAGAGAAGTATTAGAACATGAGGACATGCACTGACACTGGGGGGAAGAGAAGTATTAGAACACAAGGACATGTACTGACACTGGGGGGAAGAGAAGTATTAGAACACAAGGACATGTACTGACACTGGGGGGAAGAAAAGTATTAGAACACAAGGACATGTACTGACACTGGGGGGAAGAGAAGTATTAGAACACAAGGACATGTACTGACACTGGGGGGAAGAGAAGTATTAGAACACAAGGACATGTACTGACACTGGAGGGAAGAGAAGTATTAGAACATGAGGACATGCACTGACACTGGGGGGAAGAGAAGTATTAGAACACAAGGACATGTACTGACACTGGGGGGAAGAGAAGTATTAGAACACAAGGACATGTACTGACACTGGGGGGAAGAAAAGTATTAGAACACAAGGACATGTACTGACACTGGGGGGAAGAGAAGTATTAGAACACAAGGACATGTACTGACACTGGGGGGAAGAGAAGTATTAGAACAGGAGGACATGTACTGACACTGGGGGGAAGAGAAGTACTAGAACACGAGGACATGTACTGACACTGGGGGGAAGAGAAGTATTAGAACACGAGGACATGTACTGACACTGGGGGGAAGAGAAGTATTAGAACAGGAGGACATGCACTGACACTGGGGGGGAAGAGAAGTATTAGAACAGGAGGACATGCACTGACACTGGTGGGAAGGAGGTTCAGAGGAAATGTGAGGAAAAACTAGTTCACAGAAAGGGTAGTGGATAAGTAGAATAGCCTCCATCAGATATGGTAGAGGCTAATACAGTAGAGCAATTTAAACATGCTTGGGATAGACATAAGGATATCTTTACAAAGAACTAAGATTTCAAATAAGGTTTAAGGTTACCATACGTGAAAAAAATGGGCAGACTAGATGGGCCAAGCGGTTCTTAACTGCTGTCAAATTCTATATTTCTTTGTTTCCTGATTGCTGATTGAAAGCTGGTAATTAGAAGTTGCACCTGAGTGGTGCTGGTAACAGCTGCTGCTCAGCTCACTCAGGGCCTTATGTAGAGACGGGCATAAGTCCAACTGAACAGCGCAAAAAGCACTTTTAGCCAAGGATCCGTCTTAGTTTGCATTCAGACTGAGACGGATCTCCCTCTTGCACATCTCTGCGCTTAGAGCAATGCACTGTAATGGGTGTTCACGCACTTCACATGCTATGCTGAGTTGAAAGCAGGTGTATCTTTTGCGGGTGCCTTCTGCTAGTGTAACAGATCTGGCAGTATTAAAAAAAAAAAAAAAAAAAATATTATTACATTTAAAAAAAAAATTGGTGTACACTCCTTCTCAAACTGCATAACAACCCCTTGTGCTGTTTGGCGGGGAGAAGCACAATTTTATTTTTACATTAATTTTTATTTTCAGCCATCTGCTTTACAGGGCTGCTGTGACTGACACGCTTAAGTGCAGGGCCGTAACTAGGGCTGTGTGACAGGGGCGATCGCCCAGGGCGCAATGCTGAAGGGGGGCGCAATTTAGCAATATTTTAGGTTCATTTGGTTAGAATTGAGGGCTAGGGGGGCGGCATTTGTCTTTCTCGCCCCAGGCGCTAGAATTCTAAGTTGCGACTCTGCTTAAGTGTATCATGCACACCGGCCCATAATGCAGATAAAGAGGTGTGTTTGTGCACTTTGTATAGTATCCTGAGTTGCACAGGTCTAAAGATCCGTTTCACTTGGAATACTGTGTAAATTACGGGATGCAATTTACACATACAAGTTAAATGTAAATTGCATCTGACTCTACATCAGACCCTCAGTCTCTCACTGCCTGGGGACTGAGGCTGCAGAGTCTCTGTGAGAGAAACAACTGATATCTCCCTGGTGGTTACTGTACTGATACTGCTTGTGCTTTATTTTAGTTTGTTAGTCACGGGTGCAAATGTTTAGTTAGATTCAGACGGCAAGATGATTCTTTTGGAGTTTTCTTTTGTTTTTCTTACTGAATAAAACTGTCTGAGACCAGTCGAATGAAACCTGTGGACATGTGTGAAATCTCTTGACTGCTCTCAACACCATCTATCCCATCTAACACTATCACATTCCAGACACTTACATTTTCCATACCGCCAGTTTGTCCACTGTAATATATATAAATTTTAGTGGTCGCTTTGTTGCTGCCAATAAACATTCTCCAATGCGATTATTGTGGTTCCAAGAGATTTAATAGCAAAAGTTAGCAGGATTTACAGCAAACCATGATGATGCATAAAAGATATAACAATAAACAGCAAAGTATAAATCGAATACATTACATTGTGCCAGCCATCCCTGGGCCCAGGTCCATGTTCATCTTTGTAGTCAGGAAGAGAGATTAACACTGGCCCAGGAGCTGGCTTATATGCAGTTTGAATTAACATTAACAGTGAGGATGTCACAAATATACTCAGATAACACTCAGAGAGCTCTTTATTGGTCCAGGGTTAAGGATGTTCCAGTAGACTGCTGGTCATAGGTCAGTTCATTTGATCTCTTCTCCAAGGGTGGGGCAACTGTTGCCTATGTGTCTTCCCACCGAATAAGCAGTCTAAACTGACCCACAAACAACGTACTTTTGAGTATTAATCTCATATTGCTCATTACTTGCTACCGCTAGATGCGATCACTACTCTATCGAAACCGGGTTAATGCTGGTGAAATAAGCTGTAATATGAGACAAACTCTTTACCTTTTAGAGGACCTGAACTATAAATACCTTAACATTAATATTATCTATGTATAATTAGTCTCTAATACATTTTACTAATAAATATGTGTAGATTGGAACCTTAATAAATGTGTACTATTTACAAGTGTAAATGTAAATGTGTGTGTTATTAATCTCTACAATTGCGTCATTACATGTGGCGTACTAATCGCAATTGCACGGTCAATATTAATCAATGTAGTTTACTTCATCCCATTATTTGACTTCCACAATATATATTTAAATATATAAATTCATATCTTCATAACTTAGGCAACCTTCTCTACATGGGGCTATTTCCATATATTATACATTTTTATGTTCCACACTCGGTTATGATACCTTGATCATGGGACTGGGACAACAGAAGGTGCGCTTCAATGAGTTGTCTACTGATTTCTTGCTTCGCTCCCCAGCATTCTCTAGTAGACTGCTCCCAGCGACAACTTATGTGGAAATGCCTCTTAATGTTTACCATAGAACCTACTTGTCCCCCTCCCGACGTTTCAAAATAGGTTTAACGACTGACCAGTCATGTCTGAAATGTGGCTTCCTGATGGTGGATATCGCCCATTGTCTGTGGGACTGTTTACCAGTGACGCGATTCTGGACCCACGCCTGGAGATTCATAGACGACAACTGTCTTTGGAATATTGCCCGGAGGTTTGAAAATGTTATGTGGAAGTAGGAAACTTCTATTGGCAGTATCAGCAGCTACGAGGAAAAGTATTCTCCAGATGGGGGTCCAGAATATAGCCCCGCCCCTTCCTTATTTTAGGAAAAACTTTTTTTTTTCCTGAATAAACTGAGTGGAGACCTCCTTGAAGAAAAAACAATCTACCCAGGTTTTTTTGCAATTTGGGAGAGCTTCATTGACACTCTGTTCATCCCAGTTTATGTGCCGATGACCCACCCATAACTCTCTAATTCAATAAGTTTTATTAGAGGTTTATAAGCATAGGGTGAGGAGGTACAGAAAAAAGAGGGGGAAAAAAGAGAAGGGTACATAGTGGGGAGCTAATTATTTTAATTGCCATTCTCAACTCCAGGGGTGTCTTCCACGTATTACATAAGAAGTGGCTTTTTGTGAGTTTACTACTCGCTTTTTACCTGTGTACTCTTGAGTTTTGTCTTCATTCTTATTGTTGACAATACTTCATGATCTGTGCTTAGCTTCTTTTCTGGACTTCATCCATCCTGCCACGTGTAACCACTATTGAATTATTAATTTGGATTGTTTTAGTATATGCTGTAAAATGTGTCTGTCTTCTTTTACAAACGTGTATGTTACTTTTGACATGCTTTAATGAAAATAAAGATAATAATAATACAAAAAATGATCTGATAATCATATAGTGAGATCAGGGGGTAAATGTATGAATCTCCGGATTCTTCATCTCCGGCGTGTTCAGCCTCTTCAGCGCTTAAATTTAAAGCGGCGCTGCATTGTAAAGGGAAGTTTCCCTTTACAAGGCAGCGCCGCTTTAAATTTAAGCGCTGAAGAGGCTGAACACGCCGGAGATGAAGAATCCGGAGATTCATACATTTACCCCCAGGTGTTCCCTGGAAATTGAAAATCAGATCCCAGCGAGAAGAGCTGCCATAGAGAAACGTAAGACAGGTGAGAGCTCAGTCGGTGATCCTCTAGCTGCTGACGTGTAACGTGTCCATGTTGAAGAACACGCATCTCAGAGGGGGATTATCAGGAAATAAGCAGTTGGTGGTTGATACCTGGTTCAAGGATCCTTGATTTTTGGAAAATATTAGAAATGATCCAAATCTACTTAGAGACCCCTCTAACAAGGATTTCATCGAAGTTAATAAAGAGTCTAATTAGTGAAGTTATAAAACTTGCAAAGCTATTTCCTCATTAGAATCTGTGTGAGCCACCCAACGTCTCGCTCTATCACACAAGTGGCATGTAGGAATGAAGTCACACCAGCTAGAGCAGTTGTGATCATGGCCATAGAGAGAAATCTTTTAGAACTAGTTCAGTTTCAAGATGTGCTGGAAATTGTTCATAAAAGTTCACCCATGATGAGATTTTTCTTACCTGCGTGACCTGTCTCTCTTTTAAGGAATTTCACTTTGCTCGGTTTCTATCTCAATCTTATTTCTCTCTCAGAGAGCTGAAAAAAAAGCAGCTGCACTTTTTAATGGTACAATGTTGGGTTTCTGATCAAAATAAAAATACACTAAAGTTTGAATATGTCTATATAACGTTATGTGCATTCTGTAAATGTTTTTTAGTGCATATATTGTATTCCTTTGTTGCATTTTATTTTCTTAATTAGACTATTATAAAGAATGACTCTTACAGATGGGTTAAGGAACACTAAAATAGCATTTTCTTTACTTTGATAAATATTAATGGTATCAAAAATACACCCTTTAATGATGGGTCGCTGCTTGGGTAAGAATTTGCCTGCCAACCAGCCCCTGGGTGATTGGTGTTTGCTACCACAATGGTGAAGGAGAAAATGTGTTACAGGGGGATGGGGGGGTGTAACGTGCATATTATTTTAACTTTGATTTAAAATAATGTTTATTGATCATCCTTAAAGATCAAGTTTGCTCTACACTATCACTATAAATGTATGCTTTGTATAACTTGTAGACTGGGGTCTAAGATCATGTAGACTTAGACGCAATAGTACGCTGGTAAAGACCCACACAAAAAAACTAGTGTGTATACTTTCACAGCACAACAGTGTAGAGACTTGTTAGTAACAAATGCGTCTCAATTACACTATTCGTACATAATGTAATAATGTGCATGCTGGGAGTAGTAGTGTAATTAGGGCAGATGCGGAGAGGGGAAGTGCAGTGATATTTCATGCTGGGAATAATAATGCACTGACAGAGGATGCTGGGAGTAATAGTGTAGTAAGGGTTTCCCTTTACAAGGCAGCACCGTTTTAAATTTAAGCGCTAAAGACGGCGAACTCGCGGGAGTTCAACAATCCGGAGGTTCATACATTTACCCCCTGGTGTTATACAGGATCTGTAATCCATAGAGGTACAGTGTTGGGACTCAAGCGTGGTCTGTAGGGTTGGTAAGGCCGGTGGTTGCTGGTTCTCTCAATGGTGATGAAGGTAATTCAAATTGTATAAATGGAATGGTTTATGGTATTAGTTCAGTTTCGGGTAGCAAAGGCTGTAACTAGTAACTTAAAAAATGGGTAGAAACAGCTGTTAGGGTGTCAGAAGGGGTTCCTGAGAATATCATGGAGGTAGATAAATAACTTAGTGAAACATTATGATTTGACAGTAAATCACTAGATAAGAATGTGCAACAGTATGATAGATAGATAGATAGATAGATAGATAGATAGATAGATAGATAGATAGATAGATAGATAGATATGAGATAGATAGATAGATAGATAGATAGATAGGAGATAGATAGACAGATAGATAGATAGATAGATAGATAGATATGAGATAGATAGATAGATAGATAGATAGATAGATAGATAGGAGATAGATAGACAGATAGATAGATAGATAGATAGATATGAGATAGATAGATAGATAGATAGATAGATAGATAGATAGATAGATAGATAGGAGATAGATAGATAGATAGATAGATAGATATGAGATAGATAGATAGATAGATAGATAGATATGAGATAGATAGATAGATAGATAGATAGATAGATAGGAGATAGATAGATAGGAGATAGATAGATAGATATGAGATAGATAGATATGAGATAGATAGATAGGAGATAGATAGATAGAAAGATAGATAGATAGATAGATAGATAGATAGATAGATAGATAGATAGATAGATAGATAGATAAATAGATAGAATATAATAGTGATCTACACAAAATCACTCAAATAAGATGATGTGGGGAAAAAGTTGTAATCAATGAAGACATAGAAAAATAAGAGATTAAAGCAAGAAACAAAATTAAAGTATAAAATAAAAAACAATGGAGAAGACATGTAAATAAACATAGTAATAAATCAATGTAGCAATCTGTTAGGGGTGTTGGTAGGTCCCAAACAACATTGGGCCAACACAAAAACTGTGGGAAACAAAAGAATACATAAAGAAATAGAACTAAGAGAATAGAAGGTAAAAAATAAATTTTCTTTAAAAAGCAAAGTCAATAAATTGCCAAAATAGGGATAAGAGATAAAAGAATATTTAGATGAACTAAGTCAATATATTAAATTGTTGCAGCTATATGTAGGGTACAAACGCGTTTCACCATGATTTGTACCTTCATCTTTGTAGCCCTTGTATTAAATAATTAACACTTATGTTTAATAATTAGGCCCTCACAAAAAGCATCTGCAATTAAATTAATAGCATTCTCATTTAATAAGTAAACCCATTTCCCACTAAACTAGCTAAACATTAAATCAATAGCATTCAGATTTCATAAATAGATGTATTTCCTCCCAAAATGTCCTGACAGTAATTAAATATCATTCATATTAATAAATTGCACTTCTTCTCCCCCAACTCAACCCCACATTCAGGGGATAGGGAAACAGAGGGGGGCAACTTATTAGGTTTATCTGTGTGACACATTCAATGAGGTGGTGGGCTGAGAGGAGAGGTCAGCCATCAGGAAGCACAGCAATGCCTGAGACAACTCTCCAAGGCCCAGAGCAAGCCCAGATAGCCCTTTGACTCTGTAGATGAGGGTCCTGGGGGGCTGACTCTTTTATAGTTAAAATAATAGCAACAAAATTTTATGCGGCCCCATTGATTCATAGAGGCCACCGGCCTACTGGGAATACTCCTGGTGAGGTTTAGGACCAATATGTCCCTGACAAGAGGGTACACGTTAAAAATTATTTAGCCACCCAGCTCCAGGAACAGATTCTAGCAATTAGGTGACACAATGTGGAGGCCTGTGATACTCTTTAGCAGACAAAGTGTGTACTGTATTGTCTGCCCAAATACATTATATATTTGCTCAAAAGTTCAGATGTGTTTATCATGATAAAATTGCTGAGGAATGCTGTATGGTGGCCTGGGAAGTATAGAAGGCAGCCAAACCTGATTCAGAGGCACAAAGTAAGCTGTGATGGTTAACCCTCACTTGGGCAAATATTGGGAAAATAAATGTTATTTTACTTAATACATATTCATTTGCACAATGTTACACTTCTTTGGTGTGAGTGAAAAGAAGTAAACGCTTCACTACAGGGATTCGTTCCAGAAAACGACAACATTCCTAGAAATAACTCAGAAGCTATAAATCATAATCTTTTCACTGTACTTTCTCTGCCAGGGATGTGTCTTAAAAAATCTGTGTCTTATTTGGTCACTAAAAATAATAAGGAAACGATTTACAAATTTCAGCACTCGGAATGTAGCCAGGTCTGATAACAAATCTTCCATTTCATTATGTGTTTATTGTATTATACAAACAATGCTGTCAATGTTAGAGAATTTCTCCTGTCTGGCATGAGAGCCACCCACTCTCTACAGTTCTGTGAAATAGGTGACTTATTGTACTGAGAGAAGTGGAAACAACCAGAAGGACATCATAGGGAGACGTCTTACCTCCATGCAGGACCCCCTGATCATGACCACCCCTACAGGATGGGTTCTCTACAAGACTGTACTCACCCTTCTGATGACCCATGGTAAGTGGAGAGGTCTGTAGGACATGACATGGATCTGACTCGAAAAATTATGGTGTCTTGTGTGAGTTTTAATGGACTGCAAACTGCCCACTGATGTCAAATGCGTTTGTATGTTATTAACATCCTTTTTACTAATTATTACATTATTATAATATTTATTCATGTGTTGTCTATATTGATTATAAGGTTGATTTAGAATTATGAAAATTACCATTGCCAAGAGATTGGTAGTTGAGCTAATATTTCACCCAAAGCCTTCAAACCCTTTACTACTGCCCTGATATGGCAGCCACATGTAGAACACAATATCTAACTACAGCACTCAGCTCTGTTCTTTGTCCCCTCTTTATAGAACTAGATTATATCTTCTTATACTGTATATAAAAATCATTAATTAGTTTGTTTGTCTGTCTGGCTATGCATTCGAACACCCCTGCACTGATTGGGATGAAACCAATGCGAGATGGTCCAGTTGGATCCTGGCCAGGTTTTCAGAGAGTTATGGTCCTGCTCGGACCTCCCATTGCTGTACGCTGGGCATAACTTTGACCCAGGGAGCCTGTTCTGGGCCTTCCACTGGATGGATTTGGATGAAAACTTCAAAGAGGGCTGACAATTGGCTCGGGATGCCTACTGGCGTGGTTGGGGTCTTGGTTGGACCACTAATATGGATTTGGATGACATCTTAGCTGCTAATTATTTTTAAAATGTTGACAGTTACATTCTACTCATTGATAACTTAATAACTTAACTCAGCTAATCTATTATATATCTCAAATATTTTGCATATCTATGTCACATCTGTCTGCTCTTTACTGCATATATATAATATATCTATGTCATATTTATCTATTATATAGCTATGAATTGAATGTATTATTATAAAAGACATTCAGGCGGGGAAGATTAGCCCAGCAGGAAACTTCTTTCGGTAATTCCAGGTTTTCACTGTAACAGGTAAAACTGGTGGGGTGTGGGGGGGAACCAAATACTCCCCACAATAAAATGAATAAAACGACCATTGGCTTTTGTTCCCCAAGTGTTGACCCGACTTCTTATAACCTACTGCAATGGAAGCAGTTACTGTAGAGATCTATCTCTCTCTTCTATCTATCTATCTATCTATCTATCTATCTATCTATCTATCTATCTTTTGCAAAGTCCTTTGATACAGTGCCACACAAGAGTTTGGTTTACAAAATAAGGGAACAGGGTCTAGAAAACAACATTTGTACTTGGGTCAAAAAATTATTGGAAAATAGGGAACAGAGAGTTGTAATAAATGGAACATTTTCTAATTAGTCAAAAGTGTTAAGTGGAGTACCTCAAGGTTCGGTGCTGGGGCCACTCCTTTTTAATATATTTATTAATGACCTTGGTGATGGCTTAGAGTGTAAAGTTTCCATTATGCAGATGACACTAAACTCTGTAAGGTAATAAAATCAGAGCAAGATGTAGCTTCTCTACAGAGAGACTTGAATAAAATTGAGGATTGGGCGGCCACATGCAAGATGAAATTTAACATAGATAAATCTAAGATTATGCTTTGAGGGATCAAAAACAAGCATGCAATCTATAAATTAAACTGGATACATTTAGGGGAATCTATAATGGAAAAGGATTTGTGAGTGCTCATAGATAGTAGATTTAGCAATAATGCTCAATGTCAAGCAGCAGCTGCAAGGGCAAATAAAGTATTGGCATGCATAAAAAGGGGCATAGTTGCATGGGAACACAGTGTAACCTTGAATACGGAGAACCGTTCTGGGCACCACTCTATAAAAAATACATTTTTCAACATCTCCACCCTTAATTTTGTAGCTTTACGAAATAACAGGGTTCTTAATAATTGCTTATACCAAATGTTTGATTTGTAATCTAACCAATATGCTGTTAAAACTTAAAAAATCTTCAAATAAAATATTTTATAAAAAAAAGAAAGAAAAAAAAAGACATTTTGGAACTAGAAAGGGTTCAGAGAAGGGCGACAAAATTGATAAAGGGTATGGAGTCATTAAGTTATGAGGAAAGGTTAGCCAGTTTAGGCATGTTTACTTTAGAAAAGAGGCGTCTAAGAGGAGATATGTTTACTATGTACAAATACATTAAGGGTCAATACAGAGAATGTTCATGGGAACTTTTTACCCCAAAGATTGTACACAGGACACACAGTCATCCGCTAAGGTTAAAGGAGTGGAAGCTTCACAACCAGCAAATGAAGGGGTTCTTTACAGTAAGGGCAGTTAAGAAACTGGATTCACTGCCAGGGAAGATTGTGATGGCAGATTCAATTGATATGTTTAAGAAAGGGTTAGACAAATTTTTAGCTGAAAAGAGAATCCAGGTATACGACTGTTAATTTAAATAAAGGTCAGTAGTGGATCCAGGGAAAAGAAAGACTGCAATATTGGGTCAGGAGGGATTTTTTCCCGATTGAAACAGATTGGAGGTTGCTTCATCTGGATCAATTTTGAATATAAGAGGGGATCACAGGAGATCAAAGATAGGTTGAACTTGATGGACTTTTTTCAACTTCATCAACTGTGTTACTATCTATCTATCTATCTATCTATCTATCTATCTATCTATCTATCTATCTATCTATCTATCTATCTCATATCTATCTATCTATCTATCTATCTATCTATCTATCTATCTATCTATCTATCTATCTATCTATCTATCCATCTCATATCTATCTATCTATATATCTATCTATCTAATATATATTTCAAATAAACTGTGATTGTAACTTTATATACTGTATATATTATGTGCCAAGGGACCAATGATGTTGTGAGTGCAATAACTTCATTGATCGATACTTGATATATTAAACCAGTTAGTGTCCGATTTCTCTTTAATTTCAGGGTATAGAAATGGACGGAGGAATAGAGAGAGACCTGATGGGGGTGGAAGGGCACAATATACAGAAAACATAATGGCACTTTACACTAGTCATCATTTCTACATATCAAGTTCTACAGCAGTTAGTAACTTGTAGAATCATTGATTCTGATGATATATACAATGTTTATAAGTCACACTTTTCTGAATGATACTTTCCCTGATTGTTTCTTGCAGCTATTGGCTCGGTGTGTGCTCAGACGTCTATGCCTGAAACCTCCTCTGATCTATCGCTGGATGTATCTAATATGACACTGGGAACCAGTAACACTGCGACAGGGGACATATTGTTACTTACTGAGACACCTGAGGACAGTGTTACTGTGACACCAACCTCATTATCTCACATCAGCACCACCACTATGAATGATGCATCCGACACCAAGGCTATTCTAGATACATTTGCCACCAGCAACACTGCAAACTTGTCACTTACCGAGACACCTGAGGACAGTGTTACTGTCACACAAACTGCTCATACCAGCACCACCAATATGTTTCATAAAACTACTGACACCACCGGCATTCATTGTATTGAAACAAGATACATAATTATTCAATGTGCTGCTGATCCAACATCTGACACCAGCACCAGCAATGTGAGTGATAGCACTACTGATGCCAGCAATATGAATGATACAACTACTGACACCAGCACCAGAAATGTGATTCATACAACCACTGACACCAGCACCAGCAATGTAATTGATAAATCTACTAAAAAGATCACCAGCAATGTGATTGATACAACTACTGAAACGATCACCAGAAATGTGATTGATACAACTACTGACACCAGCACCAGCAATGTGATTGATACAACTACTGAAGCGATCACCAGCAATGTGATTGATACAACTACTGACACCAGCACCAGCAATGTGATTGATAAATCTATTGACACCAGCACCAGCAATGTGATTGATACAACTACTGACACCAGAACCAGCAATGTGATTGATACAACTACTGACACCAGCACCAGCAATGTGATTGATACAACTACTGAAACGATCACCAGCAATGTGATTGATACAACTACTGACACCAGCACTAGCAATGTGATTGATAAATCTATTGACACCAGCACCAGCAATGTGATTGATACAACTACTGACACCAGAACCAGCAATGTGATTGATAAATCTACTGACACCAGCACCAGCAATGTGATTGATACAACTACCGACACCAGAACCAGCAATGTGATTGATACAACTACTGACACCAGCACCAGCAATGTGATTGATACAACTACTGAAACGATCACCAGCAATGTGATTGATACAACTACTGACACCAGCACTAGCAATGTGATTGATAAATCGATTGACACCAGCACCAGCAATGTGATTGATACAACTACTGACACCAGAACCAGCAATGTGATTGATACAACTACTGACACCAGCACTAGCAATGTGATTGATAAATCTATTGACACCAGCACCAGCAATGTGATTGATACAACTACTGACACCAGAACCAGCAATGTGATTGATACAACTACTGACACCAGAACCAGCAATGTGATTGATACAACTACTGACACCAGCACCAGCAATGTGATTGATACAACTACTGACACCAGCACTAGCAATGTGATTGATAAATCGATTGACACCAGCACCAGCAATGTGATTGATACAACTACTGACACCAGAACCAGCAATGTGATTGATACAACTACTGACACCAGCACTAGCAATGTGATTGATAAATCGATTGATACCAGCACCAGCAATGTGATTGATACAACTACTGACACCAGAACCAGCAATGTGATTGATACAACTACTGACACCAGCACTAGCAATGTGATTGATAAATCTATTGACACCAGCACCAGCAATGTGATTGATACAACTACTGACACCAGAACCAGCAATGTGATTGATACAACTACTGACACCAGCACCAGCAATGTGATTGATACAACTACTTTCACCAGCTTCAGCAATGTGATTGATAAATCTACTGCATCCAGCACCAGCAATGTGATTGATACAACTACTGAAACGATCACCAGCAATGTGATTGATACAACTACTGACACCAGAACCAGCAATGTGATTGATAAATCTACTGACACCAGCACCAGCAATGTGATTGATACAACTACTGAAACGATCACCAGCAATTTGATTGATACAACTACTGACACCAGCACCAGCAATGTGATTGATAAATCTATTGACACCAGCACCAGTAATGTGATTGATACAACTACTGACACCAGAACCAGCAATGTGATTGATAAATCTACTGACACCAGCACCATCAATGTGATTGATACAACTACTGAAACGATCACCAGCAATGTGATTGATACAACTACTGACACCAGCACCAGCAATGTGATTGATACAACTACTGAAACGATCACCAGCAATGTGATTGATACAACTACTGAAACGATCACCAGCAATGTGATTGATACAACTACTGACACCAGCACCATCAATGTGATTGATACAACTACTGAAACGATCACCAGCAATGTGATTGATACAACTACTGACACCAGCACCAGCAATGTGATTGATAAATCTACTGACACCAGCACCATCAATGTGATTGATACAACTACTGAAACAATCACCAGCAATGTGATTGATACAACTACTGACACCAGCACCAGCAATGTCATTGATACAACTAGTGACATCAGCACCAGCAATGTGATTGATACAACTACTGACACCAGCACCAGCAATGTGATTGATACAACTTCTGACACCAGCACCAGCACCAGCAATGTGATTGATATAAATACTGACACCAGCACCAGCAATGTGATTGATACAACTACCGACACCACCACCAGCAATGTGATTGATACAACTACCGACACCACCACCAGCAATGTGATTGATACAACTACCGACACCACCACCACCAGCAATGTGATTGATACAACTACCGACACCACCACCAGCAATGTGATTGATACAACTACTGAAACGATCACCAGCAATGTGATTGATACAACTACTGACACCAGAACCAGCAATGTGATTGATACAACTACTGACACCAGCACTAGCAATGTGATTGATAAATCTATTGACACCAGCACCAGCAATGTGATTGATACAACTACTGACACCAGAACCAGCAATGTGATTGATAAATCTATTGACACCAGCACCAGTAATGTGATTGATACAACTACTGACACCAGAACCAGCAATGTGATTGATACAACTACTGACACCAGCACCAGCAATGTGATTGATAAATCTATTGACACCAGCACCAGCAATGTGATTGATACAACTACTGAAACGATCACCAGCAATGTGATTGATACAACTACTGACACCAGAACCAGCAATGTGATTGATAAATCTACTGACACCAGCACCAGCAATGTGATTGATACAACTACTGAAACGATCACCAGCAATGTGATTGATAAATCTATTGACACCAGCACCAGTAATGTGATTGATACAACTACTGACACCAGCACCAGCAATGTGATTGATAAATCTATTGACACCAGCACCAGCAATGTGATTGATACAACTACTGAAACGATCACCAGCAATGTGATTGATACAACTACTGACACCAGCACCAGCAATGTGATTGATAAATCTATTGACACCAGCACCAGCAATGTGATTGATACAACTACTGACACCAGAACCAGCAATGTGATTGATAAATCTACTGACACCAGCACCAGCAATGTGATTGATACAACTACTGACACCAGCACCAGCAATGTGATTGATAAATCTATTGACACCAGCACCAGCAATGTGATTGATACAACTACCGACACCAGAACCAGCAATGTGATTGATAAATCTACTGACACCAGCACCAGCAATGTGATTGATACAACTACTGAAACGATCACCAGCAATGTGATTGATACAACTACTGACACCAGCACCAGCAATGTGATTGATAAATCTATTGACACCAGCACCAGTAATGTGATTGATACAACTACTGACACCAGAACCAGCAATGTGATTAATAAATCTACTGACACCAGCACCATCAATGTGATTGATACAACTACTGAAACAATCACCAGCAATGTGATTGATACAACTACTGAAACAATCACCAGCAATGTGGTTGATACAACTACTGACACCAGCACCAGCAATGTAATTGATAATTCTACTGACACCAGCACCAGCAATGTTATTGATACAACTACTGACACCAGCACCAGCAATGTGATTGATACAACTACTGACACCAGCACCAGCAATGTGATTGATTCAACTTCTGACACCAGCACCAGCAATGTGATTGATATAAATACTGACACCAGCACCAGCAATGTGATTGATACAACTACCGACACCACCACCAGCAATGTGATTGATACAACTACTGAAACGATCACCAGCAATGTGATTGATACAACTACTGAAACGATCACCAGCAATGTGATTGATACAACTACTGACACCAGCACCAGCAATGTGATTGATAAATCTATTGACACCAGCACCAGTAATGTGATTGATACAACTACTGACACCAGAACCAGCAATGTGATTGATAAATCTACTGACACCAGCACCATCAATGTGATTGATACAACTACTGAAACAATCACCAGCAATGTGATTGATACAACTACTGACACCAGCACCAGCAATGTGATTGATAAATCTATTGACACCAGCACCAGTAATGTGATTGATACAACTACTGACACCAGAACCAGCAATGTGATTGATACAACTACTGACACCAGCACCAGCAATGTGATTGATAAATCTATTGACACCAGCACCAGCAATGTGATTGATACAACTACTGAAACGATCACCAGCAATGTGATTGATACAACTACTGACACCAGAACCAGCAATGTGATTGATAAATCTACTGACACCAGCACCAGCAATGTGATTGATACAACTACTGAAACGATCACCAGCAATGTGATTGATACAACTACTGACACCAGAACCAGCAATGTGATTGATAAATCTACTGACACCAGCACCATCAATGTGATTGATACAACTACTGAAACAATCACCAGCAATGTGATTGATACAACTACTGACACCAGCACCAGCAATGTGATTGATAAATCTATTGACACCAGCACCAGTAATGTGATTGATACAACTACTGACACCAGAACCAGCAATGTGATTGATACAACTACTGACACCAGCACCAGCAATGTGATTGATAAATCTATTGACACCAGCACCAGCAATGTGATTGATACAACTACTGAAACGATCACCAGCAATGTGATTGATACAACTACTGACACCAGCACCAGCAATGTGATTGATAAATCTATTGACACCAGCACCAGTAATGTGATTGATACAACTACTGATACCAGCACCAGCAATGTGATTGATAAATCTACTGACACCAGCACCATCAATGTGATTGATACAACTACTGAAACAATCACCAGCAATGTGGTTGATACAACTACTGACACCAGCACCAGCAATGTAATTGATAATTCTATTGACACCAGCACCAGTAATGTGATTGATACAACTACTGATACCAGCACCAGCAATGTGATTGATAAATCCACTGACACCAGCACCATCAATGTGATTGATACAACTACTGAAACAATCACCAGCAATGTGGTTGATACAACTACTGACACCAGCACCAGCAATGTGATTGATACAACTACTGACACCAGCACCAGCAATGTGATTGATACAACTTCTGACACCAGCACCAGCACCAGCAATGTGATTGATATAAATACTGACACCAGCACCAGCAATGTGATTGATACAACTACCGACACCACCACCAGCAATGTGATTGATACAACTAGCGACACCACCACCAGCAATGTGATTGATACAACTACCGACACCACCACCACCAGCAATGTGATTGATACAACTACTGACACCAGCACCAGCAATGTGATTGATACAACTACTGACACCACCACCAGCAATGTGATTGATACAACTACTGACACCACCACCAGCAATGTGATTGATACAACTACTGACACCAGCAATGTGATTGATACAACTACTGATATCAGTCCAACCCATTGTATTACTACAACAAGATATATCATTACAATTTGTGCTACTAGTCCAAGATCTGACACCAGCTCAACCAAAATGGTTGACCCAACAATGTACAGAAGTTCTACCATTTTTAGCTCTCCATCAACTGACATCACCTCTACCAATATGATTGATCCAGCAATTAACACCAGCACCTCCCACGGCATTTATCTAACAAGTGTCACCAACACTGAATATGTGAATGATTCAGCTAATACCACAGATACAGGACCCATTGCAACATCTAACAGAGAAATTTATACCATAACTACCGTATCACCAGATGAAACACGTGGTACTATCATTACTACTACAGAACCCACTACTGTCGTTGTACCCAACAATATTTCTTCTACACCTAGTGACCTCTCCAATACAAAATCTAAAACAACGAGCACAACCACCAGTCCCGCATCGCAGACTGAAGAGACCAGTTCACCAGTAACAAGTACACAAACAAATTCAGCTACAAATACTGTAAAAAATACTACACCAACTACAAGTACTGTAACTAATACTGCACAGACCTCAAGCATCAGCCTTGTTACTAATACTGCGGCAAACATAAATACTCCAGCAACAAATACTACAACAACTAAAAGTACTGTTACTAATACTACGCAGACCTCAAGTATCAGCCTTGTTACAAATACTACAGCAAATATAAATACTCCAGCAACAAATACTACAACAATTACAAGTACTATAACAAATTCTACACCAATCTCAAGTATCAGCCTTGTTACTAATACTACAGCAAACATAAATACTCCAGCAACAAATACTACTACAACTAAAAGTACTGTCACTAATACTACGCAGACCTCAAGTATCAGCCTTGTTACTAATACTACAGCAAATATAAATACTCCAGCAACAAATACTACAACAATTACAAGTACTATAACAAACACTACACCAATTTCAAGTATCAGCCTTGTTACTAATACTACAGCAAACATAAATACTCCAGCAACAAATACTACAACTAAAAGTACTGTCACTAATACTACGCAGACCTCAAGTATCAGCCTTGTTACTAATACTACGGCAAACATTACTACTCCAGCTACAAATACTACAACAGCTAAAAGTACTGTCACTAATACTACACCAACCTCAAGTATCAGCCTTGGAACTAACACTACAAAGGGATCAACTATTATTTCTGTATCTAGCACAGCTAAAGTACTTGTACCCAGTAGTCAGTCTATTCCTACAAGTTCTGGAAGAAATACAACAGTCGGTAAGTTATGTGTCAGACTGACACTATTATCTGAGTCTGATCTATTGTCATAAAGTAGTGAAATAATGATTAGCAGCATTGGGAATAAGTATAACAGAGACTATGTTCAGTAAGTACTCTAGAGAACTATTCTGTGTTATATTTTATTATGTTATATGTATGATATTTGGTCCCCTATAATTGCCTATGTTTCTCTTCATATTATAATTAAAAAAATTATATTTATTCCAATATGTTCCCAAAACAAAGCCCTATTTGTCCGAAATACAATATCAAATTTGCTTTGCTAGTGTAAAAATACAAAGTGATTCCTGGTGAAGCCAATGCATCTGAAGATTGGGAACATTGGTCTGGTCTTTGAGATACAGTAAGTGGTTAAGGCAAAGGCTTTCATACAAGTGCTCATCTGGCAATTAAACATAAAATCCCTACTCCCTGCGGTCTCGGTAGTTCAGGTCACAATATAACAGTGGTGGTCGTGGCAGGGTGTACCTAGTGAACTTGTGCCCTACTCCTCACCCCTTTGTTTATTTAAACGTAGAGAGTACTGGGATGTCAGGGTGTCGGACAATGACGGCTCTCAAGACTCAACACAGCCGTTCTCAAAATAAAAAAAATCAACACGAAAGCTGACAGAGTTCCACTGACAGTCAGCCTGGTAGATACCATACCAAATGGCTTGTGACATGTGGGACTCTGTAACCTGGCATGCTCAAGTGGGACAATCCTATGCTACCACAAACCTCCCAACATTTATATATAAAAATCTGGACAAAATAAATCCCCATCCGTCCCAAAACGTCCGATTTTGGCAGGCAGGGGGTGATGCTGGGCATGCCGAGAGCAATCACATGGGCTGTAACTTCTACAGGTACTCTCATGCCAACAGAGTGTATCTAATAGTACCTGCAGCTGAAATATGTAATCTTACTGGTGGGGCTCATGGGCGGTCAGCCCACCACTTCACATTTTGAAGTCAGCAGTGTTCAATTCACTTATGATCTTTACACTGGAAACTTCAAAATGACTAAATGACTGACGAGGGCAGATGGCGCTGTAGTGTACGTAGAAAATACGCTCCCTTTCCTATACCATTGTACTCCCTCTGTGCAATGTTCCCTCTAATCTGAACAGGATAGCAATAAACTCAGTCCAATGAGCACCTCACCCTGGATTGTCTTGAGAAACTGCTGTTTAGCGTAACCTCACACAATGGAGCAATCATAACAATCTAAGGTCTAGACTCTAGAGTGCTCAGTTTAAAGGACGCAAATTCTGATTTATCAATGGTAGAGATGCAGTATACATGAAATAGTTCCTGCTGCAACCGAACCAGTGAGGCCAGAAGTGATTACACTGCTTGAACAGAGTGGGAGAGTTATCTGTAACAGCAAGAGTGTCCGTTGAGCAGTTACTCCCTGCACCCTGGAGCTCGTACACCGGGCTATAATACAGGACAAGGATCTTTATTATAGACCAGTGTACGAGCTCCATTCAGCACATGGAGGAGAGGGAAGAGTAAGTAAAAAGATTAATTCCTGCACAATATACACAGCATGTTACTACAAAGAAAGATATAGTCGGTGCGCATTTTACAGTACAGAATGGTGACATCATCATCATCATCATCATCATCATCATCTATTTATATAGCGCCACTAATTCCGCAGCGCTGTACAGAGAACTCATTCACATCGGTCCCTGCCCTATTGGAGCTTACAGTCTAAATTCCTTAACATACACACACACACACACACAGACACACACAGACACAGACAGAGAGAGAGAGAGAGAGAGAGAATAGGGTCAATTTTTGATAGCAGCCAATTAACATATATATATATATATATATATGTATATATATATATATATATATATATATATATATATATATGTATATATATATCTCCTGGGGTAGTTAGTGTTTATAGCAGCCGAGAATTCACACAAACCCACAGGTTTCGTGCGAGTGGCCTTAGCCAGTTTTATTCAGTGGGCAAAACAGAACAAAACTCCAAAATAAACACCTTGTCTGGCTCTAACTAAACATTTGTCACTCCTGATTAACAAACTAAGACAATACAAAATAGGTTTCAGCACAATAACTTACAGACAGATATGAGACTATCTACCAACACCTGTCAGGTACAGCTCCTGATTACCAGCAGGACCACTGGTAACCTGGAGGACCCAGTCAACAGGCCTAATAGATGGAGCCCGCCCTCTCTCCCCATCCATAAACACCATACTCTTGGCTTTTTAAAACCAGTAGGTTAGGAACCTAGTTATAATATACTTGTGTTCAAACACCAGTCCAGTGACGTTGGCACAATACATATATTTTCAGCCTGCATGGTATGGCACAAAAGGGAATTATTTTGCGCATATAAGTGGATACTTGGCATGAGCTATGTATGGTTATATGATTTACTGTTGAAACTGTAAAACTGCACCGTTTGCCTATGAGTGTCTGCTCGATTCCATTTCCATATCTGTAGGTTGAGTCATATTGAGCAACCAATCACAGGGGCCTGAAAATATTGTTTTTAATGTATATATTTTTTCCACAGGAACCTCTGTCCTTAAGTTTCAGGTAAAGAGCAGCTTAACTATGGATGAAATCATCAATGCACTTATAAAAAAGGTAATTCCCAGCATTGATTTAATGTTCCTGGTTTTATACAAGCTGCAAATGTACAGAAAATAAACAGAAATGTCAGGAAAACCAGAGTTGTATAGTGACATAAAAACGGTCCCAACACCTGCAAATTTTACAACTTTCATGTGCGGAAATCTGTGTTACATATAGCGAAGGTCTGGGGTTCTGTCACGATCTGCCTGCAGCTTGCTGCATTGTATTGGCAGCTCCTGCCTCCAGGATTATTAGACTTTATTATTGTGTGTTTGCAGCAGTACCTCTGATCACCAGAGGTGCTGCTACTGTGCCTACTTCATGTCTTTTAAGGAGTTAACCTTGCTGCACTTATTATTCCTTGCACCTGGGTGGTTTCTCTATTTATACCTGTCACTCCCAGCACACATTGCTGGTTATTGTTGTCACATCCTGTTGTTACTGCCTTCTGCTGTGCTCCTGGGATTATGCTGCTTGGGATCTCTCCATACATTCTGTTTACCTGCATCATCTGTGAACCTGGTATTTACCTCTGCATTTCCCTGCACTTGCTGCTTGGGATCTCTCCATACCTCCTGTTTACCTGTAACAGCAGTGTACCTGGTAATTACTGCAAAGCTCATTATTACACCTTCTGTTTATACTCTTCAGCAAATAAACAATGAATGTTTTTCACCTTATTCGTGGCTCCTTAGCTGTATTCCTGCATTGATTTGTGACAGGTTCTCAGCAATTTCCATCCTGGGGCCCAAATGATTTCTTACATCTACTTCTAAAATACAATCCCCCCTTCATGGCCCCATGCACATCCCAGACCCCTCTCTTCCCCGCAATCTGTTACCTGTACTGCGTGTGATCTAATGAAGCTTTAATTTATTTAATTATTTTATATTTTAAAGTCTGACAATCAATCTAGCTGCAGCTGCATGTGATCTGAGTTATCTCTCCTGTTGAACCCAGGTTAAAAAAAAATCTGTAACTTTTCTTTTATGTGTCTTATTTGAAAACCGCGGCTTTTTAAATTGCATGGTTTGTATATTACAAAATAGATCAGGACGGAGGTTTCAAACTGCAGTTTAAAAACATGATGTTTTATGTACACTTTTGCCTTTAGTAAATCTCACGGTTTCAGAACTGTACATAATATAGCCCACAAATGCACAATTTCACTAATTTACCCCTGAATGTTTGTGTGTATTGTGGACACCTTCACCAAGTGAAGCAGCTTAGACAATACGTACGGCATATGAGTTATATGCTTATCATGTTTGATCATTAATATTTCTAACAATTATATTTACACAGGTATGTACTTTATTGAATCCAAAGTTTTTCATTAAAAGTGTTAAGGCAAGATGGGGACAGAACCTGACTACTACAACATGCAACTGAATTCCATTATCATCTGTGGACAATATGGACAACGAGAATTGTTTGACTTTTTGGCATGAAGATCTTACATAGATGGCTTGTATTTCTTGGCCATACCAAACTGAACCTACCTCCACTTAAAACACCCTTGAATTGCCATGTGCATAAAGTACACCACTCTGAGGGGGAACTTACCTCCCTTATTGTGAGTTGGGACAAGCTTGCCCACTGCATGGGACAGTTCCCTAAAATCGGGACTGTCCTGTCTAAATCAGAGCAGGCAGTAAGGTATGGATGACTGAGACCAGAAATACCTACATCAGGGGCAAATGCAGGATTTGTAGAGGGGGGTTTCCACACCACGCCACCAGTGGGCGTAACCATCATGCATGGGGGCGTGGCTATAATATTAGACAGTGCTTGGCTGCTCTCCAACTATTCCCATACCTATAATATACATGGGCAATGCTGCGTGCACTACTGTTAGGTGCACACAGCTCTCCCTTTTCAAGCAGAGCCGTGTGAAGCAGGGGCAGGGTCCAGCCACCTCAATTATACAGTGCCCCAGGATTTGAGGGGGTTTACAGGCACTAGGAAGCCCCCCCCTGCCTCAGTTTGCCTATGTAAATTGAAGCTCTTGTATACTCTACAAGACATCCCTATGGGATTTTACCATAAGTGGATGGTCAGGGAGAGAGTGAAGGAGCGCCTTTCTCTCAGGACCCTGACAATAGAATATACACTAAGGAGGCCATTGCTATAGAACTGGACAAGATCAGCCATGACCCTGACACTAGGTGATAAGTTCTCACAGCTTTATTACCTAGAACATTCTAGGTCCAATGGCCCAGTGTCACTACCCAAACCCAGGACACACTGACCGTCCCTGTAGGCTCCACTCGCACAGAGTTACCTGAGAACGCAGCAGGCGCCGGCAGAGCGAGTCTGGAGTTGTGTATAATCAGTAGTAAGAGGGCTCAGTGTGAATGAGAAGGATCCGGAATCCTAGAATCCAGCTGCATTGTCTGCTACACCTGTAGTCACACCACTTGTGGCTATTATTGTACATTAAATAATGTGTATATGGCTCCGTCCCATTGATGTATGTAACGCTGTGCTAGTTACATTGTTATTATTAGAGTCAGTTTGAACTCTTTTTATATTCATATATGTTATGATTTATTACCTGTGTGATTCCGTTTCTATTCATTGCAATGTACCCATCGTATTTAATAAAAAATAAGACACAAAAGCATGTACTTCATCTAAAATAATAAAAGAAACCATCTTCATACAGACTTTCAAACAGGATCAAACCATTATCTAGGGTTTTTTTGTTTTGTTTTTGTAGCAACAGTTTTTATTAAGGGTTTGTGGTTAAGGGTACAAAAAGCAAAAATAAATTAGAGGGGAGGTAAGGATGGGGAGACAATGGGGGGGATGGTAGAGTACACAAATGTCAAGTCAAACAGTGCAATATAAAAGTAAAATATTCCAGAATGAACCAATAATACCATATGAACGAAATAAACAGCAGTACAACATTGCAGAGGTAAATGGATATCACGTGGAGAGGGCTCCCTGAGTAGACGAGGAGTCAGGGTGTGTAGGGTGGGTCGCCCAGGGGCAAACGCAGGATTTCCAGATTCCACACTGCCACGGGCAATGTTAGCCAGCTGTCCTGGTTTTGGTGGGGCAGTCCCAATTTTACGTGACTGTCCCGCTCAGTCAGGACTTTGTACCGACTGCAACGATAGTTGGGATGGATGTCCTGCTACACACTTTACTGCTTATCAAGGATGAGCTGCTTGTATCTAACTGTAGTGTATGTTGCTTGCCCTTAACGAGCAGTACAGTGTGAAGCTGTATACATACATCCCAACTATCGCTGCAGTCAGGACAAATTCCTGACTGATCGGGACAGTCACATAAAATCAGGACTGTAGTCACCAGAATCAGGACATTTAGCAGGCACTCTCCACCTGTTCTTGTACTTTTCACTACCTGCGGCTGCTGGTCTCTGAAGCTTGGTTGCTGCTTGTCTGGATCCTGGAATATTGGAGCCCTGTTTGGTAAAAAGGGAGATACATAAAATATGGAAGTCTAGCAGTGAATGAGCCCAGTTAGGCCTCCATCCCCCAACCAACCCAGATGGTAGATCAATAGCACCTATGTTTAAAAATTAGGCCTCCCTACCTGAAACCAGACCAATATTAAATTAATAGCCTCCACATTTAATCAATAGATCTATTTCCACCCTACCAATCCTGACATAAAATTAATCACTCATATCTAATAAATAGACCTATTTCCCGCCAATTAGCTCCAGCATTAAATAAATAGCATTTAGAATTAATAGACAGACCTAATTCCCCCACCATGCCCTGACATTAAATTAATGGTATCCACATTTAATAAATACCTAAATTTCCCCCCCAAAACAGCCCCAATATTAAATAATTAGTATTACAATTTTACAACCTTTGTCCCCCCAAGTTGCCCTAATATTAAATAATTGGTGTTCACAATTAATAAATAGTTCCTTCAGTCCCACATTAACTTGATATGCCTCAAAGCACCTTGGCATTCATTAACAAATGCCACCTTAAATTAATAGTAATAACTGTGACCCCACTATTAAATAATACTCACTATGAATTTATTTGCCATGCCAATAAATTCATATTTCTCACCCACTACTAAATGATTGCTACCCACCCTCACCAATAAATTAACAACCAGCCTCCCCCTTATTACAATAAGCCCTCACTTACCTTCTTCCATCTGTCAGACTCTTCTGTCCTACTTCCTGCAGGATGCCGCCCCCATCCTGTGAAAGTGGGCGGGGCGTATACCGCAGACGGGTTGCAGAGAGGAACAGAACAGATCTGTACATTCGTGGCTGGTTACAAGGAAGTGGACCAGTCTGACCACAGTCCTGGCAGAAGAGGGGGGGGGGGGGTTCTGGAGAACTAGAAACCCACCCTGGGTGCGTGTCTGTTGCCATATATACTTGCCATTTCCAAAGTATTATTGAGCGGTTAGTGCCTCCAGCTGAATCTATACTATATTTAGGGTGAATACATGACCAAGACAGCCAATCCTATAATATCTATTTCAGTAATGACAATTAGCAATTTTGCAATGGAGTGCTCCTCTTTGTCTGTTACCTATATAACACAGTAGAATTTGACTGCAAATTTAGAAAACAAGCCTGCTTGCCCTCCTATTTGTATTTCAGCAATGACAAGTAGCAATGGACCTCTTGTCTTTGGGTGTGTATAACACCCTACACTTTTTGGTGCAAATTCAGAAGAAAAGCTTGCAAGGACTAGTATATTTGTATATTTCAGCAATGACAAGTAGCAATGGAGCTCTTGTCTTTAGGTGTATATAACACCCTACACTTTTTGGTGCAATTTCAGAAGACAAGCCTGCTTTCCCTCCTATTTGTATTTCAGCAATGACTCTTAGCAATGGAGCACTCCTCTTTGTCTGATATCTATATAACGCAGTAGAATTTGCCTGCAAATTCAGAAGACATGCCTGCTAGCCCTCCTATTTGTATTTCAGCAATGACTATTAGGAATGGAGCAATCCTCTTTGTCTGTTACCTATATAACGCAGTAGAATTTGCCTGCAAATTCAGAAGACAAGCCTGCTTGACCTCCTATTTGTATTTCAGCAATGACAAGTAGCAATGGACCTATTGTCTTTGGGTGTGTATAACACCCTATACATTTTGGTGCAAATTCAGAGGGAAAGCCTGCAAGGACTTGTATATTTGTATATTTCAGCAATGACAAGTAGCAATGGAGCTCTTGTCTTTGGGGGTATATAATACCCTACACTTTTCGTGCAAATTCAAAAGAAAAGCCTGCAAGGACTAGTATATTTGTATTTCAGCAATGACAAGTAGCAATGGAGCTTTCTCTAACACTGTTACCACCCTCCTCTTTCAATTCTATCACTTTGCCTGCCAACTACTCTATACTCTGTCCTGCCCCCTCTCTGTCCCTCTCTCAAATGGCGCTAGATCGCAGTGGAGGGCGGTATTTATTGATTCCAAAACTCGCAAGATCCAAGATCCGACAACGTCACAATGACATTTTGCCTCGCATTGGAATCCGAAAAAACGGAAAGTACCGAGCTGACTCGGCTCGGTACTCGGATCTCCTGAGTTCGGGTGTGTTCGGTTTCCGAGAAATCGAGCCGGAGCATCTGTAATGTGTATATATATATATATATATATATATACACATATACCGGACACCTTATTCTGCAATGGTTAAATACCTCAACTGTCAATACATGCACCAACAGCCATTCAAGGGTGAGATATATATATATATATATATATATATATATATATATTTTTATTATTCAAATATATACACTATATGGACAAAAGTATTCGGACGCTTGACCATTACACCAATAGGGACTGTAATGACATTGTATTCAAATACATGAACTTTATTATGGAGCTGGTCCCCCTTTTGCAGTGATAACAGCTTCCACTCTTCTTGGAAGGCTCCACAAGATGTTGGAGGGTTTCTGTGGGAATTTGTGCCCATTCATTCTGTAGAGCATTTATGAGTTCAGACACTGATGTTGTACAAATCTCCAAATTACTCTGGGCTAGGGTGTCAATATGACACCCTAGCCCAGAGTAATTTGGTGTTACAGGTAGTCTAGATGAGGAGCCCTGTAGCACTGTTAACTGAGCGATGCAGGAGTCTATGCAGTCCAAGCATAGGCAGCCGCATTGCATATTACTTAATGCGGCTGCTTTATTAATTTCATTCTGTACAATATTCTATTAAGGAATGAAGCTGCCACATTGAGTAATATGCATAGGCGGCCTGCACCGCAATCTCCACCAGCAGGCCCTAAATAGATTTAAATTGTCTGGCCCAGGCCGCCCCTGGTTGGGCTGGGCCAGACAATATTTCTAAATGAGACATTGTTAGTAAGGCGGCCAGGGCGGTGCGATTGCCCACCCACTCGCTATTTCCCCATGCCGCTGTCCTTACCTGTAAAGAAACTGCATCTTCCCAGCGCAGGGCTCCTGGCAACATTGTGACGTCTCTCCGCTGTCAGTGTAGAGTTGCTGAGAAAGTCCAGGAAGACCAGTAGCAAAAAGATGAGAAACAGACAAGAAGAAAAAGGTAATTACAGTAATACAAAGAAAACGGAGAGAGAGAGGGCTACAGAAAATATGGACAGAGGGGACTAGAGAAAATGTGGAGAGAGGGGGCTGGAGAAAATATGTGTATGTTTGAGGGGGGGGGGGGAGGGGTGGCTGGAGAAAATGGGGGGAGGGGAGGGGGAGCGTTACATTAAGAAATCCCCACAAGTTATATACTTTTAATTTAAATGAACTTAAGATTTGAGCAACCATTTATTTTATTAGCATTTGTACTCTATTTAGATCTCCCTTGTTGCTGTTTATTAGTATAATTAATTTAAATCTGCAGAAAATATTAACAGATAAAAAAATGTAATCTAAATGTGATACATACAGCATTAAGTTGTTTGTTTATTTATTTATTCTGGGCAAGAGGGAATGTTTGAGAAAAGCTGGTGGGCAGTGGGGGGCATGCCAGTATGTAACAGGTGAGTGGTGTAAAGTTTTTTCCACCTACCGTAATCCCACCTATACTGCTTTCACTAGTACACCCTCACACCTAGCCTTCTCCCACCTTTACTACTCCCACCTATTCTACTCACACATATACACCCTCACACCTACCCTACTTCCACTTATATTACTCAGACTAACTCACCCTCACACCTACCCTACTCCCACCTATACTACTCACACATGTACGCCTCATACCTACCCTACTCCCACTTATATTACTCACACTAACTCACCCTCACACCTACCCTACTCCCACCTATACTACTCACACATGTACACCTCACACCTACCCTACTCCCACCTATACTACTCACACAGATACACCTTCACACCTACCCTACTCCCACCTATACTACTCACACATGTACACCTCACACATGTACACCTCACACCTACCCTACTCCCACCTATACTACTCACACTAACTCACCCTCACACCTACCCTACTCCCACCTATACTACTCACACTGATACACCCTCACACCTACCCTACTCCCACTTATATTACTCACACTAACTCACCCTCACACCTACTCCCACCTTTACTACTCCCACCTATACTACTCACACATGTACACCTCACACCTACCCTACTCCCACTTATATTACTCACACTAACTCACCCTCCCACCTACTCCCACCTTTACTACTCCCACCTATACTACTCACACATGTACACCTCACACCTACCCTACTCCCACTTATATTACTCACACTAACTCACCCTCACACCTAACCTACTCCCACTTATACTACTTACACATGTACACCTCACACCTACCCTACTCCCACTTATATTACTCACACTAACTCATCCTCACACCTACCCTGCTCCCACCTATACTACTCACACTGGTACACCCTCACACCTAAACTACTCCCACCTATACTACTCACACATGTATACCTCACACCTACCCTACTCCCACTTATATTACTCACACTAACTCACCCTCACCCCTACCGTACTCCCACCTATACTACTCACACTGATACACCCTCGAACCTACCTTACTCCCACCCATACTACTCACACTGGTACACCCTCACACCTACCCTACTCCCACCTATACTATTGACACTGGTACATCCTTACACCTGCCCTACTCCCACCTATACTGCTCACACTGGTACACTCTCACACCTAAACTACTCCCACCTATACTACTCACACATGTACACCTCACACCTACCCTACTCCCACTTATATTAATCACACTAACTCACCCTCACACCTACCATACTCCCACCTATACTACTCACACTGGTACACCCTCACACCTAAACTACTCCCACCTATACTACTCACACAGGTACACCCTCACACCTAAACTACTCCCACCTATACTACTCCCACTGGTACACCCTCACACCTAAACTACTCCCACCTATACTACTCACACATGTATACCTCACACCTACCGTACTCCCACCTATACTACTCACACTGATACACCCTCGAACCTACCTTACTCCCACCCATACTACTCACACTGGTACACCCTTAAACCTACCCTACTCCCACCCATACTACTCACACTGGTACACCCTTACACTTACCCTACTCCTACCTATACTACTCACACTGGTACACCCTCAAACCTACCTTACTCCCACCCATACTACTCACACTGGTACACCCTCACACCTACCATACTCCCACCTATACTATTCACACTGCTACACCCTTACACCTGCCCTACTCCCACCTATACTACTCACACTGGTACACCCTCACACCTACCCTACTCCCACCTGTACTACTCACACTGGTACACCCTAACACCTAACCTACTCCCACCTATACTACTCACACTGGTACACCCTCACACCTACCATACTCCCACCTATACTACTCACACTGGTATACCCTCATACATACCCCACTCCTACCTATACTACTCACACTGGTACACCCTCACACCTACCCTACTCCTACCTATACTACTCACACTGGTACACCCTCACACCTTCCCTACTCCCACCTATACTACTCACACTGGTACATCCTCACACCTACCCTACTCCCACTGGTACACTCTCACACCTACCCTACTCCCACCTGTACTACTCACACTGGTACACCCTAACACCTAACCTACTCCCACCTATACTACTCACACTGGTACACCCTCACACCTACCATACTCCCACCTATACTACTCACACTGGTACACCCTCATACATACCCCACTCCTACCTATACTACTCACACTGGTACACCCTCATACATACCCCACTCCTACCTATACTACTCACACTGGTACACCCTTAAACATGCCCTACTCCCACCTATACTACTCACACTGGTACATCCTCACACCTACCGTACTCCTACCTATACTACTCACACTGGTACACCCTCACACCTGCCCTACTCCCATCTATACTACACACACTGGTACACCCTCACACCTACCCTACTCCCACCTATACTACTCACACTGCTACACCCTTACACCTGCCCTACTCCCACCTATACTACTCCCACTGGTACACCCTCACACCTGCCCTACTCCCATCTATACTACACACACTGGTACACCCTCACACCTACCCTACTCCCACCTATACTACTAGCACTGGTACACCCTCACACCTGCCCTACTCCCATCTATACTACACACACTGGTACACCCTCACACCTACCCTACTCCCACCTATACTACACACACTGGTACACCCTCACACCTACCCTACTCCCACCTATACTACTCACACTGGTACACACTCCTACCTATACTACTCACACTGATACACCCTCACACCTACCGTACTCCTACCTATACTACACACACTGGTACACCCTTACATCTGCCCTACTCCCACCTATACTACTCACACTGATACACCCTCACACCTACCCTACTCCCACTTATATTACTCACACTCCTACACCCTCACACCTACCCTACTCCCACCTATACTACTCACACTGTTACACCCTCACACCTACCCTACTCCCACTTATACTACTCACACTGGTACATCCTCACACCTACCCTACTCCCACCTATACTACTCACACTGGTGCACCCTCACACCTACCCTACTCCCACTTATACTACTCACACTGGTACATCCTCACACCTACCCTACTCCCACCTATACTACTCACACTGGTACATCCTCACAACTCAGTCTCCACTCTGAGCCACAGTCGCTCCTCTTGTCTCAGTTTTGCCCTTTTCCTATTAGAATAAAAGCCCTCTCTCATTACCACCTTTTGTTTTCATGTCTACGTTTATTTGTGTCTATCTCTATGTCCCTGTTTTATGTGTGCCCTGCACTGTGGAGCTCTGTGGCACCTTATACATCAACAATAATTATGGTAATAATACCAACAGGGAAACGTGCAGTGTGGGTCCCCGTTATAATGTAACTGCAGCCTGTCCAGCACGTTAGTTCCACAATAGGTGTAATAGAAAAATAATAAAGTCTCACACAATGGGTTTAAAAATGTTTTATTTCAATTAAAAACATGACGGAATCTCTTTCACAAGTTTATTAAGTAGGAAAATCTTATTTACAGACGTATTCCAATGAGAAACTTCATCCATAACATAATACAATGGAAGTTAAATAAAAATCCCTGCTGTAAAAAGAACATTGTCCTCAATAGACCGGGAGGGTTTACAGTATTTACTTATTAATCTACTATATTCCAATGCAACATGACATCTGTTGGTAGAAAATGGTACTGCATGTGAAATAATATTGACACAACACTTTGGGGAACTTGATATGATGCTATATATCACTAAATGTAACACATCAGGGGCTATATTTACTAAACTGCGGGGTTGAAAAGGTGGAGATGTTGCTATAGCAACCAAACAGATTCTAGTTATCATTTATTTAATACATTCTACAAAATGACAGCTAGAATCTGATTGGTTGCTATAGGCAACATCTCCACTTTTTCCAACCCACTTTTTCAAATCCACAGTTTAGTAAATATACCCCCAGGGGGTAAATGTATCAAGCTGCAATTTTGAAAATCCAGCGATTTTCTCAGGCGCGTTTAAACGCGCCTATGTATTAACCTGTGATTTGATGTAAAATCGCTGGAGATGAGTCCAAATGTATGAAGCTGAGATTTTACAAACCTGACCGAGTTTGAAATAAAAATCGGCAGATACAACTCGCTGCTTTCTATAGGCGACATCGCCAAACACATCACTGTTATACTGCCTGCCTATACAGCTGCAGGTCCCGGCGGATGTTTAAAGTTTAAAAATAGATGAATGTTTTTTTTTAAAAAAACAATATGCGGGGTCCCCCGTTCAAGCACTGTTAACCCTAGTGCTGCCAACCTACTGCTGGTTGCGCGAAAATTGAAAAAAATAATTTGTGGGGTCACCCCGATTGTCACGTGTCCCCAAGGGACACTTGGTAGGGGTCCCCCTGCCATAATGACAAACCAACCCCAGTCTGTTCAGCGCTGGGCTGGTTGTTCCTAGATGAGGAGCCCACATGTTTTTTTTGTGGACCCCACTCCCTAGGGAATCCAGCCCAGTGCTGGACAGCCTGGGCAGGCAGGGGGACACACGGCAGGGGGTGAACTGACACCCACCCCGGCTAGTTTGCCTAGTGCTGGTTGCGTGAAAATCAGGGGGACCCCACGCAATTTTTTCCCTGATATTTGCGCAACCAGCAGTAGGCTGGCAACACTAGGGTTAATAGTGCTTGGGTACTATATATGGATCTATTTTTGATGTTTATGCTGAAAAAAAATAATGTTTTTTATACCATATCCACAATTTGTTGTAGTAGCAATATTTATATAGTATTTTGCCACTTGTATATATAAAAGGCTGCAACCATTTAATTGTAAAGCTCACTGTATGTTACTTTAAATAAATAATTTTTGTTTTAAACCATTATCACTCGTAATACCCAAGGTTTGGGATATAGTTTGGCACCTTCCATTTATTTAATATTTTGAATTAGTAATTTTGGGAGTCGCAGAGCTCCTTTGTGAAGGCAGCCACTACGTCCCTTAGCTGTTTGCAAATATATAAAATTTAACCCCTGGGACTTTCAGCACCTCCCTTTTATTTGTTTCACTGTCCTCTTCCCTCGACTAACTCACCGGTGGGGGTATAAATGACCAGAGGGTCCCGGCAGTGCAGGTTTTCAGCAATGTCTCTTCAAAGTGTTGGGACACAGGTGTCGTATCTTAGGGTACAGAGCGATCATATGTCTCAATATTTTGGGCGCCAGACCATCTGTAGAAACATCAAGTTTTCATTTGACCTCAGCTTCACTCCAGCACCATACTTGAGCTGCTTATAACAGGAAAATAAATATGTACATCCCCTTTCTCACCCCAGCACAGTTCCTCACCCCTCCTCTGGGGGTCGCCTTATCCCTTGGACCAGTGGTTCCCAAACTTTTGCAGTTCGCGGCACCCTTAGAGTCTCCAAATTTTTTCAAGGCACCCCTCCAAAATAATTATTGAGCAGTCCTGTTTTAGAAGTAGTTGGGTCAAAAAATTGTAATAAGTATATAGGTCAGGACAGAAATACTTATTTAGTTGTATGCAAAAATGCCCCCTCTGCATCCAGACACACTGCCCTCTCTCACACTGCCCCCTCTCACGCTGTCCCCCCTCCTCTGCTCTGTCACGCTGTTCCCCCTCCTCTGCCCTCTCTCACAATGTCCTCTCCTCTGCCCTCTCACACTGTGTCCCCCTCCACTGCCCCTCTCACGCTGTGTCCCCCTCCTCTGCTCTGCTGTCCCCCTCCTCTGCTCTCTGTCCCCCTCCTCTGCCCCCTGTCCCCCATCTCTGCCCCGCTGTCCCGCTCCTCTGCTCCGCTGTCCCCCTCCTCTGCCCCGCTGTCCCCCTCCTCTGCCCCGCTGTCCCCATCCTCTACTCTCTGTCCCCATCCTCTGCCCCGCTGTCACCATCCTCTGCCCCGCTGTCACCATCCTCTGCGCTCTGTCCCCCTCCTCTGTCACGCTGTCACCATCCTCTGCTCGCTGTCCCCCTCCTATGCCCCCCTCCTCTGCCCTCTGTCCCCTCATCTGCCCTGCTGTCCCCATCCTCTGCCCCGCTGTCCCCCTCCTCTGCTCTCTGTCCCCCTCCTCTGCTCTCTATCCCCCTCCTCTGCCCCGCTGTCACCATCCTCTGCCCCGCTGTCACCATCCTCTGCTCCGCTGTCACCATCCTTTGCTCTCTGTCCCCATCCTCTGCCCCGCTGTCTCCCTCCTCTGCTCTCTGTCCCCCTCCTCTGCCCTCTGTCCCCCTCCTCTGCTTTCTGTCCCCCTCCTCTGCCCTCTGTCCCCCTCCTCTGCTCTCTGTCCCCCTCCTCTGCCCCGCTGTCACCATCCTCTGCCCCGCTGTCACCATCCTCTGCTCCGCTGTCACCATCCTTTGCTCTCTGTCCCCATCCTCTGCCCCGCTGTCTCCCTCCTCTGCTCTCTGTCCCCCTCCTCTGCCCTCTGTCCCCCTCCTCTGCTTTCTGTCCCCCTCCTCTGCCCTCTGTCCCCCTCCTCTGCTCTCTGTCCCCCTCCTCTGCCCTCTGTCCCCCTCCTCTGCTCTCTGTCCCCCTCCTCTGCCCCGCTGTCACCATCCTCTGCTCCGCTGTCTCCCTCCTCTGCTCTCTGTCCCCCTCCTCTGCTCTCTATCCCCCTCCTCTGCGCCGCTGTCACCATCCTCTGCCCCGCTGTCACCATCCTCTGCTCCGCTGTCACCATCCTTTGCTCTCTGTCCCCATCCTCTGCCCCGCTGTCTCCCTCCTCTGCTCTCTGTCCCCCTCCTCTGCTCTCTATCCCCCTCCTCTGCCCTCTGTCCCCCTCCTCTGCTCTCTGTCCCCCTCCTCTGCCCTCTGTCCCCCTCCTCTGCTCTCTGTCCCCCTCCTCTGCCCCGCTGTCACCATCCTCTGCCCCGCTGTCTCCCTCCTCTGCTCTCTGTCCCCCTCCTCTGCTCTCTGTCCCCCTCCTCTGCTCTCTATCCCCCTCCTCTGCCCCGCTGTCTCCCTCCTCTGCTCTCTGTCCCCCTCCTCTGCTCTCTATCCCCCTCCTCTGCCCTCTGTCCCCCTCCTCTGCTCTCTGTCCCCCTCCTCTGCCCTCTGTCCCCCTCCTCTGCTCTCTATCCCCCTCCTCTGCCCCGCTGTCACCATCCTCTGCTCCGCTGTCACCATCCTTTGCTCTCTGTCCCCATCCTCTGCTCTCTGTCCCCCTCCTCTGCCCTCTGTCCCCCTCCTCTGCTTTCTGTCCCCCTCCTCTGCTCTCTGTCCCCCTCCTCTGCCCTGCTGTCACCATCCTCTGCTCTCTGTCCCCCTCCTCTGCCCTGCTTTCACCATCCTCTGCTCTCTATCCCCCTCCTCTGCCCCGCTGTCACCATCCTCTGCTCTCTGTCCCCCTCCTCTGCCCTCTGTCCCCCTCCTCTGCTTTCTGTCCCCCTCCTCTGCTCTCTGTCCCCCTCCTCTGCCCTGCTGTCACCATCCTCTGCTCTCTGTCCCCCTCCTCTGCCCTGCTGTCACCATCCTCTGCTCTCTATCCCCCTCCTCTGCCCCGCTGTCACCATCCTTTGCTCTCTGTCCCCCTCCTCTGCCCTGCTGTCACCATCCTCTGCTCTCTATCCCCCTCCTCTGCCCCGCTGTCACCATCCTTTGCTCTCTGTCCCCATCCTCTGCCCCGCTGTCACCATCCTCTGCTCTCTGTCCCCCTCCTCTGCTCTCTATCCCCCTCCTCTGCCCCGCTGTCACCATCCTCTGCTCCGCTGTCTCCCTCCTCTGCTCTCTGTCCCCCTCCTCTGCTCTCTGTCCCCCTCCTCTGCCCTCTGTCCCCCTCCTCTGCTTTCTGTCCCCCTCCTCTGCTCTCTGTCCCCCTCCTCTGCCCCGCTGTCACCATCCTCTGCTCTCTGTCCCCCTCCTCTGCTCTCTATCCCCCTCCTCTGCCCCGCTGTCACCATCCTCTGCTCTCTGTCCCCCTCCTCTGCTCTCTGTCCCCCTCCTCTGCCATCTGTCCCCCTCCTCTGCTCTCTGTCCCCCTCCTCTGCCCTCTGTCCCCCTCCTCTGCTCTCTGTCCCCCTCCTCTGCCCTCTGTCCCCCTCCTCTGCCCTCTGTCCCCCTCCTCTGCTTTCTGTCCCCCTCCTCTGCTCTCTGTCCCCCTCCTCTGCCCTGCTGTCACCATCCTTTGCTCTCTGTCCCCCTCCTCTGCCCCGCTGTCACCATCCTCTGCTCCGCTGTCACCATCCTCTGCTCTCTGTCCCCCTCCTCTGCCATCTGTCCCCCTCCTCTGCCCCGCTGTCACCATCCTTTGCTCTCTGTCCCCATCCTCTGCTCTCTGTCCCCCTCCTCTGCCATCTGTCCCCCTCCTCTGCCCCGCTGTCACCATCCTTTGCTCTCTGTCACCATCCTCTGCTCTCTGTCCCCCTCCTCTGCCATCTGTCCCCCTCCTCTGCCCCGCTGTCACCATCCTCTGCTCTCTGTCCCCCTCCTCTGCCATCTGTCCCCCTCCTCTGCCCCGCTGTCACCATCCTCTGCCCCGCTGTCACCATCCTCTGCTCTCTGTCCCCCTCCTCTGCCATCTGTCCCCCTCCTCTGCCCCGCTGTCACCATCCTCTGCTCTCTGTCCCCCTCCTCTGCCATCTGCCCCCCTCCTCTGCCCCGCTGTCACCATCCTCTGCCCCGCTGTCACCATCCTCTGCTCTCTGTCCCCCTCCTCTGCTCTCTGTCCCCATCCTCTGCCATCTGTCCCCCTCCTCTGCCATCTGTCCCCCTCCTCTGCCATCTCTCCTCCTCCTCTGCCATCTGTCACCATCCTCTGCTCTCCTCCTCTGCCCTCTGTCCCCTTCCTCTGCCATCTCTCCTCCTCCTCTGCCATCTGCCAACTATGGACCTGCTTTTGGCTAATGAGATGGTCAATGTCTGGTTCCAGTGTATGTGTGCCCAGGGTGTCTGTACCAGTGTATGTGTGCCTAGTGTGTGTACCAGTGTATCTGTGCCCAGTGTCAGCGTGCCAAGTGTCTGTCCCTTTGTATGTGTGCCTAGTGTGTGTACCAGTGTATCTGTGCCCAGTGTCAGCTTGCCAAGTGTCCATACCTGTGTATCTGTGCCCAGTGTCAGTGTGCCAAGTGTCTGTACCTGTGTATGTGTGCCCAGTGTGTGTACCAGTGTAAGTGTGCCCAGTGTGTCTGTACAAGTGTATGCGTGCCTAGTGTGTGTACCAGTGTATGTGTGCCCAGTGTGTGTACCAGTGTAAGTGTGCCCAGTGTGTCTGTACAAGTGTATGCGTGCCAAGTGTCTGTACCTGTGTATGTGTGCCCAGTGTGTGTACCAGTGTAAGTGTGCCCAGTGTGTCTGTACAAGTGTATGCGTGCCCAGGATGCCAGTCCCAGTGTATGTACCAGTATATGTGTACCAGTATATGTGTGCCCAGTGTAAGTGTGCCCAGTGTGTGTGCGCCTAATGTATATATCAGTGTATGTGTGTCCCTGTATTTCTTGAAAATGACTCACCTTAAGAGTCCTAGCTGTTGTACAGGACGGCAGGGCGCAGCCACAGGTCAGAAGAAGTGGGCTCCACAGCGGAGGTTGAACAGGAGTGGCCATCAGACGTGAGGTAGGGGCTGTGCACTGTATCAATAGACTGCACAGTCCCCACTTTGAAAAGGAAGCAAGGAGAGACTAGGGCGCGCTGCACATTCATTCATTCATTACTTAGGCAGACTCCGCGCCCATCCTCCCGCGTAGTACACTCGCACCAAGCGCTGACGTGCGCGCTGCGTGTACTTGGGGGAAAAAATGCCTGAGACTGCCTCTTGGCGGTGCTGCAGGTTACCCCTCCCTCCCCCTTGCGCCGACTGCCGGCAACACACGCCGAGTGTATTTGAAAAAAAAATCTGGCGCTGCTGACAGGTGAGATGATGCGGGCGGCGGGGGGCCCTTGGAGAGAGAGGGGCCCAGGGCACGTGCCCCCTGTGCCCCCCCTTAATCCAGCCATGCCAGCGGGCCATAAATGTCCTCAGCAGGCCGCAGTTTGAGGACCCCTGATCTAAGCACATATAACATATTATATTTCCATACCGCCACTTTGACCACTGTCTGTATGTAGATAACTTGAGTCTAGAAAGCATCTTGTATTTTATATTATTTATTTGCCAACAGTTATTTACTGTATATAGTGCCTACATATTACACAGCGAGATATTACAGAGAATATTTAATCAGTTAAATCAGTGCCTGCTCCAGTAGAGCTTACAGTCTATATTCTCTATCACATGGACACATACAAACTAGGGTTAATTTAATCATATATTAACCTACCAATGTGTTCTTGAACTGTGGGAGGAAACAGTCACACAGGGAGAAAGGGAGAATATAGAACTCCACACAGTTATGGCCTGTTTGGAATTGAACCCGTGACCCCAGCGCTGTGAGACAGCAATGCTAACCACCGTGCTACCATTCTGGAGATAGATAACTGTAGAATTATTCCATAGAACCTGATGCTTAGACATTATTGATGCTAATCAGATTCCAGGCATTGTAGGATCTTGTATTGATATGCCATATTGACTAGAGATCACCTGAAGCCGCTGAAAGGTTTACAAGTCCAGACTACGAGCTGATCCCAAGAACTGACGCACATTGCACTGACGTCCTGCTTTCTCCATATGTCAGTGTGAAATCTCTGCTGTGCAGCGTCGCGTTGAGTACTGAACATGTCTGTCGAAATAAAAAGAACAAATAAACACATTAGTCGTGCGTCTAGATCAGAAATATCACCTCTGAGGTTTGGTATGTATAAGAGAAAGCCTAAGTCTATTTCATAGAGGAGTCTAGAACTGGTACCACCCCCACCCCAGCCTAGATTAAAGACCAGTCATGTCCGACTGTGTGAGCTCTACGTGTACAAAACAACAAAGGGCACTGGCCAATCACAAAGCACATGAACCAACAGCACACGCCAGTATGTCCCAGTGCACCTATGTGTTCACCTGGTACTTACCTAGGTACACGCCCACTTTCCTGTTTAGGGAAAACCTCATGCAAATGCTCTGTGCGAATATTTTGGGGATTTCTGGCCCACAAGGAAATGTCCTTATAACATGCTGGCTAAGGGTATCAGTGGGCGTCATGCTTCAGAATGTACCATTTAAAATAAAATTAATCAAAATAATTATCGCTCTCAGTGGTCAACTATAGTCACATGTGGCTCTACGTGACCCCACAGTGCTTTAAATTATTTTGACAGATCTTTGATTAAAGGAATCCATGCGTGGTTCAAGTTTCAATAGAAATGTCAAAATCTGGGGTAGGGAAGACAGTAAACGCCCAAGAGATCAAGGGCCTGATTCATTTTAAATCCAAGGCTGTCGTACGTGTCCTTTGCACTCAAAGGACACCTACGACAGCCTAGGAATTCAAGGAGGGAATGGGGAGGGAAATGGGCGTTTGCCTGTGGTCAATGTATAGTAGGACAGTACCAAATCGAGCGCACGCAGCAAGCTCAGAGCTTCTCTAAGATCCGAGTTTTTCAGTCATATCACTTGCACCAGGTACAGGTTTAGTCCATACTTGTCTACTTTATGTTGTCCAATTTGGAAGATCCTGGAAGAGGGTTGTGGTGGGAGGGTGGAAGGGGCGGAGCATTGGGAATCGAGTCATTTGCCCCCACCCTGTGACAAAATTGGTATTTTGTCGTGGGGGGTGGGGATAAAATGATGTGATTCGCCTTGAATTGCGTCATTGAGGCCCGTCAGGGATGGGATGCGGGAGAAATGTCTGCTCGCCCGGGAGTCAGGGAGACATAGCCGGAATTCAGGAGTCATTCTGGGAGAGTAGTGATGACAGTTGTGTAATCATGTTACAACATGTGTTTGTAATCAGGAGCAAAAATGTGTTTTTTGTACAGTAGACATTAATTACATGCTAATAAATGTTTTTTTGTTTTCTACGTTCTTTTGTGACTTTATATCCCACATATATATTGGACGTATCCTGCAGTGTATTGTCTGTTAGAGCAGAGCGGACCTAGACCTGTATTCATCACCAGACGTATCTTTACATCCGCTCCTTGTTGAATACGGACGCGCGCATACCCGTTTCACGTGCGTGCCTTTATGAATCAGACCCCAGGTGACCAAGTGATTATTAAGTGACACTAATTATTATTTAAAAATGAAAAATTATCCTACAACAGAGTATAGTCAACAATTTGTTGAATTTCGTTATTACTAAGGAATGATTTTTATTTTTTATATATATATATAAGAAGACCAAAAATTCCCTAATCAATCCTCCTGGGAGGGCAATTATTTTTCGGAACTAATTTGTTTACCTCCAAATTTTCTAAAAATTTAGATTTTGTTTTTTAAATTGTGGTGATATAATTGATTTATGGGAGCAGATATCTTGGGCACCTCAGTATATATTGGTGAACTGTGATATTCTGTCTTCATATACCACTATCATTGATCAGAAGCGCTGCTTGACAGCAGTTGAATATTTAAGAAAACAACACTATCAGGCCTATCATTGTGACCCTGATCTCGAGGAAAGTATATTTTTGAGATGTAGTTCACAAGTTGACAGTGAAAATGTCTACACCAAAATGTCTACAGTTATAAGGTCGACAGTCACAATGCATACATGTTCAGAAGCTAGACACAGTTTAAATGTTGACATGCAATTATGTATTTATTAATTACATGTAATTAATTATATGTTTACAGGGTTATAATGATGACAGTCGAAACGTCAACATAAATCACTAGATTTAAAACGGCAATACATGAAGAGAAAAAAAAAAAGGTAAGAAGTGCAAAAATAAAAAAACGGCATGCCCTCCCCGCCCCTCAAACAGCTTAACCAACCCTAGTGCTGCCAGCCTAGGCTGATGCTAGCTCCCCGATTTTACTATTACCAGCACTTGGATTTGCCAGTCTGGTGTCCCCCTGCCATAATACCAAACCACCCTCAGGCTGGTCAACAACGGTCTGAATCCCCTAAGGAGACCGGGTCTGCGAAAACAATTGCGGACCGTCTCCCTAGGTTTACCCAGCCCCATGGAGATAATCCCAGGGCTTTTCCTTATCCCTGGGCGCTGTTTTTTATTTTTTAATATTTCTTGCCAATTTTCTTTTTTTTTCATGTATTGTCATTTTAATTCTAGTGATTTATGTCAACATAGACATTTTACATGTCAATATTTTCACTGTTACGACTGTTTGAACATGTAGACATTGTGACTGTCGACCTTATAACTGTAGACATATTTACTGTCGACTTTCATACCCAACCAATTGTACCACACAAGAAGATTACGAGCCCAACATTTATTTGACAGATTTGTTGAAATGTGTTATAACTTTTATGAACTAATACAGATCAAACAAAATCTAGATCAGATTGATCACTATACATTATTAGTGTAACAAGTAAAAAATATTATTGAGACAAAAGTAGTAAGAGCTATAAAAATACAGAATATTATTAGATATTACTCTTGATTTCTGTATCATAAGAACCAGCGCCTTGTTCTTAAGCACCCCTAGTATTAGTGAGCACTCCCATTAATTGTGAGCACCCCCAGTATTAATGTTCACTCCCATTAATAGTGAGCACCCCCATTAATAGTGAGCACCCCCATTAATAGTGAGCACCCCCAGTATTAATGTGCACTCCCATTAATTGTGAGCACCCCCAGTATTAGTGAGCATCCTCAGTATATGTGAGCACCCCAATTAATAGTGGGAACCCTTTTTAATAGTAAGCACCCAGAGTATTAGTGAGCACCCCCATTAATAGTAAGCACCCCCAGTATTAATGTGCACTCCCATTAATTGTGAGCACCCCCAGTATTAGTGTGCACTCTCATTAATTGTGAGCATTCCTATTAATAGTGAGCACCCCTTTAACAGAGAGCATCCCCAGTATTAGTGTGCACCCTCATTAATAGTGAGGATCCCCTTTAATAGTGAGCATCCCTAGTAATAGTGTGTACCCCCATTAGTAGTGAGCACCCCCAGTATTAGTGGGTACCCCCTTTAATAATGAGCACCCCTGGTATAAGTGAGCACTCCCAATCATTTTGAAAAGTTGGCTGCTATGACCTCTATTATACACTATACTTAATAAAACACCTTTATAATCTTTATTTATAGCAAAGCATTTACCCTTAAAGACAAGATCTATCTATAAAGTATATTAATGGTATATCTAATACGTCACAAGATAATAAATGGTATAGGTGTGGAGATTGTTATATAAATATAATACGTGAATTTAATCTACCAATTTATTCTCTCACGGAGTTGACCTATTTATATCTTGCTGATCCCACATTTTTTGCTTGCGGCCCTAAGCCCATCAAAAACCAATTTACATTGAAACATACAACATAGAGAGACACTTGTTCTCTGGTTAACCAGTATCTGTCTCTTACAGTTAGACAGCCTTATAAATGTTCCACAAACAATTCTATGTTCCTATCTATATCTGAGTTTAGCGAGGGTAGGGGTTAGCGGTGCACATGGTAATTACTGTAACTGCAGTAAATAAATGAGCAACAAAAATAAAGTAATGACAACACTAATCTTAAACCTTACTAACATACAGAGCTTCCTCTCTACTTATGGGGCGGCTACTATTTAACCTTCACGGTAAACGGATGCAATTAGTAAATGTATCCAGATTACAGATAAAAGCCGCCTCTGTCCAGATTAGTTTATTTTAATGCTCATATGTTTTACAGTGAAGTTCTTTTAGGTAAAAGAAATGCAAACACATCCTATTCATGGAGAGTGCACATTGTCCTTACTGTGAGTGGGTAACATCCCAAGAAGCCAAGTTTATAATGAGTAATAAAACACGTTACCTGCTGTATGAATAAATTCATTATATCCGTGTCTATGGGAACTGAACTCTGCATTTTGAGTACAACAGTACCTGTGAAATAAAAGAGACAGTATGTAATATTATCAGACTAATGTGCATTAAAACAAGTTCACCCACTGTTTATCTATATATCTTTATAGGTTATAAATCTTACACTAGAAATACAGTTCCATACAGTGCCTACAAGCCTAAATCTTCAGCAGACGTTAATTTGCAGTCTTCTAGGTAACAGATCCTCTGTAGCAATATATGAATTCAAACACAGTAAGGCTCATTTACGGACTGCAATTAATGCAGATCTTCACTGCTTCATTATTTGCTGTCAGGAGCCTATTTGTCTGCCAAGTGCCTTTCAAGTCCACTTCTCAAACATTCAAGAGAGAGAAGGAGATAGGATCCCTTAGAGAGATTCTAGATATTCCACTGTGGAGCTGTGGAAAGCTCAGGAGAGTTACAGATGGAGAGATCCTGGGCTGCTAGAGAGGAACTGAGTGTGTTTCCTGTTAAACCGATTATTAATGCAACCACAAAGCTAATATACAGATGGATTAAAGGAAATAGACTTCATTTGTTCACTTGTCTGAAACCAAGAGAAGGAGAGAAGTAAAAGAGTGTAAAACTTATATTAATTTATCGTGAGATGATCAGGTGTCATTATTCCAACAACTGGGATGTGAACAGCACTGTACCCTGGATTTTCAACCTTCTGTATGCAAGAGACTCTCATCCTTCCCAAGGGATAAAGAGAGACTGAGCTAGTCTAGAGAAACCCGGTGTGCGAGATAGGTGCACGTGGACAGTACCTACAGCACACATACTTCTGAGAAAGGGGCTACATATGTGTCAAATTAATCATGGGAGTAACGTGACATCTTTCTTACATGTATGACTATTGTATGTTGCAGTTTTTATTTCCCTGGTATTGGAGGTGCTGCCCATGGAAGGTCATGTTATAATATTAAGTCCAGCATAGGTACAGATTCTGGGAGAATTGTTCTGCACCAGTATGTAACGTTCCTCACATTCTCCTGTCTAATTATACGTTTACTGAATCTTTGGCTTTGTCTCTGTGATTACTGTTGCTTCCTCAGCTTCCATGTCTACCGAACCTGTTGCTTTAACCTTGTCTGTGCCTGCTAGTACATCTTTGACTTTCTGTGATCCTGACCATAGCTATTAATAACCAGTTTCTGCTATATGACAAATCATTGGCAGTAACTTGTATTTCTGATACATACTTGCTACTGTATTCAGAGGCCCCACACTTAGCCTGGGCCACAGTTACCAACCTCCTGCAGACTTTTGACCACTACTACTACTGCTAAATGAGGAGCATTTATCTATAGAGTTGGTGCTTCCTCTGCTGACCGCAGTTATTGACCATTGTGTGGCCACCAGTCACTGGGGTCCATCGCTGAGTATAAGAATATTGCAGACAAGTTACCATTACAATGCAGTGTCACATACAATAGACAGAATATTGTATGATACTTTTCAAACATTTTCAATATCAAATGTAATTAAATGCAAACACCTCCACAGCTGTCATTTACCGCTTTATAAATCCAATGGGAAACTTCTATTAGTCTTCTATTTAGTCCAAATGTAACTGTCAGTTAAGTAATGCATAAAAATATCTGCGACTTAATATAATATAGGTGCAATGCTAATGTATTAAGTACCATCAGCTGGAGGGGTCCATACGTCATCAGTCAATCAGAGCCAGTTAGATCATGCTGATAATGATCATCATCATTGCATATTATTGTACCAGTCCTTGAGCACACGTAGTAGATGCAACTCCTGACTGGGGATATGTGCGTTGCAATTACATGAACTCCATCTTACCAATGCCGGCTTTTGCTTGTGTGCTCCAGCTCACCCTCCTTCTGCCTCTCCAGGCACAAAGCGACACATGTTAATAAAAGAAAAATTCTACGTCCAGATATATAATCATGGCTTTTTTTGTATGCAGGCGCAGCATGAAAATGTGTGCGTTACATAAAAAAGGCAGACACACGCCCAACTCTAAATGTGGCCCCTTATGTCTATATTGCATTTCTGAGGGCTTTCTTTATATTTTACATAGAGAGTGGAGACTCTACACCTCCTAGTGGTTAGCATTGCTACCTCACAGTACTGGGGTCATGGATGCAATTCCAACCAATGCCCTATCTGTGAAGAGCTTGTATGTTCTTAGCGTGTGTGTGTGTGTGTTAGGAGGGAATTTAGAATGTAAGCTCTAACTACCACATGTACTATTTATACTGCTAGGCAAATCTTTATCCCTCCAACTACTGTACTCTCCCCTTTCATCCTGAGTCACTGAATGGGTAAGTGTTGCCTGTAACTGGCCCTTCATAAAACAGTAGAGAACACACTGCTGTACACAAAGGTAACAAACAATACTTAACTTATACTGAATATAAATGGGTAGGTTCAAACACTACTCACTTGTTGTATTCCATACTGGAACTGTGGAGTAACTGATGCCACCAGTACTACTTGTTGCTAGAGCTGTGTTAGTCCAAGGAGATACTGTTGGCTTAGTAGTTGTTGTTGATGCAGAAGATGTTGTGGACCCATTTATTATCGTAGAACCAGTTGTGGTCTCAGTTGCTAAAGGTGGAAGAGATGACAATGTGGTCCAAATTGTTGTTGTTGTAGACGCTGTTGCTGTTGTTCGTTCGGTTGTTTGTGATGTGGTTGACTCATGTGCTGTTGGTTTAGTTGTTGATGTACTAGATTCCATGGGTGACCCTGTAAAGTCTGCTGTTGTTAATGTTGTAGGCTGAATTGTTGATATTGTAGAGTCACTTGTTGTTGAAGGTATAGAGTCAGTTGTTGTTGAAGGTTTAGAGTCAGTTGTTGCTGAAGGTTTAGAGTCACTTGTTGAAGGTATAGAGTCACTTGTTGTTGAAGGTTTAGAGTCAGTTGTTGTTGAAGTTTTAGAGTCAGTTGTTGTTGAAGGTTTAGAGTCAGTTGTTGTTGAAGGTTTAGAGTCAGTTGTTGTTGAAGGTTTAGAGTCACTTGTTGTTGAAGGTATAGAGTCACTTGTTGTTGAAGGTTTAGAGTCAGTTGTTGAAGGTTTAGAGTCAGTTGTTGTTGAAGGTTTAGAGTCACTTGTTGTTGAAGGTATAGAGTCACTTGTTGTTGAAGGTATAGAGTCACTTGTTGTTGAAGGTATAGAGTCACTTGTTGTTGAAGGTTTAGAGTCAGTTGTTGTTGAAGGTTTAGAGTCACTTGTTGTTGAAGGTATAGAGTCAGTTGTTGTTGAAGGTTTAGAGTCACTTGTTGTTGAAGGTTTAGAGTCAGTTGTTGTTGATTTTGGCTCAGCTGTTATTCCAGTTGATATTGGAACGGTGGCAGTTGCTGGTGTTGCAGTTGTTAATGTTTTTATCTCATTTGAAGTTGAAGACTCTGGTGTCAAAGTTGGTTCAGCTGTTACAAGAATTTGTGCTGTAGATTTAGATGTTGTTGAAGTTGTTGGCTCAGTTATTGTTATTGTTATAGACACAGGTGATGTAGACCCAATTATTGTTGGTGTTAATGGTTCAGATGTTGTTGCTTCTGTTGAGTCAGTTGTTGCTGTTATTGCCTCATGTGTTATAAATATTGTTGACTCACGTGTTGATGTAATTGGTTCAGCTGTTGATGCCGTTGAGTCAGTTGTTGTTGTTGTCTCATGTGGTATAGACATTATAGACTCAGCTGTTGATGTAAATTGGGCTATTGATATCAATGGTTCACTTGTTGCTAATGTTGAAAGTTCAATTGTGGATTCAGGTGTTGTAGATATTGCAAATTCAGATGTTGCTGTTGTTGTAAACTGGGTTGTTGGCTCCGCTGCTGAAGTTATAGATGATTGTGTTACTGCTGCTACTGATACTGTTGTATGATCAGTTGTTGGTGATGTCTCATCTGTTGTTAACTCGATAAATGATGTTGTTGACTCAGATGTTGTAGATGTTGCAAATTCTGTCATAAATGTTGTTAGAAGTTCTGTTACTGTTGATGTTGGTGCAATTGTCAATGTTGCAGACTCTGTTGTTGATGTTTCTGGCTTAGTAGCTCTCGCTGTAGATTCAGTAGGTGATGTAGACTCAGACATTGGTAGTGTTGTAGATTGGGCAAATATGTGTGTACAAGCTGAGAAACAAAACAATGAACATAGTTTAAGTGTTAATTTTCATTAAAGCATAAACAAGATTTAAACTTGGTTATTGATGTCGTCCACTCATTTTTTGTTGATGATGTTGGTTCTCGCTGAGTTTGCAGTAAAATGGTGCTATATCAGTGGTAGAATCTGGGCAGCACAGTGGCTCAGTGGTTAGCACTTCTGCCTCACAGCGGTGTTTGTATGTTCTCCCCGCAGGGACTGATGTGAATGAGTTCTCAGTACAGTGCTGCGGAATAAATGGCGCTATATAAATAAATGGTAATAATAATAATAAATAATCTGCACCGAGGTTGAGAAGCTGAGAAATAATTCCTGCCGCAGAATCCAGGATTCATAATTAAATTGATTTTCAGATTTACATCCTCTCAGTTCCCCAGATACAACCTATGGATGCTATTGGAGCTTGTTCCTATATTCTAAGTCTGATATTATATTTTATATATAAAGCATTATTATAAACTAATTCCATTGAACCATTAATGTGTAAAGCATGCATAGGCAACAGAATTAGTGTTTAAAAAAATAGGATTTAAAAACTATAAAGTATAAATCATTGAAAAATGCACAAGAAATAACAACAACTATTAAAAATATAAACTTAATTAGTGTCAATGTCATCAGTTCATAAAACTGGGAATTAATTCACCCTTTCATCTTACAACACTGCCCTTTCCCTTGCCAAGAGAAAATATTTTACTTCTGTAATATCCTCCAGTCTACTAACCCCCAACGCCTCTTTGCCACTTGCCACTCACTTCTCTGCCCACCTGCACCACCTCTCCCTTCCTCCCTTAATGCCCATGATTTTGCCACCTGCTTCAAAGGCAAAATCAACACCATGCAAGAAGATATTTTGTCACCTAAAAAAACCAGATCCCACACACCCCACCCACCTTCTCCAACATTCCCACATCCACCCTCAGCACCCTCAGGTTATTGTCTTCAGTAACCGAGGAAATAGTTTTACATCATCTCATCCTACAACCTGCGCCCTTGATCCTACTCCTTCCTAAATTCTCTGCTCCCTCTCCCCCTCTGCATGCACACCTCTAGCTCACCTCTACAACTTCCTGCAAACATGCGCTCATCTCAACAATCCTACATAAACCATCTTTTGACCCAGCTCCTCTCTCCAGCTACCTCCCCATTTCTATTCTCCCCTTTGTTTTCAAACTACTTATACAGCCTATCTCACTCTCTCACCTCTCACTCCCTTCTCAACTCTCTGCAATTGGGCTTCCATCCCCAACCTTCCACTGAGATTGCACTCACAAAAGTGACCAATAATCCACTTACTTACTTACTACTTGCAAGGTCTAGGGGTCTGTCCATGACCTCTCTGCTCCTCTTCTCCTGCAAACCCATCACTCTATTTGCCTTCTTGACACAGTTCTTTCCCGGTTCCCTTCCTACTTATTGAACCATGCCTTTAATGTCTCTGTGGCGCATCCTCCCCTTCATTCTGCTGGGGTCCCACAAGGCCTCAAATCACCTTCACCCACAATAACACCACAATCTCCTCAGTCTCCCAAACCCGCTGTCTTGGTGTCACACTTGACTCTGCCCTCTGCTTTATTCTTCCCATTCAGACTCTCTCCCAAACCTGTTGCTTCCACTTTTAAAATATACGCCCTTTTCTTACCAAAACTCTTATCCATTCTCTCATCATCTCCCATCTTGCCCTCTTAGATCTACCTCTGAACTGCGTTTCACCTCCTCTGATAACCAGCTCTCACTCCCACCGTTATGCTCAGACTCTCTTGTCCCCTTCGCTGCTCTTCTCTCAGCGTCAGTCTGTTCCTACCTACCACTTCCCTCTCTTTCCCCCCAGGAAATCTATTCCCTCACATCACTCCTTCCTTCTCCCTCACCCATTTATATACCCCCTTATCTGCCCCACCTCCACTCCTCCCCCACCTCTTGCTCCCCTGCCCCCGTCTCCTGTCTGCTGACAAGTCCCCTCGTATTTCTGCTTCTCGTCCAATTCCAACCCTCTCTCCCTGTCACGCCCCTCGCTCCATATCATTTTAACCCTTGCAGTCGAGCAACCCCAACAATCTCATCAACATCTCTCCTTTACCCTCTCTTCCTCCACCCTGTGGTCTCTGGAATGCCTGGTCAGTCTGTAACAAATTGACCTCTATCCATGATTTGTTTATCTCTAGATCCTTCAACCTGCTTGCCATCACTGAAACCTGGCTATCCCCTGAGGACACTACCTCTCCTGCTGCTCTCTCTTCCAGGGGCTTGTCCTTCTCCAACACACCCAGACCTGGGATCGGCAAGGTGGTGGCGTTGACATACTTCGTTCCCCCTGCTGCTCTTTTCGGGTTCCTCCCCCTGAACTGTCTCTCTCTTTTCCTCCTTTGAGGTACACTCTATACGCCTATTCCACCCAGTCCATCGTCGTGTTGCTGTTATCCACCGTCCTCCTGGTTCTGTCTCTCAATTGCTTCATCACTTTGCCACCTGGCTCCCTCACTTTCTCTCCTCTGACCTTCCCTCCCTCATCTTGGGGGACTTTAATATCCCTATAGACAATGCATCAGACTCTGCTGCTTCCAAACTTCTTTCCCTCTCCTCCTCCCTTGGTCTCTCTCAATGGACCCACTCTCCCTCCCACCGCAGTGTACACTGCCTTGGTCTGTTTTTTTTACACCTCGGTACTGTCTTCCGACCTCATTAATTCACATTTTCCATTTTGCTCTTGTCTCGACCGTACTCAAGAAACCATCCCTTGATCCTATCTCTTTCTCTAATCACCGCCCTATTTCCCTTCTTCCTTTTGCCTCCAAACTCCTTGAACCCGCTCCAATCCAGTTTTCGCCCCCTTCACTCCACCGAAACTGCACTAATTAAGGTCACTAATGACCTTCTCTTCGCTAAACCCAAAACACACTACTCCCTTCTTATCCAACTTGACCTCTCTGCTGCCTTCGATATTATTGCCCACGCAATCCTTTTGCAAGCTCTCAAATCTATAGGCCTCTGTAACACCGTCCTCTTCTGATTTTCCTCTTACCTCTCCAACCGCTCCTTCTCAGTCTCTACACATGACTCTACACCCCCCCTTTCTTTTACCTGTTGGCGTTCCCAAAGGTTCTGTTCTTGGCCCCCTGCTTTTCTCCCTCTACACCTCCTCCCTTGGTGTCCTCATCCGCTAGTTTGGCCTCCAGTACCACCTCTATGCTGATGATACCCAAATTTATCTTTCATACCGATCTCTCCCTTTGCTTTTTTCTCATGTCTCCTGCTGTCTTTCAGCCAGCTCATCTTGGATGTCTCAACGCTTCCTTAAACTCAATATTTCCAAAACTGAACTTATCGTTATCCCCCCTGCCAGGACTCTCCCACCTCCCCCCTCTCTATTTCTGTTAATAACACTACCCTCGTTTCTGTCCCTCAAGTCCGATGCCTTGGGGTCATCCTTGATTCCTCCCTTTCCTTCAAACCTCACATTCTGTCCCTCTCAAAATCCTGCTTCTTCCACCTTCGGAATATATCCAAGATAAGCCCCTTTCGCACCACGCATGCCACGAAAACCCTTGTTCACTAACTTGTAAGCACTCGTCTTGACTATTGCAACCTCCTTCTCTCTGGCCTACCTGATTCTCACCTTGACCCTCTTAAGTTTATCCTCAATGCTGCTGCCCACCTCATTTTTATCTCCCGCCACTATATCTTTGCTGTCCCCAACAGTCATTACATTGGCTCCCCATGGCCTACAGAAATAAATTTAAACTCCTCACCCTAACCTTTAAAGCTCTTAATCAATCCTCCCCTCACTATATCTCCAATCTCATCTCCACTTACTCTCCTAGCAGCTCCCTTGTTCTGCCTGTGACCGCAGCCTCACTACTTCACCGATCACCTCTTCTCACTCCCGTCTCCAGGACTTTGCCCGGGTTGCTCCCCAGCTGTGGAACGATCTTCCACGTTCCATCAGGTTAGCATCTACTCTCAAAGGCTTCAAGCGTGCCCTCAAGACTCATTTCTTTATTCAAGTCTATCAGTCCTCCTCCTAACTCCCTTGTCCAGGCTCTCTCCCCCAGTTAGTACCACCCTATTTGTGTCTCCCCCTTTCCTTTAGGATGTAAGCTCTCAGGAGCAGGGCCCTCTTTCCTTGTGTGCTCCTTCTACTATTCCATCACCCTCTGTACCTCTTGGCCTGCTTCCCTAGCCCTGTTTTCTTAAGCTTCGGCCTACTTCTCGCTGATTTCTACAATCACTTTCACTCATTGTCCCAGAAATAATTTGAATTGCATTACCATGTTACCATGTTACCTGTGTGTGTATATATTTATATATTTTTGTTCTTCAAATTTTGTTCTTTATGTATCATGTTGTGTCATGGGTCACTGTTTGCTGTATATGTCATGTACGGCGCTGAGGACCCTTTATGGCGCATTATAAATTAAAGATAATAATAAAATAATAACTTTTACATCTCTGTCTTTATGGTCCATACACATTTGTACAGTTTGTGTGTTTTCTTTACATGGCTAAATCATTGAACCTGCATGTTTTTAAACATAACAATAAACAATGTGTCAAATAATGTTGATTGTGTTTACTGCATCAAATCTGTTCAAAATATATTGTAAATGCACAACAGAAAATATCTTAAAACTCTTAAGTGCATTTCAGGGCCCAACCTATGGAAATACCTCTGCACGTCCATCTTATCCCATCCTAATTACAAAGTAGATATCCCATATGGGGTTAGCAGTAACCCCTGATGACATCATCACAGGGGTTATTCTGCAGGAGGGAGAGCTACTCTTTCACAACGCCCCCTAGTGTTAATAAGTAATGTTCTTACATCAGTGACGTCTAAATAAATGTAATGCATGAAGGTAAGACACTGAAAAATTGTGCACACAAAATTATAAATGCTCACATATATGGAGCAAACCTCTGATAAAGTACACATATAACCTACAATGTTTACAAGTCTTGCAATAAATTAAGGAGTTTATTTCATGGGTTGATTTAATATTATCATATTTGCTTTTTTTCTTCCTCAATATAATGTAGACCATATATAAAGACATTTTCTTATCTATGGTAAAAATTATGATAAGATTAAAAAAAATTGAAAAACTTGCTCATCTCTACTGGAGAAATAAGGACTTACCATAAAGGAGCAGACTGAAGATCAGCAGCGGAAGTTTCATGTTCAGTCTCCTGTATTCCTAATAATATGTCACAAATACCCGAGGATTGCAGAGTGTCAGGAGAGTGAGCGATATCAGACGCTCAGACTTGTCTCTGACCAGGTACGGTAAAGTGGAAGAGTGACATTCTGTCAAAGTTAATATTTAATCACTGCAGAGTAGAATACAATTATCCCAGTAATCAGGAAATGGTGAGACGCTAATCTGATTGGCTGCCCTGTTTACTAGAGTTTGTTTTTATAACTTACCTATCTATTGATGGCACAGAAACAATGTATCTGTGGTTGTAAACATTCTACATAAAGGTTCTGCCTACTCCCCACCCTGGAGCTTCTGACCCCTCACTCTGACTTCTGACAGCACAATCTTTTTTACGTTGCTGAGAAACCAATTAGTCACAGTTGAACAATGTGTGTGCACTATACTGTGGTCCTGTGCAACAGCAAAATATCTCTGTACGCTCAAAATTCCTATTTTTCTGGTGTAAAATAAATTTTCTGTAACATGATACATTTTCTTTGGTGCTACAAAATATCTTTAGAACCTCAAAGTTTGATTTCATGATTAAAAGACTGAAAATTGTAAAACATTTTTGCTTCCCATGTGTTGCTGATTTTTTGCCACAATCTGTCTTGTAATACACAACTGATATTGTACTAGAAGATGCAAATTTTAAACACAAATTGAGCTCACTAGGAGAAATGAAATATAAGTTTATTAAATAAAAAGACATAAACTAGTAAAAATATTCTACTTAAAGCAGATGAGGATCTCTGGAAAGGCCACGTAGACCTGGGTCTAAAGTGTCAGAGTTACAGGAGCTTTGTATGTATAAAATAAAAAAAAGAAAAGAAAACGCTAAGCAATATGCTGTATGAAAGTAGCAAAATAAAAAGTGGGGAAGAAAACCTGCATCTGGGAAATATAGTATATACTATTGTAATAATATATTTAATAACAGGAAAAGTGAATAAAAAGAATGTTTTCACAAGGATCCCTGGAATGGAACAAATTATACTACCGTAGTACTACACACATGATACTAATCATTTGCAACATCACTGGTAATAGAGCAACATTGTTGCCAAAACAATTGCTTAGAAACAACAATGTCCCAAATTTAAATAATGTTGGAATTCTAAGTATCAGACGTTGAGAGGGGATCCGGCAGTACATTAAGACCAACAAAAGTTATTTCCTGTGGACAGTTTACATGTAATCCAGATATGGAGGACATTAAAGAAGGAAGCATCTTGAGATGAACAAGTATAAATATTAACATTTATACATGGCAAAAGATTATACTGCCCTCTTGTGGTGAGAAAGGAGAAAGGAATAACAGGTCAAAATTAATTCGGCATATTAAAATCAATATGAGATGTTACTGATACTCTTATATCTGCTTTACAGTATATCTTATTATCCTCAAAGTCAAGAGTATTATAGAACTTATAATAAGAATTTACACTCTGACAAATATGAAATTCAGAAAATCCTCATGATATCACTATACAACAATTTCAGGATTGAGGCCAATTACCACCCCAGTCTATAGTCATATAATAAAATACAACATGTGTAATAAATAAAGTGTGATAATCACTATCACTGTCACTATCATATTTTGAATTAAATTTAAATTGTGAAAACTGTTAGGTAATGAAATGATTAAGGCACTGCTGGCTGGTCTGAACAAGATTTTATTTAAAGAGCAGTTCACAAATCCACAATTCTTCACAGGTTAAGTCTTATATTTTGCTAGGCTATATGTCAGAACCAAAGATTTATATTAATTGTATATATAATAATATTATAATAAAATGAATGTGTGTGGTGTTTGTATGTTCTCCCTGTGTTTGCGTGGGTTTCCTCCGGGTGCTTCGGTTTCCTCCCACACTCCAAAAACATACTGATAGGTTAATTGGCTGCTATTAAATTGCCCTTAGTCTGTGTGTGTGTGTGTGTGTGTGTGTGTGTATGTGTGTGTGTGTGTATTTGTCAGGGGATTTAATTTGTAAGCTCCAATGGGGCAGGGACTAATGTAAATGAGTTCTCTGTGCATCGCTGCGGAATTAGTGGCGCTATATAAATAAATATATGAGGATGATGATGACTGTGGCTTTACAGATTGAAGAGTTTGATCCTTTATCCAGGAATGCCCCAATCGGAATTCTTTCTTTCTCTAGTATTCTGGTGAAGCGCCACCTAGTGGAGAAAGAGACATAGAACATATACATGTATACAAATATCATTAAGAAGGGACTGTAACTATTTTTAGTGCAGATGTATCTTCTTGGAGTAGATGTAGGCAGTATTAATATGACACCTATCATGTCATGATTTTATAGCATTGCTCCATTCAAGATTTCACCATTTAAATCATGTTACTTTGACTTCTGAAATCATTATGTTTTCCTGTAGTACCAGTGCTGGCAGCTAGGGGGACTCCTGTCCCACTGAGAAAGTGATCATTTTATAAGATTAAGTGTACAGTATAGATTTGTTGGAGAATAGATACAGCAATGGGGCGTGATAAGTGCAAATTTGGGTGCAAAACAATGAGCTATTTTTGCGAGAGCACAAAGTCTGTTTATCGCATAAGTTTGCCAGGTACGTATAGACAGAAATGCATCCGCACATTTGCATAGATGCGTTTGGAGCACAGATGTTGCAGCCACCATCACCATCATCTTCTTCCCAGGACCAGACTGCTTTTGTCCAGGGAAAGTCGATAATTGTTAAACGCTTCAGAGGCTGCTGGTGCTAAATAAATATATTATGATAAGTATAATGATTTCGATCTGAGTTTCTTTCATTGTTTTAAAAAATAAATATTAATAAAACCCCAGTGTGTCTTTAAAATGAATAACCAGATACAGCCAGGGGCTAGATCCCACTAAAGCAGAGTGACAACAAGCGTGGGGTTCCACTACTAAAGTGATTACCAGAACCAGTGAGGGGTCTGCCTGTCATGCTGTGAACCATCTGCAGCTTGTTCCACATATTGTAGAAAGTATGGACCACTAGAGAAGCAGATATCCTCACCTGTTGTGGCACAATATGTCCAGTGGTGCACGCAGGGGGGGAAACCCCTCCCCCCCGCTAACAAAGTGCTCCTACATACAGCACTGTACTATACAGCAGCCGCGGCGCTGTCAAAGAAGCGTCCGCGGCGGAGCTGTATTGTGCTACATGAAAAAAACAGTCAGTATTTAACTTATGTGCAAAACAGAATACTAATTTGCACCCCTTGCATTGTAACATGGTTTTGTCCAGGAGACTTAAATAAGAAGTTTTTTTAGTTAAGATCCTTAATGAATCAGGCCCCTGGATATTTAAACTTCTTTATTATCTTATAAGGTTTAGATCTAAGAATTTATATTTTCTTTAGAACCTTACTCAATATAAGCTATAAATAACATAATGTAAACACATACTTTCAAAATCAGTTACTCATCACTCATTCATGTATAAATAATAGCTTTATAATGTACGACTAGGCGACTAGAGTTTAATGTAGACTTGTGGACTGCGATGGGATTATTATTAATTCTTCTCAATTGAAATTTACTGTTTATAATCTTACCTTAGTAAAAGTTACTTACCAACTCGTTTCAGATTGATACCTATAAATACAACACAAATATGTTTACTGAATTAGACTATCATTGGATGTACATGACACTGTCTACTTGTCATCCGTACTGTAGCAAGTTGTTCTTATATCATTCTTATGTTGACCTCAAATAGGTAAACGTCTCTGGTATAGCTGAAAAAATTTGGTCTCCTAGTAAGAAGTTAATGTCTAGTTACCTTGATCATCAATCATCATCTTTCTCCTTTCTGACAAAATAATAACTTCTGTCTGATGAGATTCGAATTGTCCAAGGATGTTAATAATGTCTGTTCACCTGGCAAGATGGTTATTTCATTCATTGAGGAACGTAGTTGCCGATACCAGTGGTAGTCACATTAATGACTACCACTATACCGACATCAATTAAACCTATATAAAAAATCAGATTTCAATAATACCTACAAAAATAAAATAATGACTTACAATAAAAATGACAGCGTAGATAGCCGATATCCTTACGCTACATACCGATTGCTGTGAATTCCGGCACTTTAAATTGACGTCACTGTTCATAGCCGCAATGATTTCTCTGTATTTAAAGCACTAATGCCAGGACCCCATGACTTTAATATCTCATTTAGAAGTTAGGGTTAGGCATTGGCACTTTAAATACAAACATATCACTGCGGCTATGAACAGCGGCGTCAATTAGAAGTGCATTGTTTTCTTTTTGTAGGCGTTCTTGAAATCGGAATTTTTTTGTAGGTTTAACTATTGTCGGTATTACCGCCATCGTCAAAAGATACCCAACCCACCGATATGTGCCGTAATTTGCATTAAATTGCTGTGCGTATGCCCAGAAACAGACTATACGCCAGTGAGCGCAAGTGTATGCAATTTAACATCATACACAAAGGACTCCTCCAACAGGCTACGATTTCAAGTGCGGAACAGGGCGGGGAAGGGGCGTATGGACGTAGTCACTGTACTGTAACGGTGTGCCAAGCTGGAGCGCGCTCAGCAGCGACCGATTCAAGCTTTGGGCCTATCTCAGTTACAAGATTTTTTTAGCCAAATCTCTTGCTCCAGCTACAGGTCAGGTGTAAGTGCCGACTGATAGTGATGACGGCTGTGTGTACAGCTACAACATGTGTTTGTAATCAGGAGCAACTGTAAAAATATATTTTATGTACAGTAGACATTAATAACATCTTAATAAATGTATTTCATGTATAAAAAATGATAAATGTTTTATAAATTTTTCTTCATTAATGACTATATTATTAACAGGTGTTAATGTATTTAATAATTGTATCTTCTTTTCTGTTTGTTTTGATGGTACTTTATATATACATAGCATTGTGTGCTGTGTCTGTCTGCATTAGGTAAGTGCCGACTAGACAGAGCTACTTACACCCATATCCAACTGGAAAGGTTTCTTGAGATCCTTTCCTTGTTGAATACAGACATACCTGCTGGCATCTTCCATCCGTTCTTAATGAATCAGGCTCTGTGTGCTCAGAGTTACGTAGATTCCCCGTAGATGTCACTAAGAGGAGCACTATCTGGCATATATTATGGACCACTCGAAATGACAAGCCCGGCATGCAGGACAAGACATCACATGCATTGTACAGGTACACAGAGCTCTATACACTATCATAGGCAAACCAAGGGGGTTTCCTAGTGCCTGGAAACCCCCCCATCCAAGCCTGGGGCACTGTATATTTGAGGTGGCTGGACCCTGCTCCTGCTGCACACAGCTCTGCTTGAAAAGGGAGTGCACCTAACAGGAGTGCAGGTAGCATTGCCCGTGTATATGATGAGGATAGGAAGAGTTGGAGAGCAGCCAAGCACTGTCTAAAATTATAGCCACGCCCCATGCATGCTGGTCACACCCACTGGTGGTGTGGTGTGGAAACCCCCCTCTACAAATCCTGTGTTTGCCCCTGACTATAAATACTGCTACACTTGGATAATATTCCTCAATGCATATTCTTCACATTGGTGAGGGCCACGGACATCCAGCCATAGGTCGTTGTGTGTTCAGTCGTCAGCAGACACTATCTATGTTGTACTCAGAGCACAAAGCAGAGACAACTACTAACTCCATGTCCTGTTCCTCCCATGGCATACACAGCGATGCTTTCCAATGACATCTCTCAGTGGTAACAACGTTCTGCAGCCACCGTGACATTACTGACATTGGACGTAAGTTATTTATATCTTACTCCAACAGTGTCTAACTCATTTCTGACTCACAATCAGTGTTACAGTGATTAAGTCTTACATAGACCACTCTGAGATGCAGAGACCCGTATGGCTGAACAAAGGAGGATGAGGATCTGGTCAGTAAATACAATAAAGCTTAAACATTCATGAAATAATTTATTGGCAATGAAGACATCAGGATCACACAACTTACGTAAATGTCCTCTGACTAAACTTCATAAGTAAATATAAATTAAGCTTAATTGCAAAATAAAGTGCTGATTCTGCTTTCTCGGATGCACGTAAATCATCATCATCATCATTATTCACTGATAAGGAACCACAGATTCTGCCGTACAGGGAGTTGTACAATACAATGATGGGTACAGGGGGGACGTTTTGCCCAAAGTCTGATTTCTGTTGTGTTTCTTGTTTACTTAAATGGATTATAAAACAATGTAAAAAAAATAATTCATGTTTATTTCATTTCAAAATGCATTATAAGTAATGTCATGAAATAAAGACCATTTATTGAGTTCTCTTATTTTACACATACTTTAAAATAAAGAAATAAAAGGGAAAGAAAGAGAGGGAAAAATCCTTATTCAAAGGTCACTCTCTCCCGAATCTTCTTCCTTGTAAAAGACATCTGGAATAGTTTTTCATTATTTTGAGCATCCAGGTGGCACTGTTGTTTTTACTGTCTATACAAAATATTTACATGTAATCCTGATGAACCAGTGGGTGACTACTGATGTATTTAGAACAGTCTTTATTCAACATTATATCCGGCTGCTCCTGGTAGAGATCTCCGCAGGTCAGAACTTGCTACACACCGGCAATATGAAGGTTTTGCCACAACAATGCCGATCTGTTTATCGTCTATTGAGAGCCGTAAGTCACCAAAAGTGATATCAATAAATGTTCTATTGTTGATAATCCAAACACATATTAAATGCTCTGTGTAAATCCCATAATTCATCATCAATCCAGAGGTTCCCAATTCTGTGGATATTCTTTATATGGTCAAATAAACCAAGGGATTATAAAACAGTACGTTGATTCAGCTTATATAATGACTGCATCCAATTATTTCCTCTCAATTTATAAATATAAAAGGTGATTATTCAAGCACATGGCTTGTAACATATTCTATATATATATTATAGTTCACAGTCCCAGTAATTTAATCTTCTGTACAGACAGACGGACGGATAGATAGATTTTGATGTTATTGATGATGATTATTTGGTATAACTCATCGCAAGAACTGCGGCACATTTCACCGACGTTTTGGTGGCTCCATATGTCAGTGTGAAATCTCCGTGGGGAAGCTCCATGTAGAGCGTTGAACATGCCTGCCGAATAAATATGAACCCATTAGACGTGTATCTAGAAGACAAATATCACCTCCAAGGTTTGGGCTACATAAAAAGAAGTCTAAGCCCATCTCATAGTGGAGACTGGAGCCTGGATCCTACAACTGGATCAAAGACAAGTCAAGTCCTATTGTATGAGCTGTACATGTAGAAGACAGCAAATGTAATTCACTAATCACAGAATATGTGAACAAGCAGCCCATGTCAATGTGCCCTAGTACACCTATGTGTTCACCTAGTGCATGCCTAGGTACATTGACACATGGTGATGACCATTCCTGTGCTTGTTGGCCCATATGGAAATTATAATTTGTGAAAAGTTCATTGTCTGGACTACGATTACTTTTCACACCTACCTTACTCACACTGGTACACCCACACACCTACCCTACTCCTACCTATACTAATCACACTGGTACATCCTCACACCTACCCTACTCCCACCTATACTACTCACACTGGTACACCCTCATACTGACCCTACTCCCACCTATACTACTCACACTGGTACATCCTCACACCTACCTTACTCCCACCTATACTACTAGCACTGGTACACCCTCACACCTACCCTACTCCCACCTATACTACTCACACTGGTACACCCTCACACCTACCCTACTCCCACCTATACTACTCACACTGGTACACCCTCACACCTACCCTACTCCCACCTATACTACTCACACTGGTACACCCTCACACCTACCCTACTCCCACCTATACTACTCACACTGGTACACCCTCACACCTACCCTACTCCCACCTATACTACTCACACTGGTACACCCTCACTCCTACCCTACTCCTACCTATACTACTCATACTGGTACACCCTCACACCTACCTTACTCCCACCTATACTACTCACACTGGTACACCCTCACACCTACCCTACTCCCACCTATACCACTCACACTGGTACATCCTCACACCTACCCTACTCCCACCTATACCACTCACACTGGTACATCCTCACACCTACCTTACTCCCGCCTATACTACTCACACTGGTACATCCTCACACCTATCCTACACCTACCTATACTACTCACACTGGTACACCCTCATACCTACCCTACTCCCACCTATACCACTCACACTGGTACACCGTCATACCTACCCTACTCCCAACTATACTACTCACACTGGTACATCCTCACACCTACCTTACTCCCACCTATACTACTAGCACTGGTGCACCCTTACACCTACCCTACTCCCACCTATACCACTCACACTGGTACACCCTCACTCCTACCCTACTCTTACCTATACTACTCACACTGGTACACCCTCACACCTACCCTACTCCCACCTATACTACTCACACTGATACACCCTCACACCTACCTTACTCACACTGTACACCCTCACACCTACCCTACTCCCACCTATACCACTCACACTGGTACACCCTCACTCCTACCCTACTCTTACCTATACTACTCACACTGGTACACCCTCACTCCTACCCTACTCTTACCTATACTACTCACACTGGTACACCCTCACACCTACCCTACTCCCACCTATACTACTCACACTGGTACACCCTCACAACTACCCTACTCCCACCTATAAGGCTCACTTGTATGTAATGTCTACTTTGTATGTCCCTGTTTTATTTATGATCTGCCAAGACTATAATGAGTAATAAAACACATTACCTGCTGTATGAATAAATTCATTATATCCGTGTCTATGGGAACTGTGCTTTGCATTGCTACTTTTATTACAACAGTACCTGTGAAATAAAAAGAGCAGTATATAATATTATCAGACTAATGTGCAGTAAAACAAATACACCCACTGTTTATCAATCTATATTGTTATTAATTATAAACCACTATATCGTTTCCATACATTAGTACTGTATAAACTAAGGCCTGCATATATAAAAACTGGGATAAATTATAAACTTAATCTAGATATATTCTAGTCTAACATGCTACCCAAACCATTACTCGGCTGAGTGCTGACAAACAACTGCAGGGTGGGTGATCATTCTTACATTACTCATAATATAACATTATACGGTGCATCAAAGCCTAAAACTTCATCAGAAATTAGCTTGCAGTCTTCTAGGTAACATAATTCAAATACAATAAGGGTCATTTAAGAATTTAATGGAGGCCTGGGGGTAAATGTATCAAGCTGCGAGATTTCAGCAGGTTTGAAAAGTGGAGATGTTGCCTATAGCAGCCAATAATTTTCTAGTTATCATTTATTTAGTACATTCTACAAAATGATAGCTAGAATCTGATTGGTTGCTATAGGCAACATCTCCACTTTTCAAACCCACCAGAAACTTACAACTTGATACATTTACCCCCTGCACTGGTTATTTGCTGGACAGATTCTATTTGTCTACTATGTGCATTTGAAGATGCTTCAAGATACATGTCCACATGACAATATTTGAAACATTCACATGAAAAGGGGGATGCACCTATTTTGCGGGTTTCTTCATCCACCTGACAAATGTGCAAGGTGAGAAGAGTGAACAACACACACAATGTACAACAGACATACCAGTGAGAAAAGAGCCACATGTGTGTTAAATTAATCATGAGAGTTACATGACAGTTGGAATCTCTTTCTTACATGTTTGACATTTGTATGTGTACATTTTTGTTACACTGGTTGACGTATTTTTACAAATCAGCTTTTGAATGAAGGATTGAATGAGCCTTTATTTAATTAAAGCATTTTGTTCATGGTGTTTGGATTCTTTTACAGTATTTGTTATGTGTCACTACATGTCCAAGGGAACTCGGGATGTCAGGGCATGCTGGCACTTGTAGTTGTACAAGATCCAGCATGATCTGGAAGCCATGTGTATGCTAGCACTTGTAGTTCTACATTTTTTTTCCAATTTAATAACAATATGGCATATAGTGCTACCTGCCACCGGTCCTTTGCAAAACACTAAGAACACATTATACAGATGTATTATCAATCTGCAAATTATAATTAGTTATAATTAGTTAATTTCAGTACTTAACAAACACTACTATTGAAATACTTCATTTATATTGGATACACATGGGGTAGGTTCAAATGTAACTCATTTGTTGTATTGTGTTCTGGAACTATGAGGTCACTGGTACTACTGGAGCCACCAATACTGAACTTACTGATTGTTGCTAGAGCTGAGTTGGTCCAAGTAGATGATGTTGGCTCAGTTGTTGTAATTGATGTAAAAGATTTTGTAGTTCCATTTGTTATTGGAGTAGCAGCAGGAGTTATAGTAGTAGTAGATGATGATGTCGTCTGAGTTGTTTGTGGAGGACTAGATTGAGTTGTGGTCCCAGATGTTGTTGTAGTTGGAGTTGTAGATGATGTTGTGGTCTCAATTGTTTGTGGAAGACTAGATTGAGTTGTGGACCCAGATGTTGTTGTTGTTGGAGTTGTAGATGATGTTGTGGTCTCAATTGCTTGTGGAAGACTAGATTGAGTTGTGGACCCAGATGTTGTTGTTGTTGGAGTTGTAGATGATGTTGTGGTCTCATTTGTTTGTGGAAGACTAGATTGAGTTGTGGACCCAGATGTTGTTGTTGTTGGAGTTGTAGATGATGTTGTGGTCTCAATTGTTTGCGGGGGACTAGATTGAGTTGTGGACCCAGATGTTGTTGTTGTTGGAGTTGTTGATAATGTTGTGGGCTCAATTGTTTGCAGAGGACTAGATTGAGTTGTGGACCCAGATGTTGTTGTTGTTGGAGTTGTAGATGATGTTGTGGTCTCAATTGTTTGCGGGGGACTAGATTGAGTTGTGGACCCAGATGTTGTTGTTGTTGGAGTTGTTGATGATGTTGTGGGCTCAATTGTTTGCAGAGGACTAGATTGAGTTGTGGACCCAGATGTTGTTGTTGTTGGAATCGTAGATGATGTTGTGGGCTCAATTGTTTGCGGGGGACTAGATTGAGTTGTGGACCCAGATGTTGTTGTTGTTGAAGTCGTAGATGATGTTGTGGGCTCAATTGTTTGCAGAGGACTAGATTGAGGTGTGGACCCAGTTGTTGTTGTTGAAGTTGTTGATGATGTTGTGGTCTCAATTGTTTGCGGGGGACTAGATTGAGTTGTGGACCCAGATGTTGTTGTTGTTGGAGATGTTGATGATGTTGTGGGCTCAATTGTTTGCAGAGGACTAGCTTGAGTTGTGGACCCAGATGTTGTTGTTGTTGGAGTTGTAGATGATGTTGTGGTCTCAATTGTTTGCGGGGGACTAGATTGAGTTGTGGACCCAGATGTTGTTGTTGTTGGAGTTGTAGATGATGTTGTGGTCTCAATTGCTTGTGGAAGACTAGATTGAGTTGTGGACCCAGATGTTGTTGTTGTTGGAGTTGTAGATGATGTTGTGGTCTCAATTGTTTGTGGGGGACTAGATTGAGTTGTGGACCCAGATGTTGTTGTTGTTGGAGTTGTTGATGATGTTGTGGGCTCAATTGTTTGCAGAGGACTAGATTGAGTTGTGGACCCAGATGTTGTTGTTGTTGGAGTTGTAGATGATGTTGTGGTCTCAATTGTTTGCGGGGGACTAGATTGAGTTGTGGACCCAGATGTTGTTGTTGTTGGAGTTGTAGATGATGTTGTGGTCTCAATTGCTTGTGGAAGACTAGATTGAGTTGTGGACCCAGATGTTGTTGTTGTTGGAGTTGTAGATGATGTTGTGGTCTCAATTGTTTGTGGGGGACTAGATTGAGTTGTGGACCCAGATGTTGTTGTTGTTGGAGTTGTTGATGATGTTGTGGGCTCAATTGTTTGCAGAGGACTAGATTGAGTTGTGGACCCAGATGTTGTTGTTGTTGGAGTTGTAGATGATGTTGTGGTCTCAATTGTTTGCGGGGGACTAGATTGAGTTGTGGACCCAGATGTTGTTGTTGTTGTTGGAATTGTAGATGATGTTGTGGTCTCAATTGTTTGCGGGGGACTAGATTGAGTTGTGGACCCAGATGTTGTTGTTGTTGGAGTTGTTGATGATGTTGTGGGCTCAATTGTTTGCAGAGGACTAGATTGAGTTGTGGACCCAGATGTTGTTGTTGTTGGAATCGTAGATGATGTTGTGGGCTCAATTGTTTGCGGGGGACTAGATTGAGTTGTGGACCCAGATGTTGTTGTTGTTGAAGTCGTAGATGATGTTGTGGGCTCAATTGTTTGCAGAGGACTAGATTGAGGTGAGGACCCAGTTGTTATTGTTGTTGGAGTTGTAGATGATGTTGTGGTCTCAATTGTTTGCGGGGGACTAGATTGAGTTGTGGACCCAGATGTTGTTGTTGTTGAAGTCGTAGATGATGTTGTGGGCTCAATTGTTTGCAGAGGACTAGATTGAGGTGTGGACCCAGTTGTTGTTGTTGTTGGAGGTGTAGATGATGTTGTGGTCTCAATTGTTTGCGGGGGACTAGATTGAGTTGTGGACCCAGATGTTGTTGTTGTTGAAGTCGTAGATGATGTTGTGGGATCAATTGTTTGCAGAGGACTAGATTGAGGTGTGGACCCAGTTGTTGTTGTTGTTGGAGTTGTAGATGATGTTGTGGTCTCAATTGTTTGCGGGGGACTAGATTGAGTTGTGGACCCAGATGTTGTTGTTGTTGGAGTTGTAGATGATGTTGTGGTCTCAATTGCTTGTGGAAGACTAGATTGAGTTGTGGACCCAGATGTTGTTGTTGTTGGAGTTGTAGATGATGTTGTGGTCTCAATTGTTTGTGGAAGACTAGATTGAGTTGTGGACCCAGATGTTGTTGTTGTTGGAGTTGTAGATGATGTTGTGGGCTCAATTGTTTGTGGGGGACTAGATTGAGTTGTGGACCCAGATGTTGTTGTTGTTGGAGTTGTTGATGATGTTGTGGGCTCAATTGTTTGCAGAGGACTAGATTGAGTTGTGGACCCAGATGTTGTTGTTGTTGGAGTTGTAGATGATGTTGTGGTCTCAATTGTTTGCGGGGGACTAGATTGAGTTGTGGACCCAGATGTTGTTGTTGTTGGAGTTGTAGATGATGTTGTGGTCTCAATTGTTTGCGGGGGACTAGATTGAGTTGTGGACCCAGATGTTGTTGTTGTTGGAGTTGTTGATGATGTTGTGGGCTCAATTGTTTGCAGAGGACTAGATTGAGTTGTGGACCCAGATGTTGTTGTTGTTGGAGTCGTAGATGATGTTGTGGGCTCAATTGTTTGCGGGGGACTAGATTGAGTTGTGGACCCAGATGTTGTTGTTGTTGAAGTCGTAGATGATGTTGTGGGCTCAATTGTTTGCAGAGGACTAGATTGAGGTGTGGACCCAGTTGTTGTTGTTGTTGGAGTTGTAGATGATGTTGTGGTCTCAATTGTTTGCGGGGGACTAGATTGAGTTGTGGACCCAGATGTTGTTGTTGTTGGAGTTGTTGATGATGTTGTGGGCTCAATTGTTTGCAGAGGACTAGATTGAGGTGTGGACCCAGTTGTTGTTGTTGTTGGAGTTGTAGATGATGTTGTGGTCTCAATTGTTTGCGGGGGACTAGATTGAGTTGTGGACCCAGATGTTGTTGTTGTTGGAGTTGTTGATGATGTTGTGGTCTCAATTGTTTGCGGGGGACTAGATTGAGTTGTGGACCCAGATGTTGTTGTTGTTGAAGTCGTAGATGATGTTGTGGGCTCAATTGTTTGCAGAGGACTAGATTGAGGTGTGGACCCAGTTGTTGTTGTTGTTGTAGGAGTTGTAGATGATGTTGTGGTCTCAATTGTTTGCGGGGGACTAGATTGAGTTGTGGACCCAGATGTTGTTGTTGTTGAAGTCGTAGATGATGTTGTGGGCTCAATTGTTTGCAGAGGACTAGATTGAAGTGTGGACCCAGTTGTTGTTGTTGTTGTTGTTGGAGTTGTAGATGATGTTGTGGTCTCAATTGTTTGCGGGGGACTAGATTGAGTTGTGGACTCAGATGTTGTTGTTGTTGGAGTTGTTGATGATGTTGTGGGCTCAATTGTTTGTGGAGGACTAGATTGAGTTGTGTTTCCAGTTGTTGTTGTTGTTGGAGTTGTAGATGATGTTGTGGTCTCAATTGTTTGCAGAGGACTAGATTGAGTTGTGTTCCCAGTTGTTGTTGGAGTTGTAGATGATGTTGTGGTCTCAATTGTTTGTGGAGGACTAGATTGAGGTGTGGTCCCAGTTGTTATCAGAGAAGTAGTTAATGCTGTTGTCTCAGATATCAATGGAGTAGTAGATGATATTGTAGTCTCAGTTGATCTTGGAGTAGTAAGTAATATGGTACCAGTAGTTATTGCAGTAGTAGATGGAGGTGCGGTCCCAGTTGTTGTTGAAGTTGTAGATGATGTTGTGGTCTCAGCTGTTTGTGGAGGACTAGATTGAGATGTGGTCCCACTTGTTATCAGAGAAGTAGTTAATGCTGTTGTCTCAGATGTCACTGGAGTAGTAGATGATATTGTAGTCTCAGTTGATCTTGGAGTAGTAAGTAATACGGTACCAGTAGTTATTGCAGTAGTAGATTGAGTTGTGGACCCAGATGTTGTTGGAGTTGTGGATGATGTTGTGGTCTCAGCTGTTTGTGGAGGACTAGATTGAGGTGTGGTCCCAGTTGTTATCAGAGAAGTAGTTAATGCTGTTGTCTCAGATGTCACTGGAGTAGTAGATGATATTGTAGTCTCAGCTGTTTGTGAAGGATTAGATTCACGTGTGGTCCCACTTATTATTGGAGAATTAGTTAATGCTGTTGTTTCAACTGTCATTGGAGTAGCAGATGATATTGTTATTGGAGTAGAAAATGATACTGTTGTTGCAATAGTAGATGATGCCTTGGGCTCAGTTGTTATTAAAGTAATAGATAAAGTTGTGGTCTCATTTGGTATTGGGGTTGTAAGTGAAGTCTCGGTTAGCAATTGGTCCATTCGTGGCGATGTATTCATTGATGTTGTAGAAGGTAATGTAGTCTCCATGGTTATTAATGTTGTAGGTAATATAGTCGCACCGGTAGTTAGTGTAGTAGGTGATGTAGTCTCTGATGGTATTGATGTAATAGGTGATGCAATCTCAGTGAATTTTAATATAGTAGGTGATGTAAACTCAGTTGTTGATGTAGGCTCAGTTATTGATGTTGTTGGTGCAAAAGTTGTTAACTCAGTTGTTGTAGTAAAAGGTGTAGTTATTGCATCAGTTGTTGAAGTTCTAGGCTCAGTTGTTGATGTCGGTGCACCTGTTGTTAACTCAGTTGTTGATGTTGCAGACTCTGCTGGTGTTGAAGTTGTTGGATCAGTCATTGTTGAAGTTGTAAACACAGTTGTTGATGTAGACTCCTCTATTGATGTTGATGCAGACGTTGTTGACTCAGTTGTTGTTGTTATAGGTGTTGTAGTTAATGTAGTTATTGCATCAGTTGTTGAAGTTCTAGGCTCAGTTATTGATGTTGGTGCACCTGTTCTTAACTCAGTTGTTGATGTTGCAGACTCTGCTGTTGTTGAAGTTGTTGGCTCAGTCAATGTTGAAGTTGTAAACACAGTTGTTGATGTAGACTCAGTTGTTAATGTTGGAAGTGCAGACGTTTTTGACTCAGTTGTTGTAGCTATAGACTCAGTTGTTGTTGTTGTTGTTATAGGTGTTGTAGTTACCGTAGTTATTGCATAGGTTGTTGATGTCAGTGCACCTATTGTAAACTCAGTTGTTGAAGTTGTAGACTCTGCTGTTGTTGAAGTTGTTGGCTCAGTTGTTGTTGCAGTTGGAAACTCAGTTGTTGATGTAGACTCAGCTGTTGATGTTGTTGCTGCAGACGATGACTCAGTTGTTGTTGCTATAGACTCAGTTGTTGTTGTAATAGGTGTTGTAGTTACCGTAGTTATTGCATCAGCTGTTGATGTCGGTGCACCTCTTGTTAACTCAGTTGTTGATGTTGTAGACTCTACTGTTGTTGAAGTTGTTGGCTCAGTCGATGTTGAAGTTGTCAACTCAGTTGTTGATGTAGACTCAGCTATTGATGTTGTTGGTGCAGACGTTGTTGACTCAGTTGTTGTTGCTGTAGACTCAGTTGTTGTTGTTATAGGTGTTGTAGTTATTGCATCAGTTGTTGATGTCAGTGCACCTGTTGTTAACTCAGTTGTTGATGTTGTAGACTCTGCTGTTGTTGAAGTTGTTGGCTCAGTTGTTGTTGAAGTTGTAAACTCAGTTGTTGATGTAGACTCAGCTATTGAGGTTGTTAATGCAGATGTTGTTGACTCAGTTGTTGTTGCTGTAGACTCAGTTGTTGTTGTTATAGGTGTTGTGGTTACCGTAGTTATTGCATCAGCTGTTGATGTCGGTGCACCTGTTGTTAACTCAGTTGTTGATGTTGTAGACTCTACTGCTGTTGAAGTTGTTGGCTCAGTCGATGTTGAAGTTGTCAACTCAGTTGTTGATGTAGAATCAGCTATTGATGTTGTTGGTGCAGATGTTGTTGACTCAGTTGTTGTTGCTGTAGACTCAGTTGTTGTTGTTACAGGTGTTGTAGTTACCGTAGTTATTGCATCAGTTGTTGAAGTTCTAAGCTCAGTTGTTGATGTCGGTGCACCTGTTGTTAACTCAGTTGTTGATGTTGTGGACTCTGCTGTTGTTGAAGTTGTTGGCTCAGTCATTGTTGAAGTTGTAAACACAGTTGTTGATGTAGAATCAGCTATTGATGTTGTTGGTGCAGACGTTGTTGACTCAGTTGTTGTTGCTATAGACTCAATTGTTGTTGTTGTTGTTGTTATAGGTGTTGTAGTTACCGTAGTTATTGCATCAGTTGTTGAAGTTCTAAGCTCAGTTGTTGATGTTGGTGCACCTGTTGTTAACTCAGTTGTTGATGTTGTGGACTCTGCTGTTGTTGAAGTTGTTGGCTCAGTCGTTGTTGAAGTTGTAAACACAGTTGTTGATGTAAACTCAGGTGTTGATGTTGGTGGTGCAGACGTTGTTGACTCAGTTGTTGTTGCGATAGACTGAGTTATTGTTGTTACAGGTGTTGTAGTTACCATAGTTATTGCATCAGTTGTTGAAGTTCTAAGCTCAGTTGTTGATGTAGACTCAGCTATTGAGGTTGTTAATGCAGATGTTGTTGACTCAGTTGTTGTTGCTGTAGACTCAGTTGTTGTTGTTATAGGTGTTGTGGTTACCGTAGTTATTGCATCAGCTGTTGATGTCGGTGCACCTGTTGTTAACTCAGTTGTTGATGTTGTAGACTCTACTGCTGTTGAAGTTGTTGGCTCAGTCGATGTTGAAGTTGTCAACTCAGTTGTTGATGTAGAATCAGCTATTGATGTTGTTGGTGCAGATGTTGTTGACTCAGTTGTTGTTGCTGTAGACTCAGTTGTTGTTGTTACAGGTGTTGTAGTTACCGTAGTTATTGCATCAGTTGTTGAAGTTCTAAGCTCAGTTGTTGATGTCGGTGCACCTGTTGTTAACTCAGTTGTTGATGTTGTGGACTCTGCTGTTGTTGAAGTTGTTGGCTCAGTCATTGTTGAAGTTGTAAACACAGTTGTTGATGTAGAATCAGCTATTGATGTTGTTGGTGCAGACGTTGTTGACTCAGTTGTTGTTGCTATAGACTCAATTGTTGTTGTTGTTGTTGTTATAGGTGTTGTAGTTACCGTAGTTATTGCATCAGTTGTTGAAGTTCTAAGCTCAGTTGTTGATGTTGGTGCACCTGTTGTTAACTCAGTTGTTGATGTTGTGGACTCTGCTGTTGTTGAAGTTGTTGGCTCAGTCGTTGTTGAAGTTGTAAACACAGTTGTTGATGTAAACTCAGGTGTTGATGTTGGTGGTGCAGACGTTGTTGACTCAGTTGTTGTTGCGATAGACTGAGTTATTGTTGTTACAGGTGTTGTAGTTACCATAGTTATTGCATCAGTTGTTGAAGTTCTAAGCTCAGTTGTTGATGTCGGTGCACCTGTTGTTAACTCAGTTGTTGATGTTGTGGACTCTGCTGTTGTTGAAGTTGTTGGCTCAGTCGTTGTTGAAGTTGTAAACACAGTTGTTGATGTAAACTCAGGTGTTGATGTTGGTGGTGCAGACGTTGTTGACTCAGTTGTTGTTGCGATAGACTGAGTTGTTGTTGTTACAGGTGTTGTAGTTACCATAGTTATTGCATCAGTTGTTGAAGTTCTAAGCTCAGTTGTTGATGTCGGTGCACTTGTTGTTAACTCAGTTGTTGATGTCGGTGCACCTGTTGTTAACTCAGTTGTTGATGTTGTGGACTCTGCTGTTGTTGAAGTTGTTGGCTCAGTCATTGTTGAAGTTGTAAACACAGTTGTTGATGTAAACTCAGGTGTTGATGTTGTTGGTGCAGACGTTGTTGACTCAGTTGTTGTTGCTGTAGACTCAGTTGTTGTTGTTATAGGTGTTGTAGTTATTGCATCAGTTGTTGATGTCAGTGCACCTGTTGTAAACTCAGTTGTTGATGTTGTAGATTCTGCTGTTGTTGAAGTTGTTGGCTCAGTTGTTGTTGAAGTTGTAAACACAGTTGTTGATGTAGACTCAGCTATTGATGTTGTTGGTGCAGATGTTGTTGACTCAGTTGTTGTTGCTGTAGACTCAGTTGTTGTTGTTACAGGTGTTGTAGTTACCATAGTTATTGCATCAGTTGTTGAAGTTCTAAGCTCAGTTGTTGATGTCGGTGCACCTGTTGTTAACTCAGTTGTTGATGTTGTGGACTCTTCTGTTGTTGAAGTTGTTGGCTCAGTCATTGTTGAAGTTGTAAACACAGTTGTTGATGTAAACACAGGTGTTGATGTTGTTGGTGCAGACGTTGTTGACTCAGTTGTTGTTGCCATAGACTGAGTTGTTGTTGTTACAGGTGTTGTAGTTACCGTAGTTATTGCATCAGTTGTTGAATTTATAGGCTCAGTTGTTGATGTCAGTGCACCTGTTGTTAACTCAGTTGTTGATGTTGTGGACTCTGCTGTTGTTGAAGTTGTTGGCTCAGTCGTTATTGAAGTTGTCAACTCAGTTGTTGATGTAGACTCAGCTATTGATGTTGTTGGTGCAGATGTTGTTGACTCAGTTGTTATTGCTATAGACTCAGTTATTGTTGTTATAGGTGTTGTAGTTACCGTAGTTATTGCATCAGTTGTTGAAGTTCTAAGCTCAGTTGTTGATGTTGGTGCACCTGTTGTTAACTCAGTTGTTGATGTTGTAGACTCTGCTGCTGTTAAAGTTGTTGGCTCAGTTGTTGTTGAAGTTGTAAACATAGTTGATGATGTCGAATCAACTATTGATGTTGTTGGTGCAGACATTGTTGACTCAGTTGTTGTTGCTATAGACTCAATTGTTGTTGTTGTTGTTATAGGTGTTGTAGTTACCGTAGTTATTGCATCAGTTGTTGAAGTTCGAAGCTCAGTTGTTGATGTCGGTGCACCTGTTGTTAATCCAGTTGTTGATGTTGCAGACTCTGCTGTTGTTGAAGTTGTTGGCTCAGTTGTTGTTGAAGTTGTCAACTCAGTTGTTGTAGCTATAGACTCAGTTATTGTTGTTGTTATAGGTGTTGTAGTTACCGTAGTTATTGCATCAGTTGTTGATGTCGGTGCACCTGTTGTTAACTCAGTTGTTGATGTTGTTGACTCTGCAGTTGTTGGATATTTCGGCTCAGTTGTTGTTGAAGTTGTCAACTCAGTTGTTGTAGCTATAGACTCAGTTGTTGTTGTTGTTATAGGTGTTGTAGTTACCATATTTATTGCATCAGTTGTTGAAGTTCTAGACTCAGTTGTTGATGTCTGTGCACCTGTTGTTAACTCAGTTGTTGATGTTGTGAACTCTGCTGTTGTTGAAGTTGTTGGTTCAGTCGTTGTTGAAGTTGTAAACACAGTTGTTGATGTAGACTCAGCTATTGATGTTGTTGGTGCAGACGTTGTTGACTCACTAGTTGTTGTTATAGGTGTTGTAGTTACCGTAGATATTGCATCAGTTGTTGATGTTGGTGCACCGGTTGTTATCTCAGTTGTTGTAGACTCTGCTGTTGTTGAAGTTGTTGGCTCAGTCGTTGTTGAAGTTGTAAGCACAGTTGTTGATGTAGACTCAGCTATTGATGTTGTTGGTGCAGACGTTGTTGACTCAGTTGTTGTTGCTATAGACTCAATTGTTGTTGTTATAGGTGTTGTAGTTAACGTAGTGATTGCATCAGTTGTTGATATTGTTGGCTCAGATATTGTGGATTGACCAAATATGGGTGTAAAAGCTGAAAAACATAAATAAGTAACAATAATTGTTATTAGTTATTATTATTATTACTAAAAGTTTATGTCTTTCTTTACTAAAACAGCATAATTGGGCTTTAATTTATATTGTAAATTTGGTTGTTGGCGTCTTAGAATCAGTTATCAACTTTCTGGACTCACTCTTTGTGGATGTTTTTAGTTCTCAAGCAGTTTCTCAGGAGAATGGTGCATACTCAGGAGTCCTTGGTCAAGAAACTAAGAAATTTTTCCTGCACGCAATTTCTGGGATTACCCATAGTTTTGATTTAAGCCTACCAAATGTCTTGGTTCAAACTATTTTGGAATTCCAATATTATATTTTCTTTATAAATTGTCACGGGCACTAGGAGTCTTTACCCAGGGATCACCAGGTGATAGGCTTACCAGAGCAGTATAGGTGGTAATATGGTACTCTGGTAGCAGGGTGATCACGGAACAGGAAATAGCAGATGATGAGATGCTCAGGAAAGTCTATGACTAGCAGCACTGGCAATATGGAGGTAGTAATACACGAGGAACTGTATGGACAAAGGACACGTGAAGGTAGTCAGTGGTCTGCGGTAGCAAGTTGTACCACTGCTATAGTGAGGAGGAATGTCCAACAGAAACGAGGAGGTGATGAGAGTCAGCGGTCTGCGGATAGCAAGTTGTACCGCTGTCTGAGTGAAGGAATGGAATCCAAGTGGAGATATCCGGGGAGTCAGTGGTCTGCGTTAGCAAGTTGTACCACTGCTATGTGAGAGGATACTGGAACAGGTGAAACTGTAAACAGGAGTCAGTGGTCTGCCACTAGCAAGTTGTACTACTGAATATATATGTGAGGAGGTGCACGGGGAGAGACTGCAACACAATATATACGCGGGCACCTTGACTTTGATCCACAGTAATATGCACAATATAAATGTATAAATGACTGAACAATACTGCCAATATAGAAAGTCTCTTGAAGTAGTCCAGCATAAGATAACACAGTCAATGATGGCAATAGACTCAGCGGATAGCACACTCCAGAGGAGAACCAACACAGTCCAGCAAGGTATGCAATACACAGCACAGTCAATGAGAAGTATGCATACCGTGGTTCAGGAGGCAGTCAGACAGGAGTGCAGAGATACCTGAACGGCAGGAGACCGGCAGGATGCGAAGTCCCTGGATGGGTGAAGCGGTGGTCTAGTAGGTGCAGCGCACGGGAAGGTAGACCAGCAGGGAACACAGGAAAGCGTGGAGAGCGGATCAGCAGTAGATGGATGAGTAGTGCTGAGGAGTAGCAGCAGCGGGTCTCTGCGGGAACACGGAGGTAGCCAATAGCAACCAGCAGGTGCAGTAACGATGGGACACGGGAGAGCAGAGTTGAACAGGCACTGTTGATCACGGAGAATAGCGGGTAGCAATGGTGGAGGCAGACTCAAGAAAACACGGGAGCGTTGACAAGGACTGAAGACTGAAGCGCACAGAGGCAGCGGATAGGAATCAGCCAAACAGTCACGATGAAACACAGACGGGTTGCAGGTTGAAGACTGTAGTGCACGGAGGCAGCGGATAGGAATCAGCTAGCAGTCACGATGATGAAACACAGACGAGTTGCAGGTTGAAGACTGTAGTGCACGGAGGCAGCGGATAGGAATCAGCTAGCAGTCACGATGATGAAACACAGACGAGTTGCAGGTTGAAGCCTGTAGTGCACGGAGGCAGCGGATAGGAATCAGCTGGCAGTCACAATCATGAACAGGTGAGTGGAAGTGGTTGAAGCCTGTAATGCACGGAGGCAGCGGATAGGCATCAGCTAACAGTCCCAATGATACATGGTAGAGTTGAAGTGATTAGAAGACTGTAGTGCACGGAGGCAGCGGATAGGAATCAGCTCACAGTCACGATGATTCAGTAGATGGTAGAAGTGGTATGGGAACCACAGTAGCAGAAGTGGTTTGGAAACCACAGAGGTAGAAGTGGTTTGGAAACCACAGGAATCAGCAGGGCTGAATAAACAAGGAAACACAGGAACACCTTCAGAGACTCATGGGGAATGAGACTCCAAGATCAGGCAATGTGGTGATGACCACAGGTGCTTAATATAGGGAGGTTGCCTGATCTGCCAATTAAGTTAAAGGAACATACACTGGAGGTATAGAAAGGGCTGCGCATGCGCAGTCCCTCAGGATGGAGGACGGCCACGGTTCCTAAATGTCCGGGAAGAAGCACTCACAGTCCGGTGAGTGACAGTACCCCCCCTTTTAAAGGTGGGCACAGAACGCCTGGAACCGGGCTTGTCCGGATTTTTGGAATAAAACTTCTTCAGAAGGGCAGGAGCATTAAGATCTTCAGCTTTGATCCATGAACGCTCCTCAGGACCAAAGCCCTTCCAATGAACGAGGAAACGGAGGACTCCTCGCGAAATTTTTGCATCCAATACCTCAGTAATCTCGAAATCCTCCTCCTGATGAACTTGAACTGGCTGCGGTGCTGAGGAAGGAGTCGAGAAACGGTTGATGATGAGAGGTTTGAGCAAGGAAACATGGAAGGCATTGGAGATCCGAAGATTCTTAGGAAGAAGAAGTTTAACACATACTGGATTGATAACTTGAATGATCCTATATGGACCAATAAAACGAGGGGCGAATTTCATAGATGGAACCTTCAAACGAATATTTTTGGTAGATAACCAGACACGATCTCCAATTTTTAGTGGTGGAATAGCCCGCCTCTTCTTATCTGCGAAAGACTTATATTTGTTAGATGTCTTCTTTAAACAGGTTTTGACCTGAGACCAGATATTTTTGAAGGTCTGACAAGCAGTCTCCACAGCAGGAACTTGGGTGGGCGGGAGGGCAGGAAATTCCGGAAAAGACGGATGGTGACCGTAGACCACAAAGAATGGAGTTTTGGATGATGACTCATGGTACATGTTGTTATGGGCGAATTCAGCCCAAGGGAGCAATTCTACCCAGTTGTCTTGGTTGGCTGAAGAGAACATCCTAATAAAAGTCTCAAGATCTTGATTGACTCGTTCCGTTTGTCCGTTAGATTGCGGATGGTAAGACGATGAGAGTGCTAATCGTATGCCCAAGGTTTTACAAAGGGCCCGCCAGAATCTGGAAACGAATTGTACTCCTCTATCTGACACAATCTCAGACGGACATCCATGGATGCGGAAGATTTCTTTAATGAAATGTTCAGCCAGAGTAGACGAGGAAGGTAAACCGGACAGAGGGACGAAATGAGCCATCTTCGAAAATCTGTCTACCACTACCCAAATAGTATTGTGATTCTTACTTGGTGGCAAATCAGTAACGAAATCCATACTAATATGGGTCCAAGGTTTGGACGGAATGGGTAGTGGTCGCAGCAACCCTGCTGGAGTTCTGCGGGAGGATTTGAACTGAGAACATAAATCACAGGAAGCAATAAACTCTTTGACGTCTCTCCTCATTGAAGGCCACCAGTAACTTCGAGAGAGAATCTCAAAGGTCTTGTGTTCACCGGCGTGTCCGGAAAAACGAGAGGCATGGAACCACGAAAGGATTTTCCTCCTCAGAGTAGGAGGCACGAGGGTCTTCCCAAATGGTAGCATTTTGGTGGATGAAGCAGCCAGAGAAATACATTTGGGGTCTAGAATAGCATGGTTGGGAACCTCTTCTACATCAGAGGACGTCACCAAAGCTCGAGATAGAGCGTCAGCTTTCTTGTTCTTAGCGGCTGGTTTGAAGGTTATAATTAATTCAAAACGGGAAAAGAAAAGAGACCATCTTGCTTGACGAGGGTTCAAGCATTGAGCAGATTGCAAATATGACAAGTTCTTATGATCCGTGAAGATCGTCACCGGATGGCGAGCTCCTTCCAACAAGTATCTCCATTCCTCTAATGCAGCTTTGATGGCCAGCAACTCCTTGTCCCCGATAGTATAGTTTTTCTCTGCGGGCAGAAGACCCCGAGAGTAGAAGGCACAAGGATGTAATTTTTGTTGCTCCGAGCGTTGGGAGAGAATAGCTCCTAAGCCCACATTAGAGGCATCTACTTCTAGGAAGAAGGGGAGTGTCACATCAGGTTGTCGCAGAATGGGAGCAGACGAGAAGGACTCTTTGAGGATTTGAAAGGCTTGGAGAGCCTCAGATGACCATTGCTTAGTATTAGCCCCTTTCCGAGTTAAGGCCACAATGGGAGATGCAATGGATGAGAAGTCTTGAATGAAGCGTCTATAGTAATTGGCAAAACCTAAAAAACGCTGGATGGCACGAAGAGTAGTTGGCTGAGGCCAATGTAGTACAGCATTTACTTTGTCTGGATCCATCTTCAGGCCAACTCCGGAAACTATATACCCCAAGAATGGAATCTGGGGTAACTCGAATGAACATTTTTCCAATTTACAGAACAATGAGTTTTTCCGTAGTCTGGAGAGGACCTCTGCCACATGTTGGTGATGAGAAGGCAGGTCCTGTGAGAAGATCAATATGTCGTCCAGGTAGACAACGACACATACATATAATAAGTCCCGAAAGATCTCATTGATGAAACCCTGGAAAACCGCGGGGGCATTACACAGCCCGAAGGGCATTACTAAATATTCGTAATGCCCATCTCTGGTGTTAAACGCGGTCTTCCATTCGTCACCGGAACGGATTCTAATTAAATTGTAGGCACCACGAAGATCCAACTTAGTAAATATCCGAGCTCCCTTGATGCGATCAAATAGCTCAGTGATCAGCGGAATGGGATACCGATTCTTGATAGTAATGGCGTTGAGTCCACGAAAATCTATACAAGGGCGTAATGATCCATCCTTCTTTTTGACGAAGAAGAACCCAGCTCCAGCGGGAGAGGTGGAAGGTCGAATGAACCCACGCTGGAGATTCTCCTGTATGTACTCAGATGTGGCTTGAGTTTCAGGTAACGAGAGAGGATAGACCCGACCCCTGGGAGGAGTCTTGCCAGGTAGAAGGTCGATCGGACAATCCCAAGAACGATGAGGAGGAAGACGTTCAGACTGAGCTTTATCAAACACATCGGCAAATGAAGCATACTGAGGAGGGAGTCCCGGGGAGGAAGATGAGATGGAAGATTGCTGTACTTTAAGAGGAATAACTTGAGAGAGACAACGATGGTGACATTCAGGCCCCCAAGACGTAACTTGAGGGGTGCGCCAGTCAATCTGGGGAGAGTGACATTGAAGCCATGGAAGGCCTAAGACAATCGGACTTGTCGTAACAGGAAGAATTAAAAACGAAATTTCTTCATGGTGTAGTACACCAATCTGAAGGGTTACTGGAGACGTACTCTGGGTGATGAGACCATTGATGAGACGTGATCCATCTATAGCCGTCACAGTAATGGGTGTTTTTAAAGTGATCACTGGTAGGGACCATTGATTCACTAGTGATTTAGAAATGAAATTTCCTGCTGCTCCGGAATCAATCAATGCCTGTGACTCAAAGGATTTAGTAGCAAAGGAAATCGTAACATCGAAAGCGCAGACTTTAGATTTCATAGACAATGGAGAGGACTCCAGGGACCCTAACTTCACCTCTCCAGAACTAGTTAGGGCCTGGCATTTCCCGATTTCTTAGGGCAAGAACTGAGCATATGTGTGGAATCAGCACAATAGATACAGAGTCTATTCTTTACTCTTCGTTTCCTCTCTTCTAAAGATAATTTGGAACGTCCTATCTCCATGGGAATCACAGAAGGTGAAACTGGACGAAATTGAGGGTTTAAACGAAGAGGTGCTTTAGCAGAAGTTGTTTTCTCAGATTCTCTTTCACGAAATCTCATGTCTACACGATGGCAAAGAGAGATCAAATCTTCTAGTGACGAAGGAAGCTCTTGGGTAGTCAGTGCATCTTTAATTTTATCGGAGAGCCCCTGCCAGAAGGCGGCAACTAATGCTTCAGTGTTCCACTGAAGTTCAGAGGCTAAGATCCTAAATTGAATGACATACTGTCCTACTGTATGGGAGCCTTGTCGCAAACGAAGAATGCTGGAAGCAGCGGAGGTCACACGACCTGGTTCATCGAACACACTTCGGAACGTGGAAATGAATTTGGCACTATCTTGTAGAATTGGATCGTTTCTTTCCCACAGAGGGGAGGCCCAAGCCAGGGCTTGTCCAGAAAACAATGAGATAAGATAGGCCACTCTGGAACGATGGGTAGAAAAATTTTGAGGTTGGAGTTCAAAATGGACTGAACATTGGTTAAGGAAACCTCTACAAGTTTTGGGGTCCCCGTCATATTTTGACGGAGTAGGCAGGTGAAGCGTAGGAGCTGTAGACACCTGGGATGGCACTGGGGAAACGGAGGAAAGCACAGGAGCTTCAATACTAGCTGTAACAGTCTGTCCAGATGTTCCTTGGGAGGTTAACGATTGGTAACATTGAAGTAACAGCTGTTGGCGAGCATCCTGTTGCTCCACACGACTGACCAGATGCTGCAGCATCTCTTTAGCAGTAGGTTCCGTATCTGGGTCTGTCATGGCCTGATCTTACTGTCACGGGCACTAGGAGTCTTTACCCAGGGATCACCAGGTGATAGGCTTACCAGAGCAGTATAGGTGGTAATATGGTACTCTGGTAGCAGGGTGATCACGGAACAGGAAATAGCAGATGATGAGATGCTCAGGAAAGTCTATGACTAGCAGCACTGGCAATATGGAGGTAGTAATACACGAGGAACTGTATGGACAAAGGACACGTGAAGGTAGTCAGTGGTCTGCGGTAGCAAGTTGTACCACTGCTATAGTGAGGAGGAATGTCCAACAGAAACGAGGAGGTGATGAGAGTCAGCGGTCTGCGGATAGCAAGTTGTACCGCTGTCTGAGTGAAGGAATGGAATCCAAGTGGAGATATCCGGGGAGTCAGTGGTCTGCGTTAGCAAGTTGTACCACTGCTATGTGAGAGGATACTGGAACAGGTGAAACTGTAAACAGGAGTCAGTGGTCTGCCACTAGCAAGTTGTACTACTGAATATATATGTGAGGAGGTGCACGGGGAGAGACTGCAACACAATATATACGCGGGCACCTTGACTTTGATCCACAGTAATATGCACAATATAAATGTATAAATGACTGAACAATACTGCCAATATAGAAAGTCTCTTGAAGTAGTCCAGCATAAGATAACACAGTCAATGATGGCAATAGACTCAGCGGATAGCACACTCCAGAGGAGAACCAACACAGTCCAGCAAGGTATGCAATACACAGCACAGTCAATGAGAAGTATGCATACCGTGGTTCAGGAGGCAGTCAGACAGGAGTGCAGAGATACCTGAACGGCAGGAGACCGGCAGGATGCGAAGTCCCTGGATGGGTGAAGCGGTGGTCTAGTAGGTGCAGCGCACGGGAAGGTAGACCAGCAGGGAACACAGGAAAGCGTGGAGAGCGGATCAGCAGTAGATGGATGAGTAGTGCTGAGGAGTAGCAGCAGCGGGTCTCTGCGGGAACACGGAGGTAGCCAATAGCAACCAGCAGGTGCAGTAACGATGGGACACGGGAGAGCAGAGTTGAACAGGCACTGTTGATCACGGAGAATAGCGGGTAGCAATGGTGGAGGCAGACTCAAGAAAACACGGGAGCGTTGACAAGGACTGAAGACTGAAGCGCACAGAGGCAGCGGATAGGAATCAGCCAAACAGTCACGATGAAACACAGACGGGTTGCAGGTTGAAGACTGTAGTGCACGGAGGCAGCGGATAGGAATCAGCTAGCAGTCACGATGATGAAACACAGACGAGTTGCAGGTTGAAGACTGTAGTGCACGGAGGCAGCGGATAGGAATCAGCTAGCAGTCACGATGATGAAACACAGACGAGTTGCAGGTTGAAGCCTGTAGTGCACGGAGGCAGCGGATAGGAATCAGCTGGCAGTCACAATCATGAACAGGTGAGTGGAAGTGGTTGAAGCCTGTAATGCACGGAGGCAGCGGATAGGCATCAGCTAACAGTCCCAATGATACATGGTAGAGTTGAAGTGATTAGAAGACTGTAGTGCACGGAGGCAGCGGATAGGAATCAGCTCACAGTCACGATGATTCAGTAGATGGTAGAAGTGGTATGGGAACCACAGTAGCAGAAGTGGTTTGGAAACCACAGAGGTAGAAGTGGTTTGGAAACCACAGGAATCAGCAGGGCTGAATAAACAAGGAAACACAGGAACACCTTCAGAGACTCATGGGGAATGAGACTCCAAGATCAGGCAATGTGGTGATGACCACAGGTGCTTAATATAGGGAGGTTGCCTGATCTGCCAATTAAGTTAAAGGAACATACACTGGAGGTATAGAAAGGGCTGCGCATGCGCAGTCCCTCAGGATGGAGGACGGCCACGGTTCCTAAATGTCCGGGAAGAAGCACTCACAGTCCGGTGAGTGACATAAATATTCTACACTAATTCTGTTTCCCATTCAAGCTTTTAGGGACATCAGCTCTACCCATTCCTGCTTGTGAACTGCATGCACACAGAGCTACAGCAGCAACCTATATGTCCCATTGGACTTAATCTACACGATCTTGAAATTCCTGGTGTGATATATGCATTAAAATTAGCACGTTTTCCATGTAAACTGTCAAGTCATATGTGAATAGGTTATGTTGGATACGCAAGTGATGAAAAAGTGCTCTGTTTATTCCAAAAAGGTATATAAGTCATCGGGCGGTTCATCCCATATTTTACTTTTACCTCTCCCATTGCCCTTAGACAGTGTTCTCTAACTAACTACAGATTAAAACACAAAGCAAAAAAACACAGACAAACACAATGATGGACTAGGTGGGAGGGGACATTTCCAGTGAAAGAGAAAGTGATCAGCCAATGCCTAAATATCTAATACCTGCCAAAACAGCCCTGACCCATCAAGGCATGGACTCCACAAGACCTCTGAAGGTATCTGCACCAGGATATTTGCAGCAGATCCTTTAAGTCCTGTAAGTGGCAAGGTGGGGCCTCCATGGCTTAGACTTGTTTTTCCAGCATATCCCAGAGATGCTCGATCAGATTGTTTGGATTCAATCAATTTTGTGACTTTTCTTCGCTAAACAAGTCTCATGTGTCCTTATTTGTTTGTTAAGTCAGAGAACACTTGCTAAGGACAATGGATGAGGTAAAAGTACATTTGGAATCAACCGTTAGGCGACTTAGGATAATAGAAGGCATGAATTAGTCCGAAGGCATATAAGCGCCTAGGTTGTGCTAAAACAAAAGAATTTGGAGGCCAAGTCATCACTTTGAACTCTTTGTCATGTTCCTCAAACCATTCCTGAACAATGTTTGCAGTGTAGCAGGGAGTATTATCCTGCTAAAAGAGGCCACTGCCATCAAGGATTACCGTTGTCATGAATGGGTGTACTTGGCCTGCAACAATGTTTAGGTAGGTGGTACATGTCAAAGTAGCATCCACATTAATTCCAGGGCCCAAGATTTCCCAGAAGAACTTTGTCCAGAACATCACACTGCCTCCACCGGATTTCCTTGTTTCAAATTCCTATAGTCCATCCTGGTGCCATATTGTCCCCAGGTAAACAACGCACACGCACTCGGCTCTCCACATAATGTAACAGAAAATATCATTCATCAGACCAGACCACCTTCTTCCATTGCTCCATGGTCCAGCTCTGGTGCCCATGTGCCCATTGTAGCCGCTTTTGGTGGTGGACAGGGGTCTGCATGGGCACACTGAGTGTTCTGCAGCTATGCAGCCCCACACGCAGCAAGCTGCGATGCACTGTGTGTTCTGGCACCTATCTATCATAGCCAACAATTACTTTTTTCAGCAATTTATGCTACAGTAGCTCTTCTGAGGGACTGGACCAGACAGGCTAACTTTTGCTCCCCATGCGCATGAATGAGCCTTGAGCTCCCATAACTCTGTCACTGGCTCACCAGTTGTCCTTCCTTGCAGCACTTTTGGTAGCTACTAACTACTGCATACCAGGAACACCCCACAAGACCTGGCGTTTGGGAGATGCTCTGACCCAGTTGTCTAGCCATCACAATTTGGCCCATGTCAAAATCGCTCAGATCCTTACACTGCCCATGCTTCCAACACATCAACTTCAAGAACTGACTGTGCACTTGCTGCCTAATATATCCTACCCCTTGTCAGGTGCCATTGCTATGAGATCAACAATGTAATTCACTTCACTTGTTGTGGCTGTGGTGTTTTATTAGACAAAGGAACCAAAGGTGGGCCACCAGGAAAGAAAGCTGTACCAGTAACCTGAGCTGTCGCCACCTGGCTGAGCACAACACCCATCACAGCAGCACGCCCATGGGCCCCCAGACCTGGGCCACAGAGGCGGGAGCCAACAGTAAAGGAACCTGGTGGTCGGGCTGGGATGGTTGAGCCTGCTGGGCTGGGAAAAATGGAAAGTGGGTTGGGGCAGAGTGGAGGAAGATCTACCTTCGCCGAGCATCCTCTAATGCTAGTGCTTGCTAGAGCACTAAAGTTAGTGCATGTGTTTATATGTTCTACCATCAAAGGGATCTAATAAAATACATGTAAAGTAGAATAAAACACAAAATATATTAAATATAAACTTGTTTTTAAAGCCCACGTATATAGGCCAAACCTCTAATAAAGCATACATATTTGTTACACCAACAATATGCAATAAAACTAGTAGAATATTTCATGGATTGAATTAATATAGTAATCTTCATTTTTTATCACTTCAATGTCATGTACATCAGTTAGAAAAATATTTACTAATCTATGTACAAATTATGATAGAATTCAAGAAATGTGAAAAACTGTGGCCAACTGAGGTGCAAATTTAGCACAGACCACAGCCAACAAAGGTGGTAATTAGTGTAAATGAATAAATTCAATTATCTGGTTTGTTTCCTTTTATTTGCAACCTAGAAGCCTTCTGGCACCGAGTGGGGGTTCAAGTACCCCCGTATCTGAGGCATTTAAAATCCCAAGCATGGACCTGGCCAAGATGGGGGACCCTACTCTGGGAGTAAGGCAAAGATTGCTGAAAATAAGAAGTAGTGTGAAGCAAGAGCAAAAATCAATACTGACCGCAAATATTACTGTGAACAATGGGAACAACGGGATGAAGTGAGAGACCAGTTCCGCTGTTCACGGTGATCTATGGTCAATGGTTTCTGCTGGTAAACTGATAATCTGACAGCTGGGAAATAGGGGTCAATCACTTGTGCGTGAGGCTGGCGGTGGGTGAAGGTGGCGATAACCAATACACCTTATATTACAATAATTATGAAGGGATCTTATGTTGAGTGGTGAAAGAAGACCTGATTATTCCCTGTACAAGAGCACTTACTGTACAGCCTAAACAATAGTACCTACAACAACACCCATTCAACACCTAACAAAGATCACTAAACTTAATCCATGTGGAGAGACACTGCCAGATTTACTGACAATACTGCCTCTATACTATACCTCTACCAGGGAGACAGACCTATCTCCTCTTAGTAAACGGAGGAGTTACTAAGGCCTGAATAGTGTTGGACGACATTATAACAATGACCGCAGTGAAGAGCGTCCACTCACTTGCTCAAAACGGTCAGCTTGTGTGGAGCCCGCGAGGAGACGGTGGTTAGTACACCAAGTTACGTAACGATGTCCTAACCACAAAAAGTGACAGAGGACATCTCATCTCCTTCACATACATTAAAGATCATATTCTTGAAATATTAGCTTCAGTCTTAGCTATAGATATCATCAAGGACTATAGCAATTGTATATGATCCGAAACAAGATAAATTCACTGGACAGAGTGCTAATTTACTCTCACAAGGAACCTACTGAACTACAAATAACCTGTGGACAAAATATTCAATCTACTCACCTGCATTATTGCAAAGAGCCATTGGAGGGCAGTAACACTTCAATTGTTATATGTCGTTTTGTATAGGCAAAACTACTCTTTATCCAATTTTCATTGTAATATTATCCACCTGCCACACCATCTCCAGGTAAATATTCATCATAGTTCTCCACAGATATACAGATAAAGAGCAACTATCCCGACTGCCCCTTCCCTCGGTGGAAATGCAACCATTGCAAAAAGTCGGGCAACATCTACCCAGGAATAGCCCAGGGGTAAATGTATTAAGCTGAGAGTTTCTGGCGCATTTGAAAAGGGTGGGAAATCAATTGACTGCTTGAGGCAAGCTCATTTTTTATCCAAAAATGGGGAAACGATTTCTGAAATTTCCTGTGCTCTCTTAACAGCTTGGGCACTATACTTCATAAAATTAATTTCTGGGACTGTGAATTGTTCTCTTGTGGGAGATGGAAACTGTGTTGTCCTAGAGGTAAATGTATCAAGATGTGAGTTTCCGGCGGGTTTGGAAAAGTGGAGATGTTGCCTATAGCAACCAATTAGATTCTAGTTATCATTTATTTAGTGCATTCTACAAAATGACAGCTAGAATCTGATTGGTTGCTATAGGCAACATCTTCACTTTTTCAAACCCACAGTTTAGTAAATATACCCCTTAGAGATTTTTAAATAAACAAATCAATCAATCTGTATTAAATCTATACTAAGACAATCTATAATAAAGAACATTTGGTAATTATACTAAGACAATCTATCTTTTATAAAAGGTTCACAAGTTTAGAACAGATACCATGACTTCAGTAAGTAGCATTGTGTAGAAGTTCATGGGGGGGCAAAACTTAGTTTTTGCCCACCCAACAGAAATCATGGGGGGCAACTTCCACCTCTGCCCCCCCCCCTAGTTTCTACACCCCTGCCTATAGTCATCGAGAGGATACATAGTATAGGACCAGAAAAACAATCACACCATCAGAGACCTAGAAACGCCATTATGAAAATCTTAACTTTTGCAGATAAGGTTAAGTTGACGGACTCCTCCTAGAAACACTGTCATTTTCAATATCAAGAACATAAAATTCTATTATTTTAGTATTTTTCCTTCTATGTAGCAATGAAAGAAGAGGGTTTTCACTGCTTTGCAAGGAGCTATTTGCTAACGGAATAAAATTAATGTTAATTTATTTAGCAAAATTGAGAATTCTCCACAACTGGAAGCCTTACTGTTTTAATTCACCAGCTGTACAGGAGAGGAATATTTTGCTATTCAATGTTACACAGTGTTTTTTGACCCAAATTCTCTGCTACACTACAAATTTACTGCAGCTAGTTTGGCTGCAAATTTAATTAAAAAACAAAAATAGAGGATATCTTTACAAAGTACCAGGAAAGTTTGTACACCCTTTCAACAGCTCATTTCAGGCACACACATCAAGGTGTAAATCTACACCCCATGTTCTCGCTCGCTGGGATGAGCTGAGAGATGCGCTACGTCATCGTGCTAACCAAAAATTTAAAAGAAAAGGAGTGTACTGGCTGACAACACATTACTTTATACATCTATAGCACCAAGTGACAATACACAAAAGAACACAGAGATAAAATCTATCTCTTGGAATGTTGAAGGGCACACCTATAAAATGAAACATTTTTTTGCAACTGTCTCCGTGCCCTTAAAGCAGAGATAACAAGGTATTCTCAGACTTACAAATACTAAAGAATGAATCTAACTAAGCCAAATGCAAAGAGGCTGAATCACTCTATGATACGTTGCGACCTGAGAGATCCCAAATGACAATAGATTATGAGAAGAATAAATATTTCCATTGGGGAAAAAGTCTGACAAGTTACAATCTAATTTGAGATATAAATTGATCAATTTATCCAAACACATCACATGACATCACATCACATCACTACCCATTAGAACACACCGGAGTTTTGCACAATGTTATCCATTCATATAGTCTCACACTTAGCAACTCTTTTTAACTTGTTAGAAACAAAAGATTTTCATTTGGCTACGATAATTGTGCTACCAAAACCAAATAAGTAGCCAGAACTACAATCATATACAGTCAAGTCCATAAATATTGGGACATTGACACAATTCTCATATTTTGGGCTCTATACACCACCACAATAGATTTGAAATGAAACAAACAACATGTGCTTTAACTACAGACTTTCAGCTTTAATTTGAGGGTATTTACATCCAAATCAGGTGAACGGTGTAGGAATTACAACGGTTTCTATATGTGCCGCCCACTTTTTAAGGGACCAAAAGTAATGGGACAAACTAAACAATTCTACATCAAACTTTCACTTTTTAATACTTTGTTGCAAATCCTTTGCAGTCAATTACAGCCTGAAGTCTGGAAGGCATAGATATCACCAGACGCTGGGTTTCATCCCTGGTGATGCTCTGCCAGGCCTCTACTGTATTGTCTTCAGTTCCTGCTTGTTCTTGGGGCATTTTCCCTTCAGCTTTGTCTTCATCAAGTGAAATGCAGCTCAATCGGATTCAGGTCAGGTGATTGACTTGGCCATTGCATAACATTCACCTTGTTAGCTTTAAAAAAACTCTTTGGTTGCCATAGGCAACATCTCCACTTTTTCAAACCTGCAGTTTAGTAAATATACTCCTGAGTCTTCTAAACATCCTTGTTACACCAGCACAAGCAGGTTATACTAAGAGCAGACAATCCGTACACAATGTCCGACTATTGCAGCCATAGTCCACACCCACCAATATAAGGAAACAAACAACATACTAGTAAGCCTAGGCCGGGTCTCATCTAATTAGAATTTTTAAATACCAACATTTTGGCTCTATTTTTTTTCCATATATATAGATCAATCTGTGACCACCCCAAGGCATTTATAACAATTAACAATATGACCATGCAAACTTTACTCTTAGAAAGGGGCACCAGACCTAACCCCTCTCCTATTTAATATAACGTTAGACCATTTTTTAGGACATTTAGAGAGACTAAAGGAATAGCAAGTTATAACCATAGGAGTAACAGAACTCAAAGTATCAGCATTGGCAGAGTACACTAATATTCAGAAAAATGCCAAAATGGCACTTTAACCAGAAACAATACCTTAGGGAGGTACATTCCCATTTAAGTGGACTCTTGGATCACTCCAACACTTCATCATCATCATCACCATTTATTTATATAGCGCCACGAATTCCGCAGCGCTGTACAGAGAACTCACTTGCATCAGTCCCTGCCCCATAGGAGCTTACAGTCTAAATTCCCTAGCACACACACAGACTATTATGTTTTTGGAGTGTGGGAGGAAACCGGAGCACCCGGAGGAAACCCACGCAAACATGGGGAGAACATACAAACTCCACACAGATAAGGCCATGGTCGGGAATTGAACTCATGACCCCAGTGCTGTGAGGCAGAAGTGCTAACCACTGAGTCACCATACTGCATCCTCTATATACCGGTTGAATGGCATGGAGGCAGATGTGATTTAAATGAAAATGATCCCTTCGCCAGTCTATTTTTTTCCCTTTAATTTCCAACCCAGATTTTCAGGGGGAGTCAATCATCACAAATCTTTTATTATTGGAGTGTTCTGGAGCTATTTCTCCTTTATTACCTTTATTTACCAACACACATAAACCATATGATTATAACTGTACAGTCTGAACTAATTTTCCTAATATTATCCTATCGTTATTCTCATATTTCCAGGTTACATTAACAGAGTATTTAAACCCATGGACAAACAATTTGCCATAGATAGTGTGTTGATCAGCACCCAAATAGCTGCTCAACTCCCATGATATATTCACATACCGGATACGTAATATAACTAGATAATAATAACACTGGCATGGCAAGGGGAAAATTTATTCTCAGGCTTAGACCTCAAAAACATTCTGGAAGCGGCTGTAGAAATGGATAGACAGATGATATCTGGTTCGCACAAAGAATTTAACTTCAAAATATTACACGGAGCTTGTAAAATGATACAAGCAGAACTATTACACTGATTATGTCCATGTACGATACAAGAATTTTGGAAAGCATTCACCCTAACATGTGACTGACACATCCACACGAGCGAGTTCAATCAACAATTGTCAGCCGCAAACAAAAGATTGCTACTGATGTTAGAAAAAGAAAAGGCAACAATATCACAATGAATTTGACCGCATAGCCCCTTGCTTCAGTATGGCGTAGGTTACCTTATTTCTGGGTTGAGACAAGCTGTGGTGAGGAAAACTAACAAGTTCATTCTTTAATGTTTGCCAACACGTTACCCAGGCACACGAAAGATCTCCTTACAAAATCCTTCCAGATCACCTCTTGGTATAATTTGGGAATATTATTGGATAGGTCTCCTAAGCCTGGTACTTTTAAAGTTGAGACATTTTTGTTACAGTAATCTCTTAATACTCATGTACAATAGAACCAAAGTTTCAGTCTCAAGAATATTTATTGGAACATCATCATCATCATCCTCAACATTTATTTATATAGCGCCAGCAAATTCCGCAGCGCTTCACAATTGGGGACCAACACAGTAATAAACAATACTGGATAATACAGACAGAGAGGTAAGAGCGTCCTGCCCGCAAGCTTACAATCTATAGGTCAATGGAAGTGAGATACATGAGGTTAAATCTACATACAGCATATTGGTCCAGCCAGATTGCAAAGGTAAAAAGTGATTTTTATGCTATGTGATCCAGTGACATAGAGATGTTGGTCAGAGGGTTGTTGTCTTGTGTCAGCTGTGTAGAGGGTGGTAATAGGGTGACCTAGGGAGGATAAGAGGGTGGTTGAGGAATATTATAAGCTTGCCTGAAGAGGTGGGGTTTTCAGAGAACGCCTGAAGGTTTAAAGACTAGAGGAAAGTCTTATTGTGCGAGGGAGGGAATTCCACAAAGTGGGTGCAGCCCAAATCAAGTCCTGTAAATGGGAATGGGAGGATGTGATGAGTATGGAAGAGATACGGAGATCTTGTGCAGAACGGAGGTGTCAAGATGGGAGATATTTTGAGACATTTGAGGAGATGTATGTTGGTGCAGTTTTATAGCATATCAATGCAGTGTTTGTTCAGATTAATATTTAAAGATTAAAGATGTTTGGATACAGACAGACAGAGAGGTAAGAGCGCGGTGCTCTCAAGCTTACAATCTATAGGACAATGGGAGTTTGATACATATTACATATTGGTCCAGCCAGATTACAAAGGTAAAAAGTGCTCAGTGGGCTGCATGATCCAGTCACACAGCGATGTTGGTCAAAGGGTCAGAGGGATGGCTGAATATAAAAATGACACATGTAAGTCTTGTGTGACCTGTGTAGAGGGTGGTAATAGGGTACCTTAAAGAGGTTGAGAGGGCAGTTGAGGAATTTGATAATCTGCGTGAAGAAATTAGTTTTTATAAGACGCTTGTAGGTTTGAAGACTAAAGGAAAGTCATATTGTGTGAGGGAGGGAATTTCACAAAGTGGGTGCAGCTCAAAAATAGTCCTGTAACCAGGAATGGGGGGATGTGATGAGTGTGAATGAGAGACGCAGATCTTGTGCAGAATGGATGTGTTGAGTTGGGAGATATTTTGAGACAAGTGAGGAGATGTAAGTTGGTGCAGTTTTGTTGATGGCCTATAATATATAAACAATCCTACAATATATGCACAATCAATGCACCAAGAAAACAGCTTCAGAGATGAATTTACAATCAGCCAAACAGAAGTGGCTGGGAACCTCAATATCATCATAGTGCATATTAAATTCAAATGTATATATATATATATATTGTTAGAACCTCTAGCAAGGCACACATATATTTAGCATTTCTAGAAATAGTCCAAATCATGTAATAAATGGATTAGATTAATTGTGTTACAGAATTCTGGTGACTTCATCTATAATTAGGAAAAATATGAACTTACGATAAATAAGGAGATAGACCATGAGTATCCCAGACAAAGTTGTGCGTTGTCTCCGCTCCATGATCCTAGGACGCAGGGTGGGGGGATCAAATCCGGTATTTAATAATGAAACAATTCTTCCCCTGATAGGACTGCATTGGATGAGGCAGGAGGCTTGAATGCCTTCTTCATGCTAAATGATTCTTTAAGAATGACCTGACGTGGGGGTGGGACAGAGGGAAGGTGACATTCCTGATCGATAATCACAATAGAAACAACAAATAAAACTTGAAGCACGGCTTACCCATGACCAGGAAATCATCTATTGAAAAAAAAAAAAGGTTCAGTTAGAAGACAGTCAGCACATTGTCATTCAGCAGCACAAAGAACATTTTTTAAAGCTTAATAAAATAAAAATAAAACTAGTATTTATAAATGAAAGCTTAATCTTCTGCACACATGGGAAGATACTTGTATATATATAGAGAGAAGTTTATTTGATATTAGAGGAATCACTAATTGTTGGGTCTTATAAATGGCACACAGAGCGGATGAACAGGTATTCTGCTATCAGAGACGCTATCTGAGAGGGTTACATTTGTATCCCTTAAACAAACAAAGCAAAACAAACATTTACAGACGTGCTGTGTACACTATAAATTATATGTACTGTTATCATTAGTAGAGTCTAACGACAAAATAATAACACTAGTTTAGACTTTTGCAGCAAGAAAACTCTTTTTTTAATGAAATCCACACATTTTAATACCCTGCAAAACCTGCACCTACCTAATTACAGACCCGCCGCCTGTCCAGCAGCTTTTCCCAGATTCTTTTCAGTGCAACGTCCCGTATGAGTAAGAATTTTCTTTAAACTTTGCATACTACAACAAGATGTATTTGCACACATTATGTGCACAAAACTCCCCTAGTTATGTATATGCTGACACATAGTGATCTGAATATTGTTTGTTTGAGGGCACCGAACGATCTTTCTTTGGTTTGCACATACACAGTGGTCTTAATTATCCGGGCTGCACTATCAAATGATTTTATTCACTTATACACATTTCATTATTTTTTTTTCCCAGTTTTTATTTTCAATAACATACAAGTTTGTGAAAGAAGATGCACACATTATACAACATAGACAAAAACAGACCAAATTTACAAATCAGCAGTGGTTACATGTGGCAGCAAGGACTAAGTCCAGCAAAGACATCAAGCACAGCAAAAGTAAGAATAAAAGCAAAATGAAGATCACATAAGGAAAAAACGAGTTATAAATGCACAAAATGCCACATCTTGCGTAATACATGGGAGCCACCACAGGAAATGAGAATGAAAATGAAAATAATTAGAGAGTCATGGGTGGATCATCAGCACACAAGAGGGTCCCATACCTATTGGTTGCTCTAAAGCAACTCTGAACTTGTTCTTTAATTGGGACGGACAAAGTGTTAATGAAGCTCTTCCAAGTTTCAAAAAATGTCTGGGTAGATTGATCCTTCTTCAAGGAGGCCTCCACCCAATCCAGTCGGAAAGCATGGAAAAGTTTTTCTTGAACACAAAAGGGGACGAGGCACGTTCTGAACCCTCACCTGGAGAATACTTTGCCTCTCAGCTGCCGAAACTGGCAATAGATATTTCCTACTTCGCTTTGATACTTTCAAACCTCTGGGCAACATTCCACAGTCAGCCCGTTCTGCTGTAAGAGACAAGGTAATCATTTGTGAATCTCCAGAAGTGGGTCCTGAACGTCTCACCGGTGGACAGTCCCATAGGCAATGAGCAATATCCGCCATCAGAGAGCCACACTTCGGACAGCAGTGGTCAGCTGTTAAACCTATTTTGAAACAACGGGGACAAGTAGGCTCTATGGTGAATATTAAGGAACCTGTCCACATTTGCTGGAAGCAGTCTACTAGAAAAAGCCAGGGAGCGAAGTAAGAAATCAGTAGTCAATTCAGGGAAGAGTTCCTTTTATAGTCCCAGTTCCGTTGTCAAAGAGTCATAGTTGAGTGAGGTAAGTAAAGATTTATAATGAATGGAAATAGCCCCTTGTAGAGGAGATTGTTTAAGAAGCAAAGAATCTAGGGGGTTTTCCCAATCAAATCGGGAAAATGGTCTGGCCAACGCACTCGCATCATGTTAAGCCTGAAAAAAAAGCTAAGCTGAGAACCCGGATCACTTCAGGGCGGTCTCCTGCTTGTTGAAAGGTCAAAGGCTTTTTAGTATTGGAATGCAGGAAACACCCTACTGTCCTGAGCCCAACACCGCTCCAGAGATTGAATGGATAGGCAACCACTCCATCCTGCAAGCTAGGATTTCCTAGCAAGTGGAGATGGACAGACAGATAGGGATTCAGGTGTTGTCTATGCCGTAATATGTGCCACAATTTTCTAGTGGACATCAAAGGGGATTGTCAATAACTTCCGCTGGTACCTCGCAGTCTCAGAGATCAGTCAATGTTATGCCAGAGAGAAAGTTCTGTTCCAGGGAAGTATTAGCATAGGTGTCAGAATCCTGTAACCAGTCCCTCAGATAGCGAAATAGGGCAGGTTGACCATAGAGTTCTATATTGGGCAAGTTAATTCCATTATTAGACCTGGACTGCTGGAAACTACTTGATTCTAGATTTTTTTTTCCCCAAATGAATTCACGAAAGTCTCGTCTGAGACATCCTTATGAGTTAATAAGACCGGTAGGGACTGGAGTGGATAGAGGAGTCTGGGAAACTATATCATCTTGAACAAAATTGCCCTCCCCATGACGGAGAGGCGGCGATGACCCCAGAGCTCCAACTGCTTGGTAAGATCACCGATTATTTTAGCGATATTAAGTTGATATAATAAGCCAACATGCTTAGGAATCTGCATACCAAGATAAGGAATGGCCTTTGTCACCCATTTAATTGGAATGTCTCTAACCCATTACGGTGGAACAAAGCCAGGCCTAAGGTGCAAAGCCAGGGATTTATCAAAGTTCACTGAGAATCCCACGACTCTACCAAATTCTTCTATAAGGGACATAAGGGGCAGAGGGTGTCTTTGGGATTAGATAAATAGAGTAATAAATGATCTGTGAAAGCGGATTTGCTTAATTTCTGTGTCACCTACAGAGATGCCTTGAAATAAGGACCATGATTGTAGGACTCGGAGCATAGGATCGACTGCCAAATTAAAGAGTAAAGGGGACATGGGGCAACCCTAACGGGTGCCCCTGGTCATAGATACCGCCTCACCAATCAACAATTGATTAGTATAGGGGTAGGCGAGAAAGAGTAGAATAAAACCCATTACATTTCAATCATTTAAAAGAGCGAACCTTATTTTCACTAATATATAAATAAGTCCGACTGAGTCATTTTGTTACAAATGCTTCATTTTTATTCGTGATAACTGGTTGGGGAAGTGTAGGTGGTAGAAGGGAAAGGCAAAATAGGGTTGATGAATAAAGTAAAGGGAAAGGAAGTGCGTTCCACAGAACTCGCACACCCCCCACCCAAAAAAATGAAACAACCCTGAGAAAGTAAATAACAAAGTCTAAAGCTTTTAAATGAGATAAATCTATGGATGTCTAGAACCCAACGTTTTTAACATGAAGAAATGTATTAAGGTTTGTCAGCTTAGAAAATAACCAATGAAAGAGCAAACCAGGGTTCCCAAATGAAATGAAATTAACTTCCTTATAATCCTGTAATAGAATTGGTGTATTTTCCATTGTAGCAGTAACCTGACCTTTGATACCGACATTCTGAAGGGGGGGGGGGGGTTCTGAATATAATGTTTAGCTAAAACATACGTGTCTGTATTCAGAAAATGTAGGGTTAGCTTATCAGGATTATCACTAGGAAATAGGTAAAGTACTGGAGTGCTGGCACCAATTGGATAGGTTCTCCCAAGTTCCTGCCAATCAATGGCTGCACCTTGTTCCAGAAATTAAACATTTTAGGACATGACCAACAGATATGCAGGAAGACCCCTCTATGTCCAGAGTCACGCTAACACAGAGGAGGGGATAATATTGTCTTGTAGGTACCAAGTACCATCCTGTAAAGATCTTATTTGGCATCTGTACTCTTAATTTTAGTTGAGGACACAAATCTCTTCCCCAGTCCCTCTAATGCTTTAGTTTCTGTATTAGGAGAGGGCAATAAATTATAGTTGGAAACAATAACCTTTCTGAGAGGGTTGCAATTATATAACTGCTGATAATCTTAATGCGCCCTAAATCAAACACAGTATTTTGAGTTGCACACATTTTAAGAATAGATTTGGTTTTTAAGGCTAAAATAACTTTTCTTGGAGTTTTGGAAAAAGATGGCTGCCCCGCACTGCTGACAGACTCATGAAACAATTGTTCGCCACCAAACAATTAACTAATTGTTCATCATATTTTAAGATCTTTCAGATGTTCTAACAATTATATGTTAAATGTATATACATGAATATTAATTAGCACATACAGTTAGTTGTAAACTAGATTGTTAAGGTAATTTACAAGCCTGCAAAAAATGTACAACTGCGGCGCGAAAGCGGTTTTGTGATGTCATGCTGTTTGGCACATAAATATGGCAATGGATGGATCTCGGGATTTGGAGATTTTCCCCGTTATCACAGCCTAGACTAGACTGTGCTTCTCGTATTCTACCACATGCAATAATCAGATTTCATGTTACAGAACAAAATATTTAAATGAGATTGAAGGTGGAGAATGTGGATTTAGGGGGTGTTTTTGGGTTGTTTTAAAAGACAGCTATTACTTTTTGGAACTGGTATTAAACTCAATCAAAGGGTGAGCTCTTCTGGATTGGTGCTGTCAGATAGAACAGATATTATATTTTATGTGAAGGTAACCGGGCATCTAGTGATTATAACATGGTAATATTTGAACTTGGGTTTTAATTAAACCTTTTGTAAGGTTGATACAGAAACTAGAAATCTTAGAGGGCAACATATTTTCTTTAAAACATCATGAAGACCAAAGGGGATTTTTGTTTTACAAATGCAAGTACATACTGTATTGGATACAGTAATGGATAAAGTGGGCATTTAATTTGCTAACACTAGAAGGAACTGAAAATCCATTATGGAACTGCAAAGAATCAGGTTGGCAAAGATTGAAGCTGGAAAATGGACAGCAAAAAAACCTAATCTAGACAGTCTATGCACACCATTATAGGTTACAGGAATAAGTGCAGTTACGGCACCCACCCATGTGTGCTAAGGGAACCGAGTTCAGTAATTGATAGACCACTATTCCTTATATTTTTTAGATTCCTTCATAATCGGGCCAGTGCTACAAGTCTGGTGTAAATCAGATGTGGTACCAATGTTTAAAAAAGGAACAACATGGAACCAGAAAACTATAAAACTGTGAGCCTGACTTCATTTATGGGTAAATTATCTAAAAGAAATCTGAAGGTTGTGATACCAGAAACATATTGCAGAAAATAATTTGATGGTATTATGTCAGCTTAATGTCATGATAGGCCAGTCACGCCTAACAAATGTTATTAATTCTTAAGAGGTAATTGTCAAACTGGTTCTTGGTTTTGCAATTGATGTGATATACATGGATTTTGCAAAGGCATTAAATACCGTTCCCCATAAGTCAGGCACTGAAGAAGAGAGTAGGCGTGTATTTATCAAACCTTCGAAAAAGGAAAAGTGGAGGTGTTGCCCATATCAACAATCAGATTCTAGCTATCATTTATCTAGTGCACCCTAGAATACGATAGCTAGAATCTGACTGGTTGCTATGGGCAACACCTCCACTTTTCCTTTTTCAAAGGTTTGTTACATCTACCCTTAGGTCTAGAGGGAAAGTGTGCACATGCGTAGAGAACTGGTTGAATGACACAAGACAACGGGTAGTTATAAATGGAGCTTATTCAGCCTAAAGTCATTACTGTCACCATATGGATCAGTATTTTCAAACTTTTTATCAATGACCTAATAAATAATAGTGACCCATAAAACACTTTCTCCGGTGAGAAATTGGTAGACGTAAAGAATAAATGTATAGTAATAAAGATACAAAATATTTGACAAGTGTATCTGTGTGCAAAGCAATCTGACAGCCAGTAGTATACTATTGTGATATAATATTTCAGCAGGGATTTTCATTCTCAATTTGCTATGTCTTTGTTCAAGCAGTAACTTTAATTATATTGTGGGGGATTCTATTGGGCTGTAGAATCATTTACTGTTGCAGACAGGAGGGCCTATTTCTAAATAATGGACAAGGAATTTTAATATAATATGGGGGGGGGGGGCAGGACTACGCACATGTGAAATGAGATGTATATCGGGAACAAAGAGCAAGACACACCAGAATACTTCTCAGTACTACTTCTTTTCCATGAGGAATTTGTTTTCATTTGTTTTCTGCACAGTGCCACTTACTATATTCTGTGTCTTGGATACAACACAATAGTATCTGCTACATATTATCCCTTCCCTCATTCTGTATGTTGGATGTAATTCTCAGTAACTGTTCTTAATCTAAAGTATGGACAAATACATAGTGTCACATCTCTGATTCTGTTTGCTGGCTGCAGTTATCAGTAACTGCTCTTAGTCTAAACGTATGGACAAATACACAGTACCACTTCTGAGTTCTGCATGCAATTCACAGTTTGTAACGCTACTATCCCACTGCACTCAGGAGCATCTGTGAAGCCCCCAACATCTACTTGTCTTAGTGTTTTGTTGTGTACATGATCCATATCTCAAAATTGTTCCGCAAGTCTCTAGACAGATCGGTTCAATAATAATTTGCATATATCAGTACAGCGAGGGGAGCACTCTGCTCTGCACTAGGTCTCTATGTACGGAGTGGGTTACAGATGCTGATGTCTTGTTTAGATATACAAATTCCAGTGTATTGATCGAATGCTTTGTCACATGAAAGGAAAAGACTCATTGAAGCAGAAACAGGTTCATCAACATTAACATTCAAAACTTTCCCACTAGTTTCTGCTTTGTGAGAGCTTCACCTGCTCCTTTGTCATTGCCTGGGGATTACTATAATTAGTCACTTAAAAACAGAAGCCATCAGCAAACCACCTTGTCTGTTGCCCTAGGAAATCCAGCTCGATGCTGAACAGCCTGGGACTGGCTGAGATTGTGACATTGTGATGGGGGAGGGGGTCACCATCTCAGCCTAGTGCTGGTAACGGCTTTCACTGTTTGTCCTCCCTGAAATTGCTGCTACCAGCCATGGATATGTGCGGTACTGCTGGTCACACGCTTGCGAGGGGGGGTACGCTTTATTTAAAAAAAAAACAAAAAAAACATTAACACGTAAGCTGAGGATGACTGTTGTCTCTTTACTGCATAATACGCTTAGAAATGATTATATGCTTTAAGCGTATCTTCATCCAGTATCCAGTAATTTATATATTATGCTGAGCAGCAGGTATCTTACTACCCAGCTCGGCAGAGCTCCATATTTGCGGCGGGTTTACAGACGCATTTTATATCTGCGTGTTTGATGTACGTTGCATCCAACTCTACATCAGTCTCATGGCGTGTATTAATTATAACTGAACTTTGCAATTAATTTCATCACAAAAACAGCAGAGAAATGAGAGAGACCGTACAAGTAGAGATCACTTATTGAGTCTATGGAAAGTTGTTTTGTCTTATGGATATGTTCAATGGATATCACTGCGACACTTAACTGGGTACCGACCTTTGCAATCCTACTTCAGATGCAATTTCTGCAGCGATTTCTCTAATGACTGAAAGTCCTGATGATTATGCCGATTAATGCGTACACACCTACACAATTTACCTTCAGATCTGTGCTCTTCATCGCTTATAACCACCTGCTGAAAAGACTGTGACTCTGTGCACTCTACAGATATCTGCCTACGCTGTTGGTCGTGAGTGCGTACACACTGCCACATTTGTCCGACATCGCTCCATCATTGATCGTGATTTTTAGGAAGTTTAGAAAACAGATACAATGTGTTTTGGTAAGATAAAACATGATTGTGGGAGCATACACACTCTGGCAATATCTGATCAAAAGACTCGTGTGATCTGCACGATAATTGCAAAGATCCAGCAATACAATCTTCGAGTTCTGCTTATCTTCTATGCAGTAATTCAACCCCACATGGCACTGAATCTGACACTTTGCATATTTCACATAGTTTAGAATAATTATATACTTTATTTAGCCATAATTATGTAATTGAAGCTATAAAGCATTATTGTATGACAGATGAACTGTTACGCTTTTGTTTAAATATTATTTAACCTTTAACGACGCATTTTACCTACAGATCCAAGGTACAGCTATGGGCCGACCCTGTGCCCCAACAAGCAGAATCTTTATATGCATCTTGCTTGGCAGGAGTAGACTATTGTTTTTAGAGAGGCAAATTCAAATTTTACAGAAAATATTGTCTTGTTGTCGCTATACTTTATTTTATTGGATGGTTCCCAGACTGTTCTTGATAGTTTTACTAGTACATGAAATGGGAATGACCTACATATAAAATATGCAGTTGACATACAAGTTGTAACTTTTTGGGATATTTGCATCTTGAAATCTAAATGTGACACTTTGAATATTTATTATAAAACTTCTACCAAATGTACCTGTCATCTACAAACATTGGAGGTCACCATTGAACAATATTGACTTCACTAATGTCCTCGCTTACAAGAGAGCCCCAATTTTCAGCAACTAAAAGAGGCTGATCTTAATATCACTGGAGAGAATTGTCAGTCTGCAGTCCCATAAATTCTAGGACAAACGTCTACTGCACTGTGTGTATGGATGACAAATGCGCTTTTAGTCCATCTCTGTTTGTTACTAGTAGCTTGTGGACGAATAATAATGTCATAGAATGTTTGAAAATTGCGTTCAGGAAATTTAAATTAGAAATTTGCTAATTAAAAGCTTAGTCCAGGGATTAGCGTCCAAACACACGAGTCCCCTCGTGTTAAGTTATTGTTACTTAGTTTAACAGTTGATTCCAAGGATTGATCCACAATTCAACGATGTCTTGTTCTGTGTCCAGGTCAAAGTTAAATCTTTAGCGGGGAGATGCTGAGCAAGCATGAGGCAAGTCTGTGAAACAAAGGTATTAATTAGATGGTCATGAATTTGGCAAACAGATGGATAATGTATTCAGATTAAAGTGCCTATTGCCTATGGCGATAGAAAATCACTAATCACCACAATTTATCAATAAAATATGGCTGGAGCCAATTCACAGGCTCATTGTAATTGAGAGCCAATACTTGGGCTTTCAGTTCCACTAATAAAAAAATTAAATAAAATAAATAGAAGAAAATAGATAAAAATCTAAAAAAAAGCACAGAAATATTTTAAAGTTATTTACGATTTAAAAAATGCTTTATTAAAACAATAATAAAAAAAAATCTGTTATTGCCATTCTGCAATAGTGATAATGGAACAAGGACAATGGCGATACTTGTGTGGTGAGTGAGCGGAAGAACGTTTTATAAGGAAAATAAGTCTGTTTGGGTGAGAGTGTAGATCAGGGAAGACCAATAAGGAGGGAATTGCAATAGTCGATGCGGGAGATGACGAGTGTTTTGTGTGAGATATGTGCATATTCTGGATATGTTCCTTAGATGTATGTAACATGATTTGGATACAGATTGGATTTGAGGAACAAAGGATAATTCTGAGTCACGGATCACACCTATGCAGCGAGCTTGCGTGGTGGGATTAATGGTCATGTTTTTAACAGAAATAGAAATGTCAGGCAGGAAGCTTCTATTGTTGGGTGGGAATATTATTAATTCAGCTTTTGAAAGATTGAGTTTGAGTTGGCGAGAAGACATCCAAGATGAAATGGCAGAAAGACAGTCAGTAACGCGAGACAACACAGATGGTGAGAGATCAGGAGAGGATAGATAGATTTGTGTATCATCCGCATAGAGATGATACTGAAATCCAAAGGAGCTTATTAGTTTTCCAAGAGAAGTGGCGTCCACAGACATTATCACTGAAAGAGCGATTAGATAGGTAGGATGAGAACCAAGATCATGTAGTGTTTATATGAGAGGTGAGGGTTCAACAGTGTTGTAAGAAGCAAGAGGTTCTGGAGAATTAGAAGCTAGTAACGGCCTTTAGATTTAGAAGTGATTATTTATTGACCGCCTTGGTCTTCGAGGAGTGTTGGGAAAGTAAGCCTGACCAAGAGCTGGACAGCGGCAGGGCGCGTAGGGAATCTAGTGGGCGATCCACATTGCAGTGACTATGGGGTCAGCCCTGCTGGTGCACTGCTTACTGGTGGATAGTCCCTCCCTGTGGATCATAGATGTGTTCCTGTCTCTCATCTCCCCAAGTATATATATATATATATATATATATATAATGAAACAAGTCCCAGGTACTGTGGCACCATGTATATGTATATATACTGTGTTTATGGAGGTATATATATATATATATATATATATAAATAATAAAACTGCGTACAGTTAACGCAGCCACAATTAGCTTCTCTGGAAAGGCTCCTGCTAATCCCCCTTGGGAATGCTGGGCTCTTTCATACTTGCCAACTTTTCCTCGTTGGCTTCAGGTAGATCCGGGGAAGGTTGGGGGGGGGGTCTTGATGAATTGCATCATTTTGACCCTGCCCCTAAACGACTGTCACAATTGTGGCCAAATACAGCAGGGGGCGGGGCTAAGATGACACGATATTTGCGTCATTAAACCCCGCCCCTGCGACTTATCTATTGCGGGGGCAAGAACCGGGAGGTTGCCCTGCTCTCCCAGGAGGTCTCCCAGAAATGCGGGAGTCTCCAGGACATTCTGGGAGAGTAGGCAACTATGCGCTAAAGAAAATCAGGTAATGAATCTCTAAAGGCTGAAGTGTCTTTTACATTTCTGTCTCCATTACTGAAGTCATGTTGTCTTACCTGTCAGTCTTTGATTAAATCTTGGTCTCCATGAAAATGGCCACCACCATAGGCATCAATACATGGACATAGGACACAATGTCTGAACTGTGTCATCATGCCACAGATGGTGAAGCCAACCACGTCTTGTACTGGCTCAGCATCAGGGAGAATGCCAGACTCTTCAGGGAGTGAGGGAGATCACCCCTATTTCAGGGAGTCTCCCTGACATTCAGGGAGAGTTGGCAAGTATGGATTCTTTCCCTCATATAAAATTCATTAAAGGTTTATTGCACACAAGTAATGGGTAAATAAAAGCAGAGCGTATCTGAAACCACGCTGACACCGTGATGAAGTTGTTAAACGAAACGCGTAGGGTACCCTCCTATTGGCTGGACACAGGAAGTCCTATCACGTCAGAGGGCTGTGTCAGTGAAACAAGATTTCACATTTAATGTAACGTCTCCTTAGGGGGTGTTGGAAGACTGATGCTCTAACTATTGCGTGCCATAGCCAATAGGGCACCCAGACAGTATGTACGAGAGATAAAACTATTCTCTCATCCTGAATATATTTATATTCAGCCTCAGGACTGACTCACTTTATCTGTTTGCTCAGGAATTACTCTGTCATTGAACTGCACAGAAGTATTTTGAAGCCCAAGAGAAACAGGTTTTGTCTTTGATGTTGCCAAAACTTTATTAACAAACATCACCTAGAAATACACGATGATGCCAGGTAAGATAAATAAAGATATAGATCTGTATATTTTAGAGATCAGTCATATTGTCATTGCATATTTCTTTGCATTTAGTCATGAAATTTTGTATGTGTTGCCTGCGGAATTTGGCCTTTTCACCATCCAAGTATGAAAAACAATTCTTACAGCGCTAGAGGGAATAAATATACAAGAGGAACTAATGTCCGAACACAATCAATAATGGTATGGAATCAAAGAATAATATAACCAATAATTTAATATATCAGTGAAAAACAAAAAAATACAATAGCATAAAAATTAAAAATCACAAGAGACCGGTCTCATAGAGGTTAATTGATCAATGATAAAAAAAAAAGATTAGTAAAAAGATATATTAAATGATTGGTTATATTATTCTTTGATTCCATACCATTATTGATTGTGTTCAGACATTAGTTCCTCTTGTATATTTATTCACTTTAGCGCTGTAAGAATTATTTTTCATACCTTGTATTCTAGCCTTAGGGTTTGGCATTTACCCTTCTCTCTTATCCAGCTGTTTGTATATTTATGCTTTCCTATAGCTCAGCGCAGGATTTTTTCTGTTGTTTTTTAATTTCACCATCCAACCCCCCCCCACTGCACTGCACAGCAGAAAGAATTGGCCGTCCTCTTTTTAGCTCTAAACATAGTCTATAAATGCAGCAAAATGCAAGTTAACAAAGACAGCGCAGAATTGTGCAGCAAAAGCGGAACTTGGAGATTGTGTCGCTGAAACTTTGCACTTCTGCGGAACGTCCTATTCTGCACCGATGCGGCTCACTTTGCGGAGCAGCGCAGAGAGATGTCAATTCTACAGTTTGTTACTGAGCTAAAAATACATCCAACTTATGTGAGCAGGAATTTATTGTTGGTTATACCTTCTGATGCAATTACAGGTGTCAGTGGTGTTAAAGTGGATGTGAAGCCACAACGCTTTTGAACTTAAACAGGTTTCTGTTTATTGAACTTGAATAACACTAGCTATATGCAGGTACTCACAGTTGGCAATCAGGCAATAGGCAGTATACATGCAGTATGGATATGCTTATGCACTCTTGTATATGGTGGTACATATGCAGACAGGACCACCTGGGACTCGGGCCGCAACTAAGGAGATGGTCAAAGCGCACTATACACTAACATATGTCACTAGACACAGAGGGTCTGGTGCAGAGTGGAAGGACGTCACTTTGCATAACGTATCTTGCATGAAATTGCTCGGTTCATGGCCAGAAATTAGACGCCTGTTTTGACTCTGTGGCAGTTCTGTCACTTACTTTTGCCTGCGACTGGAGAGGTAGGAAGTGGGAGTCGAAGTGCATGCAAACATTGGCCGAGTACAGTAAAGGTGTGTTTATGCTCATGACGGCATCTTAGGAGGCATATATTTTAGACCTGAGACAGGGAAGGTGCAAATACAAGCTGATAATGATGACTTGTCATAAACCAGGTACATATGCTGCTGCTGCAGAAGTCGAAGCATTTCAAGATGTGTACGGCTCTGCCAACGGTTGTTTATTGGATAACGTTGGATACAATGAGATACACTTTTGAAATAAATGCTCATTACTCTCAGGGAAAGTGGTGTAGTTGTGCATTGCACAGCTAGCATGTGGAGGCTCGGAACCCACAGTCCTCGGGTGGACAAAGGGAAACACGAAGAAGGAAACAAACAACAAAGAAAGCGACATTTCATCGCAAAAGGTGTGGAACCCGCCATGCACCACAGGGCTGCCCGGATTAAGGTTAAAACGAAAACATTTTGCATAAAAGTATAATCAGTGACATTGTGCGCAGTACGCGGTGAGGACCGTGTCACAGACTCCAGCATGGGTTGTTGGTGTAAATGACAGGCACACAGAAATTAATTGTAAGTTTTACTGAAACTAAGAAATGCGTTGGTGACTTTAAACTGGACACAGGGGCTCTGGTAAACATTATTTGATATTGTGGGGGCCTCACAAGAAGTAGAAGAGTTGTTAGAAAGCCGCAAGGACTTGTATAAGAGTTATTTCCTGAGATTGATTATTGGTAAAATGGAGAAATAAAATGATGACATAATATAATTCCACCATTATTATTATTATTATTATTATTATTATTATTATTGTAGATTTGTAAGTGCTCGTCAGCGCCTTACAGTAGGGAAAACATGACATACATAAATCAGGGACATACAAGGCACACAGCATAAATGCAGACATGAACACAAAGGGTATGGAGGACCCTGCTCATTACAGAGCTTACATTCTAAGTGGAGGAGGGCACAGCTGGGACAAGAGGAGCGAGTGTGGCTCAGAGTGGAGAATGAGACAGTTGTGAGTGTGTATTAGTGTGAATAAAATCATCAGGGATAAGGTAAGCTCTAAAAAAAAGAGATGGGTTTTCAAAGAGCATCTAAAGATCTAAAGATTTGTGGGAAAGTTTGATTGTGCTTGGTAGGGAATTCCATAAATGGGAAGCAGCACGGGAGAAGTCTTGTAGGAGGGAGTGAGAGGTGGTTACCAGAGACAAGACAAGGCGCAGGTCAGAGGTAGATCTAAGAGGGAGGGAGGGAGAGTATTTTGATATGAGATTTGAGATGTATGAAGGGGTGGTGTTGTTGAGGGCTTTGTAGGTAAGGGTGAGTAATTTGAATTTGCCATTCATACCTGTATTGATGTTTTGGAAGTAGTACCAGGCAGACACATGACTAGTTTGCTTCTTAAACACTATATGCAAAGCTAACATAACGCATGGTTTGTATGAGAGGGAGAGTTAGTTTGTATCATGTCCCTTTCAATAAGGAGACAGATGTATCTAAGGCAAAAGTGGACGTATTAATCACGGGCAGCAGACATACAGTCCAATGTATCAATACATCCCCTTAAGGCTTTATTTACTGCTACTTATTGTAACGATAAAATACCTCTTATGGCCATAATTTACCAATAAAATAGTTTTCCGGGCCAGTCTAGGGGATACGAGTCTGTGTTCAAAAAAATCTTATTAAAAATATTAAAAAAAAGAAAAAACTATTTAAAAACCCTTAAAAGTTGAAAACAAAATGCATTCTTCAAAGTATTTTTCAATGTTTATCTTCTGTTATGGCATCAGGAGATGGCAATAACAGATCTACTATAGCGGTGCTGCCAGTACACTGCCCTACGCTTAGGGCGATACAGAAAGCGCTATAGTAAATCAGCCCATTAGTTTAATTTTTACAAATGACGATTTTGCCCATTTAATCTTTGGCTAAAGACCTTCCCTGTTGTTAATGATGATTTTCAGTGTTGATGGGACATCACTGAATGCCAGTGATAGGCAACCTGATACACTTCAGGGGACATAGGTGCAGGGCCGGTGCAAGGTTGCCCGGCACCCTAGGCAAAGCTTAAGATTGCCGCCCCCCCAAATAAAAAAAATTCTAATTTCCCAGCCACTAACACACTTAAAAATAATAACTCTTACCTCCTCTTGGCTGGCTACAATGCAGTCCAGATGTCTGACGCAGCACTGATGTCTGATGCAGAATGCTATCCAGGCTTCACTGCTGCCCAGGAGCAAACACAGGATATCTAGAGGGGAGACTTCAGAGCAAAACAAACAAAAGAAAAGAAAACATGACATCACTCACCTGTTACACACTGACATGTACCCCGCTGCCCACCAACTTCACTCACACATGCCCATCTGCCCACTAGCTGTTCTCACATATGTCCCCCCTTGCCCATCAGCTTGTGTCACATATGCCAGCCACATAACACCAGCTTTACTCACATGCCCCCCTGCCCACTCCTTGGCTCTCCTCTGTTGCTGTCTATTAATGTATTCTGTAGATGATATATTAAATATACTAACACATGCAAATAAATAGAGAAAGGTAATCTAAATGACAGATAATCTAGACCGTTCTATTTTATTTGCATTTGTTAATGTATTCTGCAGATGTAAAATTAATTATACTAATAGAGGGCAACAGAGGAGAGCCAAATAGAGGGCAAATACTAATGCACATAAATGGTTCCTTAACTATCCTAGAGTAGCCCCAGCAAGGTGAATTAAAGCTGTGCTTCATTATGCATAGCTGCATTTTGTCACGGCACTATTTTAGTACAAGACCCCAGAGTCTCTATCTTAAGGACATTTCTAAGTGTTATCCCCCGTCTCCCTATTTTCTCCAGCCTCCTCCTCCCCCCCAATTTTCTGTAGCATCCATTCTCCCCCCCCTTTCTGTAGCCTCCATTTCCCCCCCCCCCTTTGTATAGGCTCTATTCTCACCCCCTTTGTATAGCCTCCATTCTCCCCCTTTGTATAGCCTCCATTCTCCCCCCTTTATGTAGCCTCCATTCTCCCCCCCTTTGTATAGCCTCTATTCTCCCTCCTTACTGTAGCTTCCATTCCCCCCTCTTTCTGTAGCCTCCGCTCTCCTCCCTATGTATAGCATCCGTCCCCCGTCCCCTCCTGTTATCTGTAGCCTCCTCTTTCCTGTACTCACCTTAACTTCTTCATTTTCCTTCCTTTCTCTTCTTCCTCGCTTCTGTCTTCTTTCTCTGTCTCCTCTACACTGGCAGCGTCGTGCGTCGTGACGTCACGACGCTGCCAGGCGCCGGGTAAATTTTAAAATGCGGTGCTGCTACAGTGCAGCACCGCATTATAGCGAGTGGGTAAACGAGTGGGTGGGCGGGCGAGCGAGCGGGGCGGGCGAGCGAGCGGGAGCATTTATTTATAAATTATTACTGGGTCCCCCGCTTCAGTGCCGCCCTCCAGAGCCCGGCGCCCTAGGCAACTGCCTAACGTTGCCTAATGGGAGCGCCGGGCCTGCATAGGTGGCCCTCTAACCTTCTTAAGGGCCACACATTACCCTGACGATCAGTAATAAGGTAAAAGAATACAAATAATGAAAGAAAGAGACCCCTATCAGTAATAACGTATTATCAGGCATATTACACAAGGGTTACACGCTATAACACACATCTGACAATAAAGCAGGAAGGAGCAGGAGGACACAGGGGATGACAGGGAGCCGCAGGAAGCCACAGGGGCCCGCAGGGGAAGGCTCGGAGGGCCCCCTGTTGCCCATCACTGCATTATGCCAATACTATGCGGCTTAGATAACACATTCATGTAATATACATTGTATACATAAATAATGGGAAAATAACACCGATGAGCTTTGTGATTATTTTTCTAACATCATTTCCTTGTATCCGAGCAGGAAACACGCACACGTTATTAACAAGCTACACGTTTACTGACAGAAAGTTTCAAAACATGACACTGGTAACTGAGTAAACCTGCTGGGAGACCAACATGTATTACACGGCTCTGCCAAACGACCTAAAGCAACGACCCCGGACTGCTGAGTCTCTTGTCTTTCCAGAGAGATCGAGGACACAGGATAAGATGCTCCTTGAGGTGTAAGTAAATCATCATCATCATCATCACCATTTATTTATATGGCGACACTGATTCCGCAGCGCTGTACAGAGAACTCACATCAGTCCCTGCCCCATTGGAGCTTACAGTTTTAATTCCCTAACACACACACACACACACACACACACACACAGACAGAGAGAGAGAGACTAGGGTCAATTTTTGATAGTAGCCAATTAACCTACTAGTATGTTTTGGAGTGTTGGAGGAAACCGGAGCACCCGGAGGAAACCCACGCAAACACGGGGAGAACATACAAACTCCACACAGATAAGGACATGGTAAAATGGACATCACTTCAGAGGAGACCTATTAATATTATTGTTTATTTCTATAGCGCCACCATATTCTGCAGAGCTGTACACAGGCCCTACCAGAGCTGTATGCATCTTATTTGAAAAATCAGGATTGTGTTTCAGATCGGGTGATTGCGATACATTGATTTTGACGTGCGATTTGGCCCTTTAGTAAATAGCATAGTTCACAAACCGCACATGAAACCACAGATTAGTAAATCTCCCACATAATCTCAGTTATTGTTGGCATGCGGAGGAGTGCCCCGTGGAAGACAGAAGATGGAGAGAGATACTCACTGGCCCGGCGTTCCAGCAGTGAGTATCCCTTTTCTTCCTTTGCAGGTCCCAGTGGCAGCAGGCAAATGAGCCCTGATTGGCTGCAAGCCAATCAGTGGCCGGACTGGCTATTTCAACTATTGGTGCCACCGCCACGAGCCAATAAGGGTTCGCAGCGATGGCTGATGACGTCGGGCGCGCCCGCAGTTTTATGAGCCACCGGGCACTGCCAATTCTGCAGTCCGGCAGTCGATAGGAATTAAGAGGACTTCCAGCAACGGAAGCGGCAGGGAGCCCTTGTAAGGGCTGTAAGCTACCCTGCCACCTGAAGAAGGAGAAGACGCTGATGAGGAGAACGTCGGCTGGAAGCCCTTGTAAGGGCTAAGAGCACCCCTTCCTAGAAGACTCCAGAAGAGGAGAACAGGCGCCGGCGGCTTGAGAACCTGTAAGAACCAAAGGCGGCGAGTCAAGCTGAGTTTCCTGTGCGGAGCAGGTGAGCATAAAATACTCAATTAGGTTGGGCACAAAGCCCGGGGGCACCGGTCAGGCACTAGGCCTGTGGCACAGTTAGGGGTGGCCACTGTAAGGGTTTACAGGGCACAAGGCCCCATAGTTAGGCCCTTGTTAGTTAGGAGGGCGCAAGGCCCTGAGCTGTAGGAGGGCGCAAGGCCCTGAGCGGTAGGAGGGCGCAAGGCCCTGAGCTTTAGGAGGGCAAGTGGCCCTGGGCTTTAGGAGGGCACGAGGCCCTTGGAACATAGCAGAGCACGAGGCCCTTTGAGTGTAGAGAGGCAGAGGCCTCTGGGCGAGGGGGGCTATAGGCACCCGCGAGGGTAGCAGGACGTCTGCCCTGTAGTGAAGCAAGACATTGGGTCCTTGCAGTTAGAGAGATATAACATCCCTGATGGTTAGTGGGCCAATAGGCCCAGATAGTTGATCGTGGGCATTCGGCCCAGGTCTAGAGGGACGCTAGGTCCCGAAGTAGTGTAGGGGACACTCGGTCCCTTGGTAGTTAAGAAGTAGAGTCTGGAGTGGTTTACAGAACCCCTTCATCCGTCCGGAAGGGCACCTAAGTGCTGCGCCCCAGGACAAGGCGGGCTTAACAGCCAGGGGTCGGGCCGCAGCGAAGGCCCGCCCGTGGGGTATAGCATCTCAGGAGGTGGGAGTGGTCTACATGAGGAGAAGCAAGGTACGGTGTGTTCCACAGCAGTCCCTCGGTATTGAGTAAGTATCTGGGGTGTTGAGAAAGGGATTGTCTTTGTACTGTCTCTCCTGTTTTACAGGTGCTGGTCGTAAGACAAGGTGCGCAAAAAGATAGAGGTAGTCACCATCGTAGACTTGCGTACGTGTGTATAGCCGCGGCAAGGGCTGTTCTCTTGGTGCACTCACCTTGTGGAGCTGTCCCTCCAATTCTTTCCCCTTTCCCCCTTACAGCAAAACGAGTGCCCTGCACAGAAAGTCAGGAGCCTTCCTCCCCTATGGCGTTTGGGCGTTCGGACATTCCCACCCCTCCCCCAGTGGAACCCTCACAGGCATTTCAAATGTTCTTTAGGCGATATAAAACTACAAAGCTCAGAGAATAAGAGCAGATAGTGAGAGCTGCATATTATGTATAGAATGAGATACATTGTATCAGACAGTTTAGACGTTATTCTTATCCTGTAACATCTCAGCAGTTCCCAGAAACAGATGATTGCAGCTGTGGAGATGGATCTGCTGTCTGTCAAATTAAAACTGATATTGTTATTTTTACAGGTAGAAAACCTGCGGTCGTCAGCATTGGGTGATGATAATTTGGGGAAAGTCAAAGACTGCGTAAGCCTGGGGCACTTTGTCTTACCCCAAAAACACACTGGCCGGTAAATTGGCTGATGATGAAAATGGTCCCTAGCGGGTGCGTGTTTGTTCTGTGGTTTAGACTGTAAGCTCCAGTGAGTCAGGGACTGATGTGAATGAGTTAATATTCCCTGTACAGCGCTGTGTAATATGATGATGTTATATAAAGGGTGCTATATATTTATAAAGAGATAAACATACATCTAACCTTGCTTATTACCAGAAAATATATAGAAAAGACCAGCACCAAAACAGCAAGGAATAATGAAAGACATAAATCACGGTGCATTAAACCATTAAAAATGTATTACTCAGCGCAGAATGAACTATGAAATAGCAAAATGAAATATAGCGTGTAACCATATATCTGACAATATGCTGCTCACCCTATTTCAATAGGATAAGATCTGGTAGAGATATCTGTTGGGGCAGAGGATATCCTTCTTTGTGTGAATTTCCAAATTTCCTCTATCTAGTTATTGGAAGGAACTTTAAAATTAAACCCCATAGTGCAGAGTGTGCCAATAATTGCATTTACCACATGACAAAATATAAAATATTCTGCTCACCTTTAATCAGTGAGACGAGGCTTCTAGATCACAGCCATGGGGATTCCTCCATACATATCTTTCAGAAGTTCCATTTAACTAAAACATAAACTGCTAAAATAGTGTAAAGTCATAAATACATTTCTTTTAAATGACAGTCATTGCGCTCACTCGTTGTTCAGATTTCATCTGCATATATCCATTCTAATAGATGATAGGCGAAAGAATAATTTCTGCAAAGCAGAAGAGTTGCAAAACATTAGCCACGATCTACGCGTTTCGCAACTACATAGAACTATTACAATCTGAACGCAGTGTAAGTCCAATGACTTTCTTAATACAAATGTATTGATGATTTTACTCTATTTTAGCAATTTGGATAAATAAAACTTTGATAGAAAAGACCATTGAGAAATGTAAGGAGAAATCACCATGTTGTGATCTGAAAGCATCTTCTCGCTAATTAAAAGTGAGCAGAATATTGATATTTATTCAGGTGGTTTATGGTACCACCTGCTCTATATTGTGCGTTTGTTTCCCTTCACGCAGTAAAAACCTCAGGAAATTTTGAGACTCCCACAAAGAAGGTTAAGAGCCCTTTACACCTAGTCCTACAGTAAGACAAAGCTGTTGTCTGATTACCATCTCCTAAGACTGTCTTATTGCAGTCACAGGAACATCATCCTCATTTTAAACAAACAATTACAAAAACACAGTCCTTTCAGTTTCCCGGGTCTGGATGTAGCTCAGAGTTATTAAATTACCTGTTGTAAAACTGCATGCATTGTATCATCAAGGCTGCCAGAAGGAAAGATCTTCAACTTCACCTTCAACAACACAGTCCCTGTAGGCAAAATACATTATTAGTACGTCAGTCAGTGGTTGTGATTAGTACATGTCAGCAGAAACACGTAACGTACATAGAGGGCAGAGTTATTACATGTAAGATGTCAGAGGTTGGTACAAAAAGGATGAAGCGAGTGGATCAATATGTCTAACGGTAGTGATCACATGACCAGGACCCCAGCAGATGGATGTGCAGAAAAAAACCCACAAGTAACTTGTGCGAACGTATGTCCTCTTCAAACACAAGCGGATCTCAAGTAACATCTCCATATGTATCTGGGCGTAAGTACGCTCTGGATATACAATATTTGCCATATGCAGATACAAAGAGCAGACTGCAGCATATGTGCAATATACAAGGCTATCAGAACGCAGGCAAAAAAAAGTCCTATATAATAAATGAACAATTTTTAATACTATAATCATCAATAAAAATATGTGTTTTAAAAAAGTATTTTTTTGCGTTTATTTTTTTACATGAAATACATAAATCAGGATGTAATGTGTACTGTACATAAAGTGCTTTTTTATAGTTTCTCTTATTTGCAAACACACGTTCTGGCTGGAATACATGTAGTCATCACTATCAGTCGGCACCAGCTACCTGCCGTGGAGTTGGTGCAAGTGATATGGATAACAACAATACGTGCTTAAGAGATAACCTGAACTTCAATCAGCCACATCGGTGTAGTCCGTACTGTACATTGCCTATGTCCATCCCCTGCTTCCCACCTTACTAGTAAGCAGTCGTAAGTGTCAAGTATGGTGACGAGGGAGGGGGGCAAGTAGGGTGACGAGGGAGGGGGGCAAGTAGGGTGACGAGGGAGGGGGGCAAGTAGGGTGACGAGGGAGGGGGGCAAGTAGGGTGACGAGGGGGGCAAGTAGGGTGAAGAGGGAGGGGGGCAAGTAGGGTGACGAGGGAGGGGTCATGTTTGGTGACGAGGGAGGGGGGCATGTACGTTGATGTGGGAGGGGTCATGTATGGTGACGAGGGAGGGGGGCAAGTAGGGTGAAGAGGGAGGGGGGCAAGTAGGGTGACGAGGGAGGGGGGCAAGTAGGGTGACGAGGGAGGGGGTCATGTACGGTGACGAGGGAGGTGGGCATGTACGGTGATGTGGGAGGGGTCATGTTTGGTGACGAGGGAGGGGGGCATGTACGGTGATGTGGGAGGGGTCATGTTTGGTGACGAGGGAGGGGGGCATGTACGGTGATGTGGGAGGGGTCATGTTTGGTGACGCGGGAGGGGGGCATGTACGGTGACGAGGGAGGGGTCATGTATGGTGACGCGGGAGGGGGGCATACAACAAAAAGGTGTGCGCTAATGATCCTCATCATCACCATCATCAGAATGTATCTGAACACCAGAGCTCAGCCACTTACACAAGATACAGCTGCTGGCCGGCGTAGCTGCATATCCGTGCAGGTCTGCACCATTCACAATGATGCTAACCAGCCCTTATTGTACTCAGGCTGCGTTTGCACACCCAATACTGCGCTCAGCCCCTAATACTCCATGTATTATGGCCATTACCTGTGAAATGGGTATTTTATGATTATTTCTAGATATAGGTGATAGCCGGCGTTCCACCTTACTTGTCATTTATCTGCCGGTCTACGTGACCCAGTGCTGCTTCTCCCTGCTTTATTCTGTCATTCACAATACTGCCCTCTTCTGGTTTTCCCATTACCTCTATGAACAGGCAGCCTTAAGGCCATTTACAACGAGGAATCCAAGGGACATGGCCTATGTGCAGAGAGAGAGAGACTTCCGCTCTTAGCAAATTGTGTGTGAACAGAGAGGGACAGCTAGCAAGATCAGGCGTGCAGTTAGTCCATGACCCAACAGTGACTGAGAGCTTCATCTTCATCCAAAGAGAGAGATAAATAATAACACATCAAACAATGTGACACCATTAGTGCTGCATTAAGAAAAGAGCGCTATACCTATAATTCTACAAGTTAGACCTGTTTATAGGTCTGCATATACATCAGAGTCTGTGTTATCTGTCAGAGATATACACATTACAAGTGTCAAAGATCTAATGCAAGTTGCCAACATTTCAACAAGTGCACCAACGTTAACTAGTTAACCTCTCAAACTATTTACTATTGGCAGGACTGTGATTATTGTATTAAATCATTGGCGATTTATATTTTCACATTATATGTGTGGAGTTTGTATGTTCTCACCATATTTGTGTGAGTTTCTTCTGGGTGCTCTGGTTTCCTCCCACACTCCAAAATCATACTGGTAGGTTATTTGGCTTCTATCATATTGCCCTTAGTCTCTCTCGGCCTGTCTGTGTGTGTGTGTGTATTAGGGAATTTAGACTGTAAGCTCCAATGGGGCAGGGACTGATGTGAATGAGTTCTCTGTACAGCGCTGCGGAATTAGTGGTGCTATATAAATAGCTGCTGCTGATGATGATGATGAGTGCGTTGTGGGAGGGTTTGGACGCCAGTGAATGTACGTGTGGCAGCCATCTTGCTGTTTCGTTATTACTATACTGTTGCCTTTGATTATTATCTTACCCGCTGTCCCATTTATCACGTCCAGAATCTCCCCATATTTAAATCGACCTCTCCCATTTATTTTGCCCAAAATAAACACCCTGTTGATTGTTTGCAACCACAGTGTGCGGTCCATTATTTAGAGGGTTAGTGTGGGTGGGTGCCTGGAAACCCCCCTAAAAGCCTGGGGCACTGTATAATTAAGGTGGCTGGACCCTGCCCCCGCTTCACACGTTTCGGCATGAAAAGGGAGAGCTGTGTGCACCTAACAGTAGTGTACGCAGCATTGCCCATGTATATTATGGGGATAGGAAGAGCTGGAGAGCAGCAAAGCACTGTCTAATATTATAGCCACGCCCCCATGCATGCTGGTCACGCCCACTGGCGGCGTGGTGTGGAAACCCCCCTCTACAAATCCTGCGATTGCCCCTGACAAGAGGCTTCCTGAATCAACCCCTGGTAAATCCAGTTCCAGTCTGCATCCCACCGTACAGTGCAGCAAACTCAAGTGGAGGCCCTAAAAAGAGAGAACATTTCACCTCCCCTTTCGGTGTGTAAAACAGCAGCTGCTAAAAATGCTCTGATATAAAACCTACGAGTATCATCTATAATACGGATTACACTCATGTCAATGTGACATCATTTTTACATGTCATGTTCTACTCCGACCACAGCAGCATTCGAGGGACAATTAGACATCATAGAGCTCAGAAGGATTATATGCTGGAAGTAAAATGTAGCAAACTTATAGTTCCTGATCTAAAGCAGATTCATGTCCCAGTGAATCACAACACAATCACAATATACTGTATATAAGCCGAGATACCGACCCCCCAACAGGCCCCATTTCACCCAGTACAACATATTGTGCTCCCGACTTATCCAGAAGCTCTTTATTGCAGTGACCTGGGCGGAATCATTGATTTTATGATAAAGTGGTTATTCATTTTATTTATGCTGGACAGGTTTTAAAAAAGCGGGAAAATCAGGAGCACAGCGATGTGTGGAAGAGTCATGCTGGGGGGTCAGCAAGACATTGTTTCACTGAATATGTCACTGTGTCTAACACACTGACATGACAATTCCTACACCTTACATGAGATATTAATGTTCTGTTACTCACCTTTGGAGTTACTCCCTGTATCAGCGGAGGGTGAGGTTGCATCATCTGATGTTGGTGTTGTGCTGGTGATATTAGGCACTATTGGAGCGGTTGTGGTAGCTGGTGATCTGATGTTTGGGATATTAGACAACATCGGAGCAGTTTTGGTAGCTGCTGACTTGGGGTCAGTGATATTAGACCTTATTGGGGAAGTTCTACGATCTGGTAATGTGGTGATGACATTAGACACTATTGGTGCAGTTGTAAAAGTTGGCAATATGGAGCCAGTAAAATTAAACACTATCGGGGGAGCTGTGGCAGCTGGCGATGTGTATTCAGTGAAATTAGACAATCTAGATGCAATTGTGGCTGCTTGTGATATAGTACTGGTGATAGTAGACACTACTGGTGGAGCTGTGGCAGCTGGTGATGTGGTGACAGTTATATTAGACACTACTGGTGGAGCTGTGGCTGCTTGTGATATAGTACTGGTGATAGTAGACACGATTGGTGGAGCTGTGGCAGCTGGGGATATAGTACTGGTGATAGTAGACACGATTGGTGGAGCTGTGGCAGCTGCCAATGTGGATCCATTGAAATTAGAAGTTCTAAATGCAGTTGTAGTAGCTGGAGATATGGTGCTGGTGATATTAGACACTATTGGTGCAGTTGTGGCAGCTGGTGATGTGGTAACGGTGATTATAGGCACTATTGGTAAAAGGGTGGCAGCCAGTGATGTAGTAATGGTGATATTAGACACTATTGGTGGAGCTGTGGAAGCTGGTGATGAGGATCCAATGAAATTGGAATTTTTAGATGCAGTGGTGGTTGCTTGTGATACAGTACTGGTAATATTAGACACTACTGGCGGAGCTATGGCAGCTGGTGATGTGGTACTGGTGATATTAAACACTATTGGTGGAACTGTGGCGGCTGGTGATGTGGTACTGGTGATATTAGACACTATTGGTGGAACTGTGGTGGCTGGTGATGTGAAACCAATGAAATTGGAAGTTCTAGATGCAGTGGTGGTTGCTTGTGATACAGTACTGGTAATATCAGACACTATTGGTTTAGCTGTGGTAGCTGGTGATGTGGTAACGGTGATTATAGGCAGTATTGGTGGAGCTGTGGCAGCTGGTGATGTGGTACTGGTGATATTAGACACTATTCGTGGAGTTGTGGCAGCTGGTGATGTGGTACTGGTGATAGTAGACACTATTGGTGGAGCCGTGGCAGCCAGTGATGTGGTAGAAGTGATATTAGACACTATTGGTGGAGCTGTGGCAGCCAGTGATGTGGTAGAAGTGATATTAGACACTATTGGGGAAGCCGTGGCAGCCAGTGATGTGGTAGAAGTGATATTAGACACTATTGGTGGAGCCGTGGCAGCCAGTGATGTGGTAATGGTGATAGTAGACACTATTGGTGGAGCCGTGGCAGCCAGTGATGTGGTAGAAGTGATATTAGACACTATTGGGGAAGCTTTGGCAGCTGGTGATGTTGATCCAGTGAAATTAGACATTTTAGATGCAGTTGTGGCAGCTGTTGATATGGAGCCTGTGGTATTAGATATTGTCAGTGCAGTGGTGGCAGCTGGTGACACGGTGTTGACAGCAGTTGGTAATGTGGTGGTTTTCTGAGAACTGGTCTCATATAAAGAGTAGTGTGTTCTGGTGATGATATTAGAGATGTAATTTGGGGAAGTATTAGTGATCTCTGTTGTGGTTGATGTGATGGTGGTGGCCGCTGGCCCTAAGCTAACCAGAGACGTGGTAGAACCAGCTTCTGCAGCTGTAGTAGATGGTGGTTTGTTAGTCGGTGGTCGTGAAGTAGACGCTCCTAGAAGCCCCGTAGTGGTTTTATCAGTGCTATGCGGTCCTGTAGTAAATGTGGATGATGTGATCTCTCTTCTTACAGTAGATAACGCTGTTGGGGTTTCCACATCTGTGTCTGGTGAAGAATTTGTAACATTAATCGGTAATGCAGCTGGCCCGATCGATCTGTTCGGAGGAGTTGTGGGTACACTGAGTTCCCCAAAGTCTTTACCGGTGATGGTCAGAGAGACAACGAGGTCTGGATCCCCCGGTAAAATTGCACTGACATTTCTCATGTGGTCACTCTTGCTTCCTGTGGGGGGTGCCACAGTGGTGTCGTTTATAAATAATGCAGACATGGGGGCTAAAGTAATAACACAAAAGAAAACTATTTTAATATCCATAGATATAAGAAATCGATCGAGTAGAACTCAAAGATATTGTACTAGAGATATATACATAGTATAGTTTGAGAGAAGTTAGATTGTAAGCTTCACTGGTGCACGGACTGACATGAATAACTAAGCATTATCTGTACAGCATCGCATCATTTCTTGGTGCTATATAAGTAAACAATGATGAACAATAATTGACTGTAGATACGTTCGCAATAATGACTCTTAAAAAAAATAGTCTGAATATAAATTGGTAAAGAACAAAACCGTATTTTAACATCAAACATATTGACACAAGCCCACGGCTGACAAGACTTTTATTTTCGTAATGCGTTTGCGTCATTGCCACCCGTTAATAAGAGTTAACTTAACGCTGCGCTGGGCCGGTCTCTGCAGCTGTGGGCATGTGTGAGCCACGTGATGAAACTGAACGCTCACGTTTGGACTTTCAGTTTAAAATATATAAATGTTTTATTTGATTTTTATTTTTTTTAAATGAATGTGTGAAAAAAAATTCTTTATTGTCAAAAAAAAGCTTTTTGCTGGTTGTCGCCATCTGATAAGAGGCGTTGTGCCAGTACTTACATAGTTTCCCTATGCCAAGGCAGCATGGTGGCATGGTAGTTGGCACTGTGCGGAGTATGAGTAGGTTTCATATCCTTGGCTCTTCCATAAGAAGCCCTAACGCTAGAAAAACACCTGTTTACAGCGACAATAGAGCTCTTCACTCATCAATGGACCCAGGGACGTAACAATAGGGGGGTGCAGGGGAACAGGGGGCCGTGTAATGGCAGGTTCCCCCCTCCCACACCTCAGAGACCACTGCTTTCCCCTGAAGCCCCTACTAAAGAGAAGAGACTGCTCAGATGAATCCCCCTCGTTGATCAATTGAGAGCAGGGTGGTGGGCTCAGGAGGGGGCGAGAATCACATTACCAGGACTCTACCTAAGTTGATCTATGGGGAATTTTTCATCCCACTGAATAGATCCAATAATTAAAAAATCAGCCTGACAAAAAGTGATTATTAATAAACTGAAAATGTCCCCAAGCTGCCACTCAAATGCTCTTATGTTTATGTTCTTCGTCTATTTTTGGACCAGATAAGTAGTCACAGATCTGAGGGTCAAGATCATCTGCAAAGGGAATGAGGCGTACCTTGCTGAGTATGGAATAGGTAAATTAGCGCATCTTCTCTGATTAAGTGACAAGGACACTAAGAATTCCGGACAGCGATCACTTGTTCACCTGCGACCAAGCAATTCAGCGCACAAATGTTTGTTTCTATGAACTTCTCACTAAAGAGCATTTAAATTGCAAAAAAATTAGATTATATTTATGTTCCGTGAACATGGTTGTAGTATATGAGGCTACGTCACACCACGCGGACAAATATATTGTTTCAAAGTGTCGCTGGATAATATTTTCAAATGTCCATTGTGCAGAAATGTCCAAAGACAGAAAAACAAAGACATAAATGTGTTACCAGGAATAACATAGAAACGTAGAGTTCTAGAAAACAGACATTTTGGGCCTGATTCATCAAGACACACATTCTGAATGCAACCGGCGTTTAGTATTACAGGCATGTATTTAGGCTTTGTGCACTCACAAATTCACCAAGGTACTGATCTCAAGATACAGGCGCTGTTGAAATCGGGAGCAGGTCTGGTGTGCTCTACACAAGACGCTGCAGGATACGTCCAATACATATGGATTATAAATCACAATAGAACGCACAGGAACAAAGAATAAATATTGAATTAATGTCAGATGTTAATTATACAGGCATTAGTGATAAAACAGTTCAAAAAAAGTGCTTTCCCCCCTCCCCCATGAAATACATTTATTAGGATGCTGTTAATGTCTACTGCAAATAAAATACATTTATACAGATGCTCATGATTGCAAACACATGCTATAGCATGCATACGTGCATACGAGACTGTCATCACTACTGATCAGGACTTAGACTAGCCCTGTAGCTGGAGCAAGAGATACGGCAGAGAAACAAGTAACTTTGAGACACTCACAGATGGATTCGGACGTGGCTGCGTGCGTTGGAGTTTGGCACGCCCTCGCTATACATTGACCCCCCAAAATGGTTGGCTGTAGTATGTGTCCTTTGCGCTCACTGACGCAGCAGACAGGGCTGCATGCATTGATGTACCTCCCAGTTCTGGGCATGGACAGAGTAGTTTTGGGTACGATATGCTCAAAATCAGCAGATACGTGTCTTGATGAATAAGTCCCTTTCTGTGCTGGGAAAGACATTCAAGACACCCAAATGTGTGATATTAATTCTACTGGGATTAGACAATTATTGGATACAGTGAACATTTGGCTTTCAGCGATTGTGGAACTAGAGGTCCCAGCATACCTTACCAACTTCAACATCTATGTATGGAAATGTGTACAATATAACTATTCTTCTTCTGTATACAGTTATCTGTAACTGAACATGATTTGTTATTAGGTAATGAATGAGAACATTTAACAGATAACATAACTGTATTATCACATGTCCTTGAGCAGCTCATATCGAGTTTATTTTAAACTTACATTTTGTATTTTACAGTTTAAATATCTACAAAGAGAAGAACAAACACTCCTGCCCGCTCCCTGCACTCGGCCAACGACCGCCGCCTCTCCTCCACCCTTATCACCTCTTCCCACTCCAGAATCCAAGACCTTTCCCGTGCAGCCCCCCTTCACTGGAACGACCTCCCTCGTTCTATCCGTCTCTCTCCTACGTGCACTCAAAACTCACCTCTTCCTCAAAGCCTACCAACCATCTACTTAACCCCCATCTCCTCCCTTTAGCTCATCACTCCCTTCTCTCCTCTTGCCTCAACTGGCTCCTCTTGTGCCTGGTCTGTTTACCCTCCCTTAGGATGTAAGCTCGTATGAGCAGGGCCCCCTCCCCTCCTGTCTCCATACCTGTTCTTCCGCTCCGTCTTTACTGCATATGACTGGTCGGAGTTTATGAAGTATTGGTACTTTTTGTTCATTGTTCTGTATGGTGTCACCCTGTATAGTCTACTGTTAGTACTGTGTGCGGCGCTGCGGATACCTTGTGACGCCTAACAAATAAATGATAATAATAATAATAATAAAATACAATATTTGCATTTTAAACAAACAATACACACAGACAGGCCGCATCTATATCTCTCTGACTTTGTATCCTACTCTGATTAAATGCCATCATTTTTATACCTGTTTTGTAAGATCCACAGTAATATAACATTGTGATTAATCAAATCTCTCCAAACTAGCAGTCGTGTAACATGTGTATACTTGTATCTACAATATGTAAAGAAAATCATGTTTTTACAATTTAAAAACATGATTCTATTTTCTTTTTTCTTTAGTTTCAAATGTAAAAAAATAAGAAAAAAAAAACATGAAAAAGTAACGCTACATCTGAAGATAAGACCACGGGAAACTCACGGAAAATGTGTTTGTTTTGCCTTAAAAATGATAGATAAATAGATAGATAGATAGATAGATAAATAGATAGATAGATAGATAGATAGATAGATAGATAGATAGACTATAGATAGATAGATATGAGATAGACAGATAGATAGATAGATAGATAGATAGATAGATATGAGATAGATAGATAGATAGATAGATAGATAGATAGATAGATAGATAGATGTGGGATAGATAGATAGATAGATAGATAGATAGATAAATAGATAGATAAATAGATATGAGATAGACAGATAGATAGATAGATAGATAGATAGATAGATATGAGATGGATAGCAGGGGCGCACGCAGGTGGGTATCTGAGTCTCCAGAAACCCCTCCCCCCCCCCGCTAACGAAGTGCTCCACAAAGCGGCACTGTACTATACAACAGCCGCGGCGCTGTCAATGAAGCGCCCGCTTCTTTGACAGCGTTGCGGCTGCTATATAGTACAGTACTGCTGAAACGGAGCTGCTGCTGGGGGGGGGGGGGGGCGCCCTGCGTGCACTCCTGGATAGTTAGATAGATAGATAGATAGATACAAGATAGATAGATAGATATGAGATGGATAGATAGATAGATAGATATAGATATGAGATAGATAGATGGATAGGTAGATAGATAGATAGATAGATAGATAGATAGATAGATAGATAGATAGATAGATAGATAGATATGAGATGGATAGATAGATAGATAGAAAGATAGATAGATAGATAGATAGATAGATAGATAGATAGATAGATAGATAGAATATAGATAGATAGATAGATAGATAGAATATAGATAGATAGATAGATAGATAGATAGATAGATAGATATGTGATAGATAGATAGATAGATAGAATATAGATAGATAGATAGATAGATAGATAGATAGATAGATAGATAGATAGAATATAGATAGATAGATAGATAGATAGATAGATAGATAGATAGATAGATATGTGATAGATAGATAGATAGATAGATAGATAGATAGATAGATAGATAGATAGATAGATAGATATGTAATAGATAGATAGATAGATAGATAGATAGATAGATAGATAGATAGATTATCTTACCATAGACCAACAGGATAATTACTGGCAGCACACAGAGATCCATGGTTTCAGGGTGTCAGGGTTGCAGTATTCCGGTTGGAGTGTGAATCTTTGTGATTCCTGGGATACAAGTAGATGATACTAACACTGATCTGTGCAGGGTGTGTCATCTGGTCTGGCAGGGTATTGTTTCCAGCAGATAACACAATAGACAAACACAAGTATGAATTAAATGATGGATCATTTCACACCATGCACACATTAAAATAGCTAGTACTCAGGGCTGAATACTTATGCAATAGTTGTGGTAAAAAACACAAATAGAAGGTACTGGTAGTATAAAGAAACATTTAACAAAAACATATACATATAACATAGGATAATTCCATTAGTTTACACTGAAAAACTCTCAGATTAACACGGACTGAATGAATACAAACGATCTCCCCATTTAGGTAAATAGCAATATACGGGTGTTAACACGTCCTTACTAAAGGCAGTTTGTAAACCTTATTCACACACTGTTTAGACAAGTAGTTTGTTTTAAAATATAATTTTATCCGTAAAAACTGCTAAATCGTCCTGCGGTGCCAATAACAGACCCAAACTGCGGAGTTTTTAGCTGGTGATAGGAACCACAGTCAGACCTCCATACATCCGTACTTGACAGATGCACATTGCTCACAGTACTTTAATGAGGTGGCCACCTGTATAACACAGTAACCAGATAAGTACTCCTTTAACTATCAGACGTGTGGATCTGAAGAGAATCGTTCTAGAGCATCTGCGCTACTTCTCAAGAGATCCAGGTAAGGGAACTCGTGACCGTATTGCAGGTGGAATAATTACAGTGTTAATATTCTTCATCCAAATTGAGCTGACGCGTTTCGCCTCTGAAGACTCTCATTGAGGGAGCATTATTATTATTTTGTAGCTTCAAATAGCCAATCAAAATCAAGCCTAAACTCTTGCATAGTTGTAACAATACAAGTTAGGTATGAAAAAAAGAGATTTCATGGCCATAAATACCAGAAAATATTTAGATGTTGCATTCAGCTATTAATCTGTACATATGCAACACAGAATACTAATATAAAAACAAATCAATATATAAATAAAAAAAAATACCAGTACCTTCCTATTATTATTCTGTTTATGCAAAAATTTTAAAAAAGTTTTATAAATATAACAATCTTCATCTTTCATATAATTATCAACAACAATCCAACCATGTCATCTAACATGACTGTATGATCTAATCATGTTTTATAATTATATAACCCCACTATATGAGATCCATAAACAGCATAGAAAAGATATATAAAAGTGATACAAGATATAACACTTCCTTTGACCCTATTAAATAGCTACATAATAGAGGAGCCTAAAATTATTGTATTAACAATATACACTAAATTGGTATACCAAGCAACCTCTAAATACCCCCCACTAAATACCACATCGTATGTTTGGAGAACATATGTGTAACCCCCTGTCACTGTGTGCAGGGTGGGGAGCAAAGGGTACACAGTACACCTCCTTCTCAAGCCCTGGCTAGCTGATGGGCATGGGTGTAAATGACCAGGGGGTCCCTGTACAAGCAGGAGTTTGCTTGCAGATAGTGGAACACAGGTGATGTCACTTTGTGGTGCAGTGCAATTAAAGTCACAATAATTAGGGCGCCAGACCATGTCTATGACAAACTGAACTCTTTATTTACACTCCTCTTCCTCCAACACGATTATCATAATAGTTGCAGCAATAAAGAAATATATATATATACAGCTCCTTACTCTCTCCAGCATAGTTCTTAATGTTATCTAGATGTTATATAACATAGTTCACATGAACTCACATGGAAGCAGTTCTATCATATAAATCATTTGTGAGTCTCATTTAGAACAAAGAGCAACTTGTTTCTAATAGCAACAAGCAAACCAATTGCATAATCTGATTGTATATATTCTGTATAACAGCATTAATGGCGATCACAAATGGGAATCAATTTCAAGGGATTGATTAAGACCCTCTGGAAGTAAACCTACAGGTGTTGGGGACAGCAATAGGCACAGGATTCGCACCGAGTTTTGCTAATATCTCTCTTTCCCTATTCGGACAAATCTCATGTACTATGGCCACTATATTGATGACTTGATTATTGTTTGGGGTCAAGGTTTAGCATTAAATTTGTTAAGCACCTTAATACTAATGATGGGAATTTGATTTTTACTCACTCCTATAGTTCCACTATGGTGAATTTCCTCAATCTTATTCTCTCCACGTAGGGCTCTAAATTATTTCCACCAATAATAAGAAACCAGTAGACTCTAATAATTTTCTTCATTATGAGAGCTGACATTATAGACAATGGGTAACAAACATCCCTAAAAGTCAATTGAATAGGATAAAACGGAATTAAGATTTAAGCAAAAATAGTATTGAATGATTTTTCAAGGAGGGGATATCCAGAGGGGATCCTTAATAATGCTTTGGTTAACACTAGAAATATTGATAGAAAACCTTTGCTGAGAGGGAGAAATACAGATGGAAGATTTCCAAATAAAATTTTTATAACATTCATTTCTAAATGTAATAATAAGCCGACACGAATTACGAATATAGTTAGAGAAAATTCTGAGACCCTTAAGCAGAAGCCAGTATTGAATACTATACTGGAAGATAGACCATGTGTTATTTTAATAACAGAAGCTTGAGAAATGTGCGACGCGCGTTTCGCTGTATAACTTTGTCAAGGGATCATTGACAAAGTTATACAGTGAAATATATGTCAGGTGTGTGCACCCTCACACTATTAATAAGCCAATCACTCCAATAAAATGGGGGGTGGGGCAGGAAGAATCAGTGAAATAATGATATCGATATTTAGACCAGGGTAGATGGCAAGATTGTAATAACAGGCAAAGATCACAGACAGAGACTAGAGATCAGCTATTTCCTCTGATAGTGGAAGTGCATGGTGTAGATATAACATACAGGTTGATGCTTGTAATGACCAGAGAATTTCTATATAGATAATCTCTGATAATGGGAAATATATCTCATGCTGAATTTATTATATTGTTTGTAATTTTCAATTCTGGGTGGGGTTTATAGCACTGACCCCATTGGTAGCACTGCAGCTAATTTCTTGCTAGTTATTTCTATCAATCTGCTACTTTCAAACCATTGCTTTGGTTATCGTTCTGCACCTGGATCACTGCAAATATGCTTCTGCTGCTAGCGGGTGTTATTTTTAAGGTTTTTACCATGGACACAATACTTGGATAATTCTATTGGACTTTAATAGCTGGGATCAGATTACATGTAACCCCTCGGCCGATAGTACCCAGGGGCGTAATATAGTATCTGTAGACGCACTTACGGTTGATGTCCTCAGTGCCTCCACCCAGGTCAGCTATGAAAGGTCTCACATTAGAAAGTGGACATGTGTTCCACTTGTTAGAACTTCCAGCCTGTCTCACCCATGACACTAAGTAATAATACAAGTGGTGCTTTTATTTACACTAAGTGCTTTCTAGACGTGAAGCTTAAAGGCAATAATAAAGTTTTACAACTGTTCCAATTCTAGGGGACTGTCCCACCGATCCAACAGTCAGGACTATGATCCTAACAGTCATCAGTATCTGGAGGCTCCACTGGTGCATACAGAAAATCGAGGAGATTTTTAGGGAAGAGGCAGGGTTGTCTCAATTCCCCAACTTCGATGTTGAGAGGCATGCTTCTACAAAGATCAGCATCCTCTAGTATATCCCAGATAAATCTACTGTAGTGGATATTCTGATGAGAATACAACCCAGCACAGTCATTGGTTGGTCGAAAGCATTTCTCACTGCCAGGTCACCAAGAGTGTCTTTAACAGTACACTTAAATGACCCAGTCCACCTGTCGTGTAGCTTCCACATTGCTCTATCCTATCTCCCTGGTGATATAATCAGATAGCAAGGCCTGGACTTCCACTGATATGCGAATGATACTCAACTATACCTACTCTTTGCTCCAGGTGCTAAGAACCTAATATCAATTCTAAATGGCTATCCAGCTGAACTTCAGGAGTGGTTGAGTGGCTGTTGGCCGTGGTGGAAGCCTGATAAAACAAAGATTCTTATGATGTGAGCTTCATCGTCAAAGTACAAGACTGCAGCTGGGTCAGTCAATGGGGCTTAATCTTGACTTGCCAAATTCTGATCATGTGCAGAATCTTGATGTTGTGTTTGATTGTGACCTGACATATAATATGTTAATTAAGTGGCTGAGGCAAATCAGGCACCAATGAGGAAGCAATATCTGAGTCAAAAAAAGTTCCCCACCTAAAGGTTTATGTAATATCTGCCGCCAAGCATAGATTAAAAATAAATATAGAAGCCAGCGTTGGCTGGGTCTATGTATCCAGGAGTCGCCGGTGGCTGGAAAGATATTTGTTAGTATTTTCAGGAAAGGAACCAATGTCAATCCCAACTGACGCTAGCACACCAGGGATGCAAAGTCTAACGAGTTCCCCGGTATTCATCAAGAACAGCCGCAAGGCAAGATGGACTTTGTTTCCAGGAACTTGCAGGTTGTGGCCCCCTGGACTGCCTCAGGATCTAACACTAGGCCCTAAGAGGAAGGAGGGAGGTACCCCAGAGGTATAGCTGAGACAACCTACTAGGACTGGAATCAGGAACACCGTAGCCAGCACAGAATGGTCAAACAGGCTTGAATCTGGAACACAGGGGGTCAAGCAGAGAATAGTCAGACAGGCTAGGATCTGGTACACGAATGGTCAGGTAGAAAATAATCAGACAGGCTAAGGTCTGGTACATGGGTGGCAAGGCACAGAATGGTCAAACAGACAGAGTTCGGTGAACAGGCGATCCAGTGTCAGTGCTGAGTTTAAATAGAAAGGCAAGTTTGAACCTTCCCACCAACAGGCGAGTCATGTGACCCGCTACTCGGAAGCATCGACCATGCCACGGAGGAGACAGCGTTGGAGCGTGGAAAAGGTAAGTCTGTTACAATAGTGCGCAATTGCACCAGAACTGAGAAGCGAGTGTGTCAGTTACAGTGCAGAGAGGAGAAATAATGGTTTTACTGGAGACCAGGGTGAGGGAGAGAGGAGACAGATGTATGTGAGGAGGAGAAAACTATTTGAGAGAGACCTGTGAGAAGACAGATATATATTATTGAGGTTGATCTATTAAGAGATACATATGCAAAGAACTCAATTTGTGGAGATCAGCATTTATAAGAAAAAGCATCTGATAATAGAAATATATGTAAAGAGATTTATCTATGACGTCAAAGCGTCTGTGAGGAGAAACATATATTTGAAAAAACAACCCTCTGGGAAAAGAAACGGTGAGAAAATATATTGGTATAATGAAACTCTGGTTCTTGTGAGTAAACCTGAGAAACTATCATATACTTATATTACATAAACCTGAAGTGAAAGGAAGATGTAGATATAATACCTGCATCAGAATAAATATGTATTTCAAAGACTGTGATATAGATCCATTCAATATATCACCTGAGTCATTAGAAACACTTATTTCAGAGACTGAATCAATTTATTATATCATCTGCATCGTTAGTGATATGGAATTCAAATACATAACTGGAGAAAATAAAATGTACATGTAACCAAGTGAGAAGTAGCTACCAACGGTATTATTAAGTGCCTCAGCGACAGCCTGGCCTGGAAGTGAGGGATATTGCAAGAATCAATGCTGCAAACTGTGAAGCTTTAAATGTGTTATCATATTATTTGGTAAACATTTATTCTAAGTAATGAGTGCAATTTAGTGTTACTTTCAGGCTATTGTAAAGTAATTTAGTGTGATATAATCTATAAATAGGTGTTAGACATAGTGATATTTTATAGTGAGTTAGGATTAGTTTATAAAGGGAATTTTGTAATCTATTTGAAATAGTTTGCAAAACATAAAAATTACATTAATACTGCAACATCAAAATGTATTAATATATCTATAGTGAGTCTAATACTCAACCTCATAAAAGTGTTTGTGATTTTAATTATTATTTATTCCCTAATTGTACATCTATTTAAATTATTTATTTTCAAAGTAAATATTTGTTCTATAAATTACAACCTTACTGTGTGTCAGAGTTGTGTGAAGTGTGTGTGTGTATACAGGGGGTCCCCAGGTCGCCCCGGTGGTCATTACACCCACGTCCATACATACCCAGACTAGAAGCCTTGGTTGTGGTGCTACGAATGAAGACGTAAGTGATTCACATATGACGATTTTACATGTACACCCTTTAGCAGGCGTAAGCGGTTGCTACATTTACTTTAATCTATAAATGGACACCAAGTAGAGTTCCTACCTGTTTACTAAGACTGTACAACCCCTCACTTATATTCCTCTGGTCACCTCCTGGTTGGACTGTATTTAGATGTTGAATGAAATAAACTATTTATATTACACTTTTCTTAACTTTTCTTCATGTTACTTGTCATTCTGCATCATTTCCATCATCACTTCATCCCCAGTGTCAGTGATTCTGCCGGACCCTGTAGGTGAACTCTTGTGTATTTGGGAACCTTTCGTGCATAGAGACATTACTGTATTTATTTTGGTACCAATAACCGGGTCCGGGAATGTCATTTTACAGCGCAATTGGCATTCCCCAAAACCATGAAGCAAAAGCGTAACTCGAAGATTGTATCGTCTTAACTTGGCACCACCGTGAATCGGCCTGTTCTGCCGCTAAATTTAATCTGTGTGAAGTTTTCACGCAGTTTCAATCATCTCTAGTTATAAAACCATTGTCAGATCTGGGTCATGTTAAGTTACCCCCCCCCCGCCTCCTTTTCTCATGTCTGTGAGGTGCTCAGTCATGTATGGATCGTGTTTAGCCGAATATAGAAAGAAATAGGGTTTGTTAGAGTGTAAACTGGTTCTTCAACATTCTTCAATTTCCTTTCTATTTTAACGACTACAATATGCCTCACCCACTTTATCATGTCCTCATATAGATTTCCTATTCTTTGGGGTGGGGTCCACCCTTCTCAGGTCAGTCTAGTAAATGCCAAACCATAATCCCATTATGTAAAACCTTGTGAAAACATTTATCACGCAGCAAAACTTTATTTAACGCAAACAAGTGCAGAGTTTTCCTGTGAGCGCCGGAACGCAGGAGATTTCTGCCTTAAAGATGGGGAAGAAAGGCCAGTACCAGTATAATATGGGAGGGATGTCAAAGTAATGAAAGTGCTTCGTACCTCAGTGAGGTCCCATGCATGTGAACTATTTGCAGTGCTGCCAGGCCCGGCGCTCCCATTAGGCAAGGTTAGGCACTTGCCTAGGGCGCCGTGGACCCTACCACCGGCCCTGAGTGCTGTCATGTGTATTCCACATGTATCTGCCATGCTAGGAGTTGGGCTTATGTTAGGGATATATAAGAGTTAGGAATAAGATTATTAGGTTGTGGTTAGCATTATTATTTTATTGTAATCACCCAAGAGATCTCACCTGAAACTTGGCGCACTACAACCTCCATGTTCAATGAAGTTAGTTTTAATTTTTGTTTGCAGTTTAAATGCTCTTATTTAATAACTATTAACTGGCACAACACATGGGTTACAAATAGACAACAAAACAGCATCTTATATACAAAAGAACAGAGATTCTATTATGCAGTTGGCAGGTTCTAAGAATAGGGAGATTTGCAGAATCAAAAATGGAAATTAGAGACGTTTGGCATCTTTGCAGCTTTTGCTCTAAGACGCAATTTGCACTGAACCGCGACAACAAAGTGCATTGTCAGTAATACGTCCTAGTTTGTTTTGACAGCCACCTGCATAAGGAACCTAATATAGGACACTCAGGAGAGTGATAGCTTAGTGATCTGTATTTTTGTTTGGTCACGGGAGCGGCTTCCCTTTACATGTGTTGAGCTGTTGTACTACAGAGGCGCGGCCCTTTGGTTGTTATTGAATGATGTGAGTCATAGACAGATATTTATAACATTAAATGGTTTATGTTGGTTTAGTTATATAATCATCACCATGCTCAGGTATTGATTGACACCTAAAAACTCTCAGGATTAATTAAAGAAATAGATGAGACAAAGCAGAACATTATTTTGGAGAAAAAACGTAAGGATTTTCCTGAGGTGTTTTTCTTGGGTGTGATGTAGTTTTGCACAGTGCTCCTTTCCGATCTCTCCGCCTCCTCAAACACTCAGGTGAGCGCTAGTTGAAGTGTGAAGATTGGACCATCTAGGCGCAACCCGGTGGAACCCAAAGGGATTGACTCTGCATAACTGATGTCCAGAGAATTTGCTGATGTGTAAAATTAAAAAGAAGAATACAAAGGTATTCTCTCTGATGGGATATATGACAAGAATGTAAGCTTTATTTTTAGACAACTGCAAAATAAGTCTGCATATTATAAGACATTACTGAATGAAAACACATATATACCAACATACCACCAGAAGTGGGTCAGTACCGCTGTCCATGTAGTATAAGAGCAGATAGTGAGAATTACCGTATTTATCAGATGATAAGGCACACTTGGTCCACATCTTATGGTCTAGTTCTTACTTTTCCTACCTCACTTCTGGGAGATGCAGAGGCAAGAAGGGAAAAGAGGAGGTCTGATGGCACAAATCACATTCCTAAGTGGGCAAGGCAATTGCAACATTATGCCCACTGTCCTCAGTAATCACTGGGTGGCAGGGGCGTAATGACGCAGTTCACGACGTTACGCCTCTGCACGGTAGCAAAACTACCGCCAATGCAGAGGGTGTGGCTCTAAAGGTGCCAGGTGGTGAGAGGGGCACAGCAATGCCGTCCCTTCCCCCTGAGGCCCCCGGCGCAGGGGAGCCCCTTTGGAGGGTGCCGGACCCTCCCCCAGATCCTGTTATAGTGTCCGGCTATGCCAAGTTCAATCCCTGGTGTTTACTGAGGTGGACCAGGCTTGATGATGTGTCATGCCCCCACCCACCTTCTCCATGAGAATTTCCCGCTCTTTTGGCCAAGCAATTTCCCTCTACTTCTGGACCTATGGCATCTCCTGTACATTCCAGGACAGATCTAATCGTTTGTAACCCCGACAATGTCATCAACATTTTACAATCATTTCCAGGTCCAAGTTACTGCGGAGCAGTCCCATATAGGTTATATAGGTGGAAATCGAAGGACTACAATCCCCAACAGGATATGGGTACAGAGCAATGATGCTCCTATACTTATGCAGATCTCTTCAATAACTATTTATTTATAAAGCCAAAAGATTAAGAGGCTTATTTATAAAAAGAAAGTGAAAAGCTCTAATGGGGATGAAAATGGGAGTTTAAATGGGCTTTGCATTTAAGCGGCTGACTGACCAGCTCTCACCACCACCGTCTTTCAACAATATATAATTAATAAACTATACCTTTTTACCAAAGTTTATCTGGTGTCAGTTTGTTTATTTGATGGGACATTTACAGTAATAAATAAATATACGCTAGAAGGAGGTTGGGTGTGTGAACAGAGGACATCAACACTATGCAGTTTATTATTGCAAATTTTTGCATTTGACGTATGCTGTTCACCATTAAAAACAGTTAAAATGTGTCAATTTAGGCTCAAACGTAGTCAAACAGGATAGACTCTCAAATGTTTGATTTTTTTTAATCAATTTTTTGTAACAATTCATCAAACCAACGGAATCTGCCATTGTCTTGGCTTGCAGTACCTCTTTTCCACCAGAGGTGCTGCTGTTTTACCTTTAAATATTCCACCTCATCTACAAGTGTTAATCTCCTTCCCTGATTAGTGCCTGCACCTGTTGCACTGCTTTATATACCTGCCTCAGTCAGTGTTCCTTGCAGTTCATTGTTTGTCTACTATCCTTGTGTATAACCTGCAGCAGTTTGTTACTTTGGTTTGACATCTGTCTGTGATCTGACCTTCCCTGATTGCTGCCTGGATTGATCCCTTGCCTGTGACCCCAACTGCGCATATAGCTGCCTGGACCGGCTCTTTGCCTGGCATTTGACTCTACTTTTCGACTGTGATTCCACTTCTCAGCCTCAGGTTTGTGGTGTCCGCTGTTTGCTCCTTAGCACTCTGTGCTCACTATATCCCACCATCCAGATTTGCAGCTTGATCTGGTCTCTGCTTGTACTGTGTTGCTATCCAGCGCCATCTCCATACAGGCCACTACTGGTATTACACCCAACCTTGAGTCTCTGTTGCTATAGACCAGGCTTGGCTAACCTGTGGCACTCAAGGTGTTGTGAAACTACAAGCCCCAGCATGTTTTGCCAATATATAGCAGCTTATTGCTGCAAGGGATGCTGGGATTTGTAGTTTCACAACACCTGAAGTGCCACAGGTTAACAAAGCCTCCTATAGACTGAACTATTAATCCCTCCCTGCATCCGTGGCTAAAACCTGGTTGCCCTGCTACCTTGCTCTGTGGTTAACCCATTATATCCTGGAACTGTTGTGCTATGGACTAACATTACTATTTCTTATTGCTTGCTCTGAGTGGCTGTTCATAGGTTCTCTGCACCAATCGGTTTTCTACGTGTATCTGCCTTAATAAACATACTTTGTTTTATTCAAATACTTCTGTCTCGCCCTGAATTCATACTAGGAATCACAATAACCAGTCAGAGAAATGATATATGGCCGGTTCGAGAATCTCAACAGCCGGCGGTAACATTGTTATTACCGGTGATAACCTTACTGGCGGTGAGATTCGCCTGTGCATGTTATTAGGATGTCAATAACAGACAAAAAACACTTGATCACTTAAAATAATTTAAAAAAAGTAAATGCTGTTTAAACATATCTAATTTTTAAAATAAATCAGATTTTTTTTTATTCCACATTAGTCCAACTGAAGCCTAAATCTGGCTCTTTGTGCCGCCGTGCAGCTGACGGATTCGTCTATTTGCAAATACTGGTCCAACGAAACCGTAAGCTGAACTCTTACCAGTCCAGGCCAGTACAGCCGGGCAGCTGGGTATCATTAATGCCAATAAATAGCAGTGATAAGAAATCTGTCTGTGACTATTATAGTAATTAGATCCAGTACACAGGACAGGAAGCACTGTACAGTCAGTATTACAATTCTAGGTTAAAACATTGCCAAACTTTTGGCAATGCCGTGTGACCCTCCCGAGATAAGCGATTCTGGCGGCTGTGTACACAATGCAGCGGATATTGCCTAACGTCGCTGTTGTTGTATACTTAGAGCAGTGTTAGGGAATCCGTGATGTAATCAGCAATACAAGGCAAAGAGGCTTCTGGTCTCAGGTATTGATAATGGCAGAGGCTTGTTCATGGCACACAGGAAGCAGCAAGTTGGGTATTTTTTATTGACTTTTTGACCATAAAGGATCTGGTGAGTTTTATGTCAAACATGTGAACTTCTAAAATACTCTGTACTGCTTACTTACCCCTCAGGCGCCATTTGCTGTACTTTCTCCTTTACAATAACTCCTAACCAACAAGACATGAAGAGGGATTGTATTCTGCTGCTGGTGAGCTCTGAAAAATGGGAACATTTACAGGCAGAAATCTTTATAATCCTGGCAGTGCCAACTACCGTATGGGTCTCCAATAGGATGTAATACCTATCTGGCGGTTGAGGGACCCCAGAACAAATCCTGTGACCCTACTTAGGGTACTGAACCACAGACTATGCACCTCTGTTATGGATGAGAAGTTTGAGCATTTGTATAAAACATTTCTGTGTGCCATAATGCCCATTTGCCCACATCAATGCTTATCATAATATTGCAATACATAAACAGGTGCCAGATCCAGGTAATAGGTAAACACCCAGGACAATACTAATATAAAGCGAGCGCCACCGAGAGATAGGCCCCAGAAATTGTGGTTTGTTGTTACAACAACTTCTGGCTCCACAAACACTTTTAGTCCTTGTTTGTTGATATTATCGGAACATTATGTCTCTAATACTCAGCCAACACATTTAAGCTTCCACTTATGCTCTGTCTCATGTATAAAGTTTCTGGGACTTTTTAATATGAGTCGCAAAGTCAACCATTTAATCCCAGGTGCATGGAAAGATACACTGCAATCAGTCCACATTCTGCTATTGTATTGCATAGAAATATTTCTATTGTATCCAGTGTATATGTATATCTAAGTTTTTTGTTTGAGGGTTTTTTTGTAATTATTAGTTCCGATTCGGACTATTTAGAACTCTGAACTGTCGGATTGCAAAGAATATGATCCAATCATTTATAATATCTAGTAGCTTAGGTTCTACGAAAGTTGCAGAAAATGTGTCGGTATTCTGATCTCCTCAGTATACAGCGCTGAGTAATATTTAGCTCTTTATAAATAAAAGATAATAAATATAATATGGAATTCAACAGTTCAGAGATTTACCGATCTGAGTGAGAACCTGGAGTTACTCAGAATTTGCCCACTGATTAAAACAGCATGGTTATTGCAGCAGCAAAACATTAGTTAAGCAAACACTAAAATAAATTTGTTATAGTCTGAGAAAAGTAATCAGGGAGTAAAAAACTGTAAGTAGAAAAAGACTACTGCTTGAACTGTTAAGAATATTATCTGACTACGTAGTTAAACATTTTCTCACATTATATTAAACAATAGAGCGTGTGTGTGCACACGTGTGTGCGTGCGTGTGTGTGTCAACGTCAGAGCAGACCGCTGTTGTTGGAAACAGTTATTGTTGATTTCAATTCATTTCATCATTGGAAATGTGTCAAATTGATCAGATCAATGTTGTTTGGCATACAAGGCCGAGGCAGTAACAAAACGTAGTTGGGGGAACAACATATAGAAAGAGCACTTACACAAACACTATCTAAAATAAATGTGTATAATGAATACTGAGAAGTAATCAGAGAGCAATAAGCTATTAAACAATATTGTGGCTGATTTGCAAAGTTATCCATTTTCTATCCCATTGTCGACCACAATAAATGCGAGAACAGAAGTTGTTCAACTATGTGGTTATGTTGAGCTGAAAAGTTGGTACCCAAATTTATGAACATCACATTGAAGGATGGGGTACATGATAAGAGACACATTTCTCCTATATTCATGGCAGCATATATATTTAATATATGCATTTTGAAGACACTTAGGGCTAGAATTACTAAGCTGCGGGTTTGAAAAAGTGGGGATGTTGCCTATAGCAACCAATCAGATTCTAGCTGTCATTTTGTAGAATGTACTAAATAAATGAAAGCTAGAATCTGATTGGTTGCTATAGGTAACATCCCCACTTTTTCAAACCCACAGCTTAGTAAATCTAACCCATAGTGTGTTTAGAATTGCTGCATATGGTTAATTCACTAAGAGTTAAATCAGTGGTCAAAGTGGACAGGTATACGGGGATATGTCATACCGCCACTTCTCCTACTGCCTTCTTTGTGACCCTATTACATTTCAGTCACTTACTTATTCGGACGCTTGACCATTACACCATCAGGGTATGTAATGACCTTGTATTCAAATACATATACTTTATTATGGAGTTGGTCGCCCTTTTGCAGTGATAACAGCTTCCACTCTTCTTGGAAGGCTTCCACAAGATGTTGGAGTGTTTCTGTGGGAATTTGTGCCCATTCATTCTGCAGAGCAATTATGAGGTCAGACACTGATGTTGGACAAGAAGGCCTGGCTCGTAATCTCCGTTGCAGTTCATTCGAAAGGTGTTGGATGGGGTTGAGGTCAGGGCTCTGTGTGGGCCAGTCAAGTTCCTCCACATCGGACTCATCAAACCATGTCTTTGTAGTCCTTGCTTTGTGCACTGGGGCACAGTCATGCTGTAATAGAAAAGGACCTTCCCCAAACTGTTGCACAAAGTTGGAAGCATAGCATTGTCCAAAATGACTTGGTATGCTGAAGCTCTTCACTGGAGATATAGGGCCTAGCCCAAACCCTGAAAAACAGCCCCATACCAGTATCCCTCCTCTACCAAACTTCCTAGTTGGCATAATGCAGTCAGGCAGGTAACGTTCTCCTGGGACGCACCAAACCCAGACTCGTCCATCTGACTGCCGAACATCAAAGCGTCATTCGTCACTGCACAGAACACGTTTCCACTGCTCCACAGTCCAGTGTCGGTGTGCTTTACACCACTCCATCCGACGCTTGGCATTGGTCTTGGTGATGTGAGGCTGCATGCAGCTGCTCAGCCATGGAAACCCTTTCCATTAAGCTCCCGCCGCACAGTTTTGTGCTTACATTAATGCCAGTGGAAGTTCAGAACTCTTCAGCTATGGAATCAGCAGAGCGTTGGCCACTTTTAGGCACCATACGCCTTGGCCATTGTTGACCCCGCTCTGTTATTTTACGTGGTCTTCCGATTCATGGCTGAGTTGCTGTTGCTCCTAAACGCTTCCACTTTCTAATAATATCACTTACAGTTGACCATGGAATATCCAGCAGGGATGAAATTTCACAAACCATCTTATTGTAAAGGTAGCATCTTATCACAGTACCACACATCCTATCACAGTACCACACATCCTATCACAGTACCACGCTGGAAGTCACTGAGCTCTTCAGAACGACCCATTTTGTATCACAAATGTTTACAAATGGAGACTGCATGGCTGGTGCTGGATTTTATACACCTCTGGCAATGGGTCTAATTGAAACACCTCAATTTAATAATTCACAGGATTAGCCAGGTGTCACTATCACATTCCGGTCACTTACAGTATATATATATATTATATATATATTTCTGAATTTTCTGGAGATTCTTTGGTTCTGATACCTCATGACTTTCTTGGTTAAACTTTTATTTGGCCCTAAATATTTACATTACATTTGGCTGTATGTTTGCCCCTACATTGAATGACTTTCCTATACATGCGATCTCCCAGAATGCACGTGGGGCTTGGCCTGATATTAGAAATAGGGGCTGCTTTGCTGACTTGTGATAGTTTAGGCTGAATCCTGGGATTGCTGGGTGTGTCTCTCTCTGTAAAATTAATTGTTATGTTAGCTCAGTATCCAGCTTATTATAACCTATGATACAGTTGCAATGTTTGAAAGAGATTGCTCATCTGCCGCATGTAATGGTCACTCTCTTGTGAACTGGCTGAAATAGCTCAGTCGGGAGAGCGTTAGACTGAAGATCTAAGGGTCCCTGGTTTGATCCCGGGTGTGAACATGTGTTACTTGAAGTGAAAAAGGCTCAAACTGGAAGTAATTTCAATATGAAATTCCATAATGTAATTGTCACACCTCAGTAATCGCACTATTTATAGGAACAGAACTTAAATATATCCCCAGCCACAGATAACCTTCTCTTCATTGTTCAACAGATCTCCTATCAGTCTCACAGGACAAGTAAATAATGGTAAATCATAGCTTAACTTCTTATATGTAATATTTTTAATTATGGCCTAAGCATCAAATTGCCATACGTATCACGTATACCAAAAAGACTTGATTGAAATTGATAGAAAATTTCATTTATTCCATGTGACAAAAGTACAAATATAAAATCAAATAATTCACAATCACACAATTTCCTTAACCTTTCTCTGACCCACTAACCATTATGAAATGTCTACCGAAATAAATGTTAATAATATTAATAATAATAATAATAATAATAATCAACCAGAGAACATGAATCTGCATAATTTAGAAGGCCTGTATGTTTACTGTGCAATGTAGTTTGTTGTGTATACTCGGGTAGCGTTTATATGTACCTTACTTATGTGTTTAAAAAGCTTGTCAGCCCAATTCAACCATACTTTTAAAAGCTGGAATACCCTCCTCTTCTGTGCTTGTCCCTGTGGGGTCTGGAGGGTGTGACACTTACGGTACATATTTCTGAAAAATCAACTGTAAATAAACAATTACATTTATTTTGTTCTTAATCAACAGAAGACTCTGGGGCCAAGTTATTCAGCTGTTGTCCAACTAGTTCCCATCAGCCCACAACATATCGGAGAGCACGGCCTACACCCCCACTGCCTCACTGACCCCCCTCCACTGCCTCACTGAGCCCCCCACTGGCTCACTGACCCCCCACTGCCTCACTGACCCCCCCCCACTGCCTCACTGACCTCCACTGCCTCACTAACCCCCCTCCACTGCCTCACTGACCCCCTCCACTGCCTCACTGACCCCCCCCCACTGCCTCACTAACCCCCCTCCACTGCCTCACTGACCCCCTCCACTGCCTCACTGACCCCCCCCACTGCCTCACTGACCCCCCCCCCCCACTGCCTCACTGACCCCCCCTCCACTGTCTCACTGACCCCCCCCCACTGTCTCACTGACCACCTCCACTGCCTCACTGACCCCCCCCACTGCCTCACTGACCCCCCACTGCCTCACTGACCCCCCCCCCCCACTGCCTCACTGACCTCCACTGCCTCACTAACCCCCCTCCACTGCCTCACTGACCCCCCACTGTCTCACTGACCCCCCCCACTGCCTCACTGACCTCCACTGCCTCACTAACCCCCCTCCACTGCCTCACTGACCCCCCCACTGGCTCACTGACCCCCCCACTGGCTCACTGACCCCCCACTGCCTCACTGACCCCCCCCACTGCCTCACTGACCTCCACTGCCTCACTGACCCCCTCCACTGCCTCACTGACCCCCTCCACTGCCTCACTGCCCCCCCCACTGCCTCACTGCCCCCCCCACTGCCTCACTGACCCCCCCACTGCCTCACTGCCCCCCCTCCACTGCCTCACTGCCCCCCCACTGTCTCACTGACCACCTCCACTGCCTCACTGCCCCCCCACTGCCTCACTGACCCCCCCCCCACTGTCTCACTGACCACCTCCGCTGCCTCACTGCCCCCCCCACTGCCTCACTGACCCCCTCCACTGCCTCACTGCCCCCCCCCACTGTCTCACTGACCACCTCCACTGCCTCACTGCCCCCCCACTGCCTCACTGACCCCCCCCACTGTCTCACTGACCACCTCCGCTGCCTCACTGCCCCCCCCACTGCCTCACTGACTACCTCCAGTACCTCACTGTCCACCCCCCCACTGCCTCACTGACCACCTCCACTGCCTCATTGTCCACCCCCCCACTGTCTCACTGACCCCCCACTGCCACACTGACACCCCTCCACTGCCTCACTGACCCCCCCACTGGATCACTGACCCCCCACTGCCACACTGACACCCCCACTGCCTCACTGACCCCCTCCACTGCCGCACTGACCCCCCCACTGGCTCACTGACCCCCCTCCACTGCCACACTGACCCCCCTCCACTGCCTCACTGACCCCCCCACTGGCTCACTGACCCCCCCCCCCCCACTGCCTCACTGACCCCCCCCCCACTGGCTCACTGACCCCCCCTCCACTGCCTCACTGACCCCCCTCCACTGCCGCACTGACCCCCCCCCACTGCCTCACTGCCCCCCCACTGCCTCACTGACTACCTCCAGTGCCTCATTGTCCACCCCCCACTGCCTGACTGACCCCCCCCACTGCCTCACTGACCCCCCCCACTGCCTCACTGACCCCCCCACTGCCTCACTGACCACCTCCACTGCCTCACTGACCCCCCCCACTGCCTCACTGACCCCCCCCCACTGCCTCACTGACCCCCCTCCACTGCCTCACTGACCCCCTCCACTGCCTCACTGACCCCCCCCACTGCCTCACTGACCCCCCCCCACTGCCTCACTGACCCCCCCTCCACTGTCTCACTGACCCCCCCCACTGTCTCACTGACCACCTCCACTGCCTCACTGACCCCCCACTGCCTCACTGACCCCCCCCCACTGCCTCACTGACCCCCCACTGCCTCACTGACCCCCCCCCCACTGCCTCACTGACCTCCACTGCCTCACTAACCCCCCTCCACTGCCTCACTGACCCCCCACTGTCTCACTGACCCCCCCCACTGCCTCACTGACCTCCACTGCCTCACTAACCCCCCTCCACTGCCTCACTGACCCCCCCACTGGCTCACTGACCCCCCCACTGGCTCACTGACCCCCCACTGCCTCACTGACCCCCCCCACTGCCTCACTGACCTCCACTGCCTCACTGACCCCCTCCACTGCCTCACTGACCCCTCCACTGCCTCACTGCCCCCCCCCCCACTGCCTCACTGCCCCCCCCCACTGCCTCACTGACCCCCCCACTGCCTCACTGACCCCCTCCACTGCCTCACTGCCCCCCCCCCACTGTCTCACTGACCACCTCCACTGCCTCACTGCCCCCCCACTGCCTCACTGACCCCCCCCCCACTGTCTCACTGACCACCTCCGCTGCCTCACTGCCCCCCCCACTGCCTCACTGACCCCCTCCACTGCCTCACTGCCCCCCCCCCACTGTCTCACTGACCACCTCCACTGCCTCACTGCCCCCCCACTGCCTCACTGACCCCCCCCCCCACTGTCTCACTGACCACCTCCGCTGCCTCACTGCCCCCCCCACTGCCTCACTGACTACCTCCAGTAACTCACTGTCCACCCCCCCACTGCCTCACTGACCACCTCCACTGCCTCATTGTCCACCCCCCCACTGTCTCACTGACCCCCCACTGCCACACTGACACCCCTCCACTGCCTCACTGACCCCCCCACTGGCTCACTGACCCCCCTCCACTGCCACACTGACCCCCCTCCACTGCCTCACTGACCCCCCCACTGGCTCACTGACCCCCCCCCCCCACTGCCTCACTGACCCCCCCCCACTGGCTCACTGACCCCCCCTCCACTGCCTCACTGACCCCCCTCCACTGCCTCACTGACCCCCCTCCACTGCCGCACTGACCCCCCCCACTGCCTCACTGCCCCCCCACTGCCTCACTGACTACCTCCAGTGCCTCATTGTCCACCCCCCACTGCCTGACTGACCCCCCCCCCCACTGCCTCACTGACCCCCCCCCCCCACTGCCTCACTGACCCCCCCACTGCCTCACTGCCCCCCCGCCACTGCCTCACTGCCCCCCTCCACTGCCTCACTGACCCCCCCACTGTCTCACTGACCCCCCCACTGCCTCACTGACCTCCACTGCCTCACCAACCCCCCACTGCCTCACTGACTAACTCCAGTGCCTCACTGACCCCCCCCCACTGCCTCACTGACCCCCCCCCACTGCCTCACTGACCCCCCCCACTGCCTCACTGACCCCCCCCACTGCCTCACTGACCCCCCCCCACTGTCTCACTGCCCCCCCACTGCCTCACTGACTACCTCCAGTGCCTCACTGACCCCCTCCACTGCCTCACTGACCCCGCCCCCCACTGCCTCACTGACCCCCCCACTGCCTCACTGACCCCCCCCCACTGCCTCACTGACCCCCCACTGTCTCACTGACCACCTCCACTGCCTCACTGCCCCCCCACTGCCTCACTGACTACCTCCAGTGCCTCACTGACCCCCCCCACTGCCTCACTGACCACCTCCAGTGCCTTACTGTCCACCTCCCTCCACTGCCTCACTGACTCCCTCACTGACCCCCCCCACTGCCTCACTGACCCCCCACTGTCTCACTGACCACCTCCACTGCCTCACTGCCCCCTCACTGCCTCACTGACCACCTCCAGTGCCTCACTGTCCACCCCCCCACTGCCTCACTGACCCTCCACTGCTTCACTAACCCTCCACTGCCTCACTGACCCCCCCACTGCCTCACTGGCCCCCTCACTGACCCCCTCCAATGCCTCACTGACCCCCTCCACTGCCTCACTGACCCCCTCCACTGCCTCACTGATCCCCCATTGAATCTCTGACCCCCCACTGAATCACTGACCTCCATAGCCTTGTAAATTCTTCCCAGCAAGAAGCAATTTCATAACTGTAGACCATTGTTGCAAGCTTGGTACTCATTAATGTCCATCAGTGTATAAATATAATGTAATACATACATTACAATAAATACATTGTATTTGTAAAGTCAGGAAGTCACATAACACTATCGTGTGGTGGAAAAGGTCATCAGATTGGAAGTTATGTTGAACATACCTCATCTGTTATGTCAATGTGGGACAAACAACTGCTTAAAACCAAAAATAACAAAAAAAAACTAGTCAGTCTTGTTGTTATGAAAAATGTGAGTCTGGTGTCACAAGTCTCAGTTATAAAATATCTTGCTCATAGCTCAAGGAACTTGTTCAAGGAGTGGTCCCGAGACACCACAAGATGAGGAACCTTCTAGTTAGCGCTGTGTTGCTGTTCTGCTTGGCCGACCTAGGTAAGACCTTAGGTGTATGGACAGGGGGTGATATGATCCAACTAAATGACTGTCTGAACTGTCCTGTTTGGTTCATATGTTATATACAAATCTCAAGGAGGTCCTAAGAAAACATAAACAAATGTCACAACATTTACCAAGAAGGAATCATGGAGATTAATATGTACATCTTAGATGAGAAAAGACACATTAGAGATGATGCCTGGTATCATATACTCCCGAGAATACACGTTTAAGAAGTGGAGCGGACAGACAAACATATCAAATGCTCTCTACTCCGTTAAAACATGGAAATGGGTAAAAATGTAAAATCCCTGCACTCACCGGAAGGAGAGTAAGAGATATGTACTAAATTATATCACTGACGAGGTTACTAAATACAGATATATTGTGTGTTGTTCTGAAGAACCCCATTTATTCTCTAGTGACTCTTGTATATTGTGACTGATCTAGTTGTGTCTCCTTCATTTACATGGTATTAGCAGTGTAATAAGTATTGTTTAGTATATACAGATTGTTAGTTTTATCCGTCCTGTCATTGTCTGTTTCCTGTATGAAGCTTTGAAGGGAAGTGTTGGAAACGTGTCAGAGATTTTGGTTTTAATTTTTAGGGATCTTCGTTGATGCGACTTTAGCTGTTACTTAGTCATGATAGGATATGGTAATTATTACACAATGTACTTTGTTGGGACAGATGGGGGACATTAGCACTAGTAGTTGTATAGGGACTAAATCTGTCTTTATAAGATCACAGTCACAGGTGATGAAACTCCTAACAAAACCTAACTGATCATTTGCAGCTCAAGGTCAAATATTTCTGCATATCATCCGATTACGCTGTCGTACCCCACAAGTGTGTGGTGACTCTACAATACACCGAGGCTACAGCACTACTGTGAGCCATGAAACATGCCTGTTATCATCCTCACCATTTATTTATATAGCGCCACTAATTCCGTAGCGCTGTACAGAGAACTCACTCACATCAGTCCCTGTCCCATTGGAGCTTACAGTCTAAATTCCCTAATATAGACACACACACAGACACAGACTAGGGTCAATGTGTTAGGAGCCAAAGTGTGGGAGGAAACCGGAGCACCTGGAGGAAACCCACGCAAACACGAGGAGAACATACAAAATGCTCACAGATAAGGCCATGATCGGGACTTGAACTCATGACCCCAGTGCTGTAAGGCAGAAGTGCTAACCACTGAGCCACAGTGCTGCCTATCACTGCCTGGTGCACGGCTCAGTTACGTGTGTATGGAAGTGACCAAGCTACTTTCATCGTATATGCCTGAGGGGCCTATTTATCATACAGTAATTCTGTGTCAAATCCCTGAAAACTGACGTCTTCAGGGATTAACTGCAAAAATGTCTTTTATCGTCATTGCATCGAGCTGCTGCTTTGCATTTGTGCTAGTTTTACACAGTTGTCCCCATAAAAGTGTATGGGGATGGATCGGTAACGCTATTTAACAATAGCTGAAGTTAAAAAAAAATCTCTTTTTTATCATGTTAATGTACGTCAGCTGAAGCTAATGTATCATAATTCAAAACTTTCAGTGCTGTCAGCTCTGCTCCGAAGAGCAGAGCTGGACAGCTCGTGTGTGGAGGGATCATGTGATCCCTCCCTGTCACATGACTCATGGTCACACTACAATGGCTCTCAGTGCGCATGCCCGATACTTTCGGTTGGCGCACGCGCACTAGGTGTCCAAGGAAGATGCCGTCTTCGCAAGTTTCTTCGCAGTGACCAGGCAGTGAAACGGTGAGTGTTAAACTTCACAGGGACAGCAGTTTAACCTGACTGCTGCCCTGCTGATTTTTTTTTATAAATATGAGAGATAGTTCAATCCTTATCAATGCGATAAGGATTGAAAACTATCTTTCATATTATGCGGTGCTACATAAATATGCTCCTGAGTGTGGAAAGTCTTCTTCAGAGACAGCTCTTCTTAAAAAAGAGAAGAGAATAGATAGAAGTCATTGCTAAACAATCAGTGTCTCTGTTTAATGGCATTAAAATATTACAGCTTAAGAAGTCTGGTAGTGGACAAGACCAATGGAATGAAATCACCTTCCGTAGGAATATCCAGCTCTTCCGGAGATTTTCTTTCATAAGCGTGGATCCCCACAATGCTCTGCTTTATGCCAGCTGTATTACTCTGTGCACTATCTGTGCCCTATGGTTTTATGGCCCATAACCCTGGCACCTTAACCTCACTGGTTGGCTTATACGTTCATTATTTGGCACAGCACGGCGACATGTGTTCTCCGTTTAGCCGAGGACAGGTGGCCCTGACTGGTGAGGTCCATTTGGTTCAGCTGCTTCTTAAGCTTTGATAGACTAACATATATCTACATTATCAGGTGTCCTGGTCCTATTAGTAGAAGTTTCCAAGAGTAGTTTCGCTTCTTTTACTTCTCATGTTCTATAGAATGATTTGAGCTGACAGAGTTTCGTTGGGCGTCTTCCTTTCACAGAAAGTGTCGAGTTTTCTTTCAGCTTTTGTTTTGCTTCATCCTCTGAATCTTAGCGTCTGTTGCAGTGTAACAATGTCTCCTGTCAGAGGGGTCACATCCACTGTCTGATACAATGTATTTATGGCACGACTAGACACATAGATTTCTGTTGTGTTTCAAGAAGTTTGATAACATTTTTAGTCTGGTCTTTTATTTCATGACCATCTTTACCAAAAAGGGGCGTGATTGTGCAGAAAGTGGGTGGGGTTGTGTGGAAAGTGGGCATGTTTGAGAGGATTGGGGTGGGGCTTTATTTCTCCCTATTTATTTTATTTGCATTAAATTATATTATTGTATTATTATATTTTTGGGAGCTCCAGACAATTGATTTGCATCCTGGGTGGTTTGCTGAAGGTTTTGTTTTGTGCAATTGTTGAACATTATAAAAAAATAGATTATTAGTGTGTTCCTTTTACTGTAACATACTGACTGGAGTTATCTTCACAAACAGACAAGCGCAGATTGCAAACAGAACGTAAATTTCAATGTAAACCCTTAGTGACTGCTGCCTGTCCGTGGTGGCTGCAATTCTGCTCTGCTATTCGGTACAAGTGGTACAAGTGGTTTATAGACAACGCCCTAAATGTTCAGCTACAACCATCGGAGGCAGCCATCTTCTGGGCTAATCCATTATCCTGCTCTTCAGTTCACTCAGTGATGTCAGCAGTTTCCAGTAACGTGATTGGCTGTATTCTCATCAATATTAGTCCAGCCCACAAAATGTCTTCCACCTCCGCTGTGTGTAGATTATGAGCGTAAGTCCCGTTAGCAGCCACTGAGGACTGAAACTTGGGGTCTTGGAATTATTGTTCAGCTGTTATTCCATTATTATTATGATGTATTTCTATGGAGCCAGGATGTTACGCAGCGCAGAGAATCTTTAGTAATTATTCACATCAGACACTTCCTATGTAACAGTTATGTAGAGATTGAGCCATTTTTGTCATATGGCTCAATCCAGTGAAGGAAGAGCCGCATAGCATCATACTAAGCTGGTAACATGATGGCGTTGCGGGAGGACAACATTAGCAGCGCTCAATGGCGCTATTTGTCCAGCACAAAGGGCCTCCATCTGTGTAGACATTATATAGGTTGAGGTGATGCTTCCTATAAATAACGCTGTTGTTGACATTACAGGTTATTCCTATCAGTGTTACACCTGTAAAATGGCCATGGATGACCAGTCCTGTATGCAGGTGTCTAACTGCTCCGGATCAGCACCATTCTGCGGGACGGTGGTGGGTACGTACAATGGACCACTTTGTGCTGGTTCTACAAACCTGCAGTAAATATGTGAATTATCCTATCTGTTAGCACTAAATGTTCTATCCTGCAATATGTGCAAGAGGAGTCTGAGATACCTCCCGATATGTATAAACCCGAAAGTGGGACAAAATAACTCGAAGATGAGCAAATTTAGTCAAAACTCCACCCACTTTTTAAAATGAATGAAAAAATTATATATTCTTTTGAATAAAGTATTTTTACAGTGGTCAACATTTCAATGAAATTTTAAATATCTTTTTCAATTTCACAATTTTAGGATTGACTTTTTTTTTATTAGTGAGGAATTATCAGGAATTGTTTATGGCCATACTGGAGATCTCACCATATACTTGTCTCCCGCAGTCAATGCTGTCGTCATGACGTATATCAACAAGTTCTGCTCAGCGGCCTGCGTCTCATCCTCCCAGAACATTACCGTTGTGTCAGCCACAGAGACCTGCTGCACCTCCAACCTCTGCAACGACCGGAAGATCGGCAACGTAAACAACTTTGATTTCGGCAATGGTGCGAGTGGCTTGGCTGGAGGTTCTTTCCTGCTGGTCACCATCACCTGTCTCCTGGGTGGTTTATTTAAACTGAACCATTAGCAATTTAATAAAAATGTGTTGTCTACGGTAGAGTGAGTCAAAATCCATGAGAATGCAGCTAATCAATTTGCCAGGAACCGGTGACATCACTGTTCTTTCACCTGTCTCCTACCTCAGTGATGACACTTGTTCCAGAAGAATTGATAGGCTGCATCTTTATAAATATTATAATTGAAAGGCATTATACATTAAGGAGGGCCAATCACTACACACAGTAGAGCGTACTTGCCAACTATTCACTCTTTGTCTCTGGGAGATCCCAAGGGGAGGTGAATCTCATCATTGTGGCCCCGCCCCCTCACGATGCAATTGGGTGACTACAACATTTTGTCATGGGGCGGGGCCAACATGATGCAATTCAACACAAATCACATCATGGAGACCCCCATCTTGCCTGCTTCACTAGGAAGTGTGAGAATGGCCTTCTTTCCCGGGAGTGCGGGTGACCTACCCAGAATCCGGACATTCTGGGAGATTGTGCAGTAGAGGCAGCCATTTTGTTTGCTGAACCAATAACTTATAAATACACTAGTAACTAATAACACGCACTGAGGAATGTGCTCAGGACAGGCAGTGCACCCCGAGTACCCCATCTCTCCATGTTTCTTACTTTGTGTGGAGTGAGGGTGGAGCAGCATCTGCTCCTCTTGGGAGGGTGGAGCTGAACTATGACCTCATCGGTGGTAATCTAAAACCCGATGCTGGCAACCCGGACAGGAGTCACCACGACATGTTCAGTCCGAAGGTTGAGGAGCGCGATCTATTGTTCTTATCGACTGTTTAGTATAGTGACTCTGAGTAAATGCGATTAATGAAGAGGGCGGCACCACAGAATGACGTCCATGGACGCCGGCAGTAATCTTTATACACTTAAGGGGGCAGTTAGAGAATAGCTTAAGCCTACATAATGTAAGCCTTACTTAATAATATTGAAGAGGCGGCGCCTCTTCCAACTGCCCCCTTAAGTGTAGAAAGATTACTGTCGGCGTCCACGGACGTCATTCTGTGGTGCCGCCCTCTTCATTAATCGCATTTACTCAGAGTCACTATACTAAACAATCGATAAGAACAATAGGTCGCGCTCCTCAACCTTCGGACTGAACATGTCGTGCTGACTCCTGTCGGGGTTGCCACTATCAGGTGTTAGTACCCAACTCGACCTCATAACCTGGCGTCGTGCTCTCAGCACATTAATAACATGGCGGAGCAGCAGCCAGCAGCTGCCCCTCTATGTCAGCGTCTGCCACATAGAGAGGGGTCGTCACTGTGAACCTAAAGACACTGTCACTCATTCAGTGTTGTATGTGCCCACTAATCCCTGACGCCCTAGGCTACTGCCCAGGTTCGCCTAGTAGTAGTGCCGGTCCAGCATTTGCCATTATTTCCTAGTGTGGTGAAGTTACAATCCAGTTAATTCCCATTTAGCCCTAAAAATGGCTGCTTGCAGGGGTGCCAATAGGGGGCTCGGTACAAAGTACCCGGATGGTGGTGACTATAGTGGAGGCAGATGGGGCCCGAGCTGAACAAGATTATGGGCAGCAGAAAGTGGACACAGTGGAAATAGTTTCCTGCTGGTCTCTGTAGTCAGTGACTGCTGTTCCTGGAGCCTATGAGGGCCCCAAAAAGCTGCTGTACCGGGACAGAACTCCCTCCCGGGGCCCTGTCTGAGTGACAGGCCCACCTTAAACATTTGCTGTGACAACCTCTGAATTATATTGTTTTCTTAGATGAAATTGAATTACTTTCTCTACGGACAATGAGCAGACTATTACTGTCTAACGTCTCTAGAGATCTGCAGAACATCGCACTGTCCCAGCTGCTTCATGACAGATACATAATGATATTCGCTGCAGAGATTCGTACACTTGTGATACCCCCAAAGCTGCATCTATTATAATCTCTATCTTGTTATATACAATGTTTAGTAATTCATTTTCTTGTTCTAATTATTGCACTTACATCCTTGAGATTACAGAAATAAAATTAAAACAAATAATAAAATTAGACAAATAAAATGATTTATATAATGAAAATGGAAACATAAAGTTTGTGTCTATTTACATCAGTATATATATTTCTACACACAGTAGAGGAAGACATTTTGTGGGCTTAACCAATTTTCATCCACAATTCTTGAGAGTGCAGTCTATCCAGTCACTAGGTACTAGTGATATCACTGAGAATGCAGCCTATCCAGTCACTAGGAACCAGTGCCATCACTGAGAGTGCAGCCTATCCATTCACTAGGAACTAGTGACATCACTAAGAATGCAGCCTATCCAGTCACTAGGAACCAGTGACATCACTGAGAGTGCAGCCTATCCAGTCACTGGGAACCAGTGACATCACTGAGAGTGCAGCCTATCCATTCACTAAGAACCAGTGACATCACTAAGAATGCAGCCTATCCATTCACTAGGAACCAGTGACATCACCGAGAATGCAGCCTATCCATTCACTGGGAATCAGTGACATCACTGCATCACTGAGAATGCATCCTATCCAGTCACTAGGGACCAGTGATATCACTGAGAATGCAGCCTATTCAGTCACTAGGAACCAGTGACGTCACTGAGAATGCAGCCTATCCATTCACTGGGAACCAGTGACATCACTGAGAATGCAGCCTATCCATTCACTGGGAATCAGTGACATCACTGCATCACTGAGAATGCATCCTATCCAGTCACTAGGGACCAGTGATATCACTGAGAATGCAGCCTATTCAGTCACTAGGAACCAGTGACGTCACTGAGAATGCAGCCTATCCATTCACTGGGAACCAGTGACATCACTGAGAATGCAGCCTATCCATTCACTGGGAACCAGTGACATCACTGAGAGTGCAGCCTATCCATTCACTAGGAACTAGTGACATCACTAAGAATGCAGCCTATCCAGTCACTAGGAACCAGTGACATCACTGAGAGTGCAGCCTATCCAGTCACTGGGAACCAGTGACATCACTGAGAGTGCAGCCTATCCATTCACTAAGAACCAGTGACATCACTAAGAATGCAGCCTATCCATTCACTAGGAACCAGTGACATCACCGAGAATGCAGTCTATCCATTCACTGGGAATCAGTGACATCACTGCATCACTGAGAATGCATCCTATCCAGTCACTAGGGACCAGTGATATCACTGAGAATGCAGCCTATTCAGTCACTAGGAACCAGTGACGTCACTGAGAATGCAGCCTATCCATTCACCGGGAACCAGTGACATCACTGAGAATGCAGCCTATCCATTCACTGGGAATCAGTGACATCACTGCATCACTGAGAATGCATCCTATCCAGTCACTAGGGACCAGTGATATCACTGAGAGTGCAGCCTATCCAGTCACTAGGAACCAGTGACATCACTGAGAATGTAACCCCTGAGATTTATATATTAGACCTGAAAGAGGGTTAATTGGGAAGTGTTCAGACTATATAAGAATGATCTGTAGGACAATCAATCTCATGCTGAAAGCAACAAGAAATAACTTTATAAATCTTGTCACATCTCTCCAGCTAAATGTCACTGGGAAAATATCACAGCTGAATCATGGGATACATTGATCCGCAGTCTTGGGTGTCTGAGTCACTAGTTAGGAGTATGAAGGGAGGACACTTAGCTGCTGCCGAGATCATCCCAGCTAGAGAGGAGGAGAAAATAATTCACAGAGACTGAGAGTTCCAGGAGTCTCTAATCAATAATATCAACCAAATGCACACCAGCCATAAAAGAATGACACTACAGCCTCCCATCATCAAACACACAGAAACACCCCTGTATATATACCCTGCTCACCAGACAATACCTAACAAACACAATCAATGTTACCCCATTATTTTATAATAGGCTTATAAGGAACTGCTGAGATTAATTAACAGCTAAACTTGCAAATAAGGAGTTAATAGATATTAGCAATTATTTTGTTAAATTGGTTTGTGGGCAGCACGGTGGCGTAGTGGTTAGCACTTCTACCTCACAGCGCTGGGGTCATGAGTTCAATTCCTGACCATGGCCTTATCTGTGAGGAGTCCTCCGGTTTCCTCCCACACTCCAAAAACATACTGGTAGGTTAATTGGCTGCTAACAAAATTGACCCTAGTCTCTACCTGTGTGTGTGTGTGTTAGGGAATTTAGACTGTAAGCTCCAATGGGGCAGGGACTGATGTGAATGAGTTCTCTGTACAGCGCTGCAGAATCAGTGGCGCTATATAAATAAATGATGATGATGTTACATTTCTTACTGTTACATGTTACCAAATCTACATTTCTAAAATATACTTCGAAAGTTCTTTCACAGACTCCGATAGCTTATTACACACACGGGATGGGGGTTAATATCTTTAAAAAGAGAGCTGGACTAATACAACCCACAGCAGGTCGTCAAATCTCCCACTTTATTTTCAGTACTTCTTAATTTCCACATGTTTTTACAATGACCTCATTGGTAACTGTTCTGATACATAGTCACACAGTCCCAGGTCAGTCATAACAGTCATCTCCAAAAACATTTCAAACTATAATCATTCAATACTACTATAATGATTATTATTATCATTTATTTATAAGGCGCCACAGGGGGTCAATGCTAACCGCTCTCTGCAAAATCCTTCTGCAACAACAACTTCTTTCAATTGCTTTCACTATCTCAGGGCTGTGTCACTTTCAGTATTTAGTGCTGTAATTAAGATGTGTCTCCTACTGGTGTGTTTCTCCTCTCGATGGTTTATATGATACTAAAGGAACTTTAATAAAGTGTATTTTTAAAATAAAAAAGTACAAAATAACTCCATAAGCTGAATTCTTTGTGGGATAACTGGTGATCCTTCTGTACTTTATGTGATCAGGTTCCGAGGCCAAACGTTGCCAATATGTGTCATACCTGTGCTGAATTTTACTGGAGGCAATAAGCTGTTTGGTATGATTATGTCAATGTCCTACATTATGACAAGTTGTTACTGGCAAAACAAAAGTTGTTGTTGTTTTTTTCTGTAGCTTCTGCCAAGAATTAACACTACAATTAATTTGCAATAACATAGCCGTTGTCATTGTAATCTCTAATTAAAGTCATAAAACTACTAAAAATATTTATCTTGTGTGTCCACTAGATGGCGCATGTATGAGTTACATGTTCACCACCACATCTACTGCAAGTGTTGTATTGCTGGGACGGTAGCATGAATTATTTAGTGACCCTATTATATACTGGCAGATAATGAGAACAAAGCTCTGTATGTTGTGTGTGTGATGTGGATGAACAGGGGCCATCGGCTCGATTTTTAACAATTCACCTGCCACATAGGACAAATACAGCTACAACACAAGAACTGAGCTAGGGAAATAGGTGGGGATAGTGGAAATGTAAATTAGTTTATACACAGAGCGTATTGTAATTACAAAATAATACTTCTACTAATCTTGAGCCATTAGCACATACCTCTTTCTTAAAACTCTTTTTTAATAATGAATAACTTAACTCCTGTACAACTCATCATTATAAAAATCCAGATATTTAACTTGCAAATCCTATTGCCTCTTAATTTACCTATCTTTTTACTTCCTTTTATCCTCTTTGTCCCTATTCTACCCGATTTCCTTTTATCTCTACTCGAGGTTTGTTATATCCCATTTAAGTGCTTACTGCGTACAATTTCCTGTTTATTCAGCATCTTTTAACTGTTTCTATAAGCTCTACTGTTATATTATTTATTACAAGATTGATACAATTTGCACTGTTACATTATTCTATTTTGAACTTTTTCAATAAATAGTTTATTATGAAATAATACTTCTGCAAGATATAATATTTGCTAAACCAGGGCCACCTTTGTCAGGGAAGGGGACCTAAAAGCAGGCGCAATTTGCATTCATTAAAAAAGTCGCAAATGTGTCTATATGCAAAGCAGCAACTATCTTAAGATGGGATCTGGTGGTATACGGGCCTTCTTTACACCAGGCACACGTCACATACACTTATGCTACACATGTGCCCTTGTTTTCATCCATTTCTTTTCTTTAAGTAAACGCATTTGCAGAGAGATTTTATGCACATTACGGTACGCGAATTGGTGTAGTACTCACTCTGCATCATCGCCATAGTGTCACTCATTCAGTGTATTTACTTTACTGCCGTGCCTTCTCACTATACGCCAAAAAAATGTTCTGATTATTCAGGACTTTTAATAGTAGGAGTTCTGGCAGGAGAAACGAGTGATTTAAGACAATGTCTGAGGCACAACCCATAGAGAAAAATTCTTTTACCTACTGTGTGCGTTTACATACTGATTCTCTGCTCCAGCCATCTGCATCCCACTTCTAACACCAAGTATGGTCATGGAAAAACACCAGATGCCAATTTTGTAACTTATCAGAATCATCCTTTTATTACTGAAAACTGTCACAAAACATGGCAGTAGTAGCTCTTGTGTGTGAACAACAGCATAGGGCTACTTATGTTGTTAAAACCATTGTCTACAAAAAACTGTCCAAGAGGTATAAGTCATATACCTTTGCTACACTAGCTTCAAGTTTGAGTCCCTTAGATCTGGGACTAGTGTTTCCAGTTATCCTGTATCTGTGTACAAGACCTTGGCTGTGATCCTGACTATTGTTTATCCACCTCCTGTGTATCAGAGCCTGGCTTTGAGCTCTGACCACTGATATACCGTTATCTGTGAATCGAGCACTGGCTGTGGATATAACTATTGATTATTCCTTGCTTCAATTCTGGTGCCGGACATTTGCTGTGTGTTCAGTTATTGATTATTTGTCTTTTGTGTCTCAGAATCTGGCTGTGAAAACTGACTGCTGCTTATTCGGTATTTGTAAACCAGACCTTAGCTGTGAACCTGACCGCTGCTACCACTTCCTCTATACCGGACTTCAGCTGCAGCTTACTCGCTGCGTATGCTTTAGCTGAAAGTTTAGCCGCTTGTCTGGTTCCCAAGGATCTGAATCTGTCCCATGAACCTGTCTGATGCTGCATTATTAACGATGCATTAGTTAGTTTGTTAAGTGCATATCAGGCTCTTTCCTATACTTTAACATTGTTCAACAGGTTGCACCAGTGTCCGCTACTATTACCAGAATACTTGTGCAGCTGGTAACTGCATGACTTCCGCTGATTTAGGCTGCTGGACTGTAGAATTGCAGGTCTGCCTTTACTACTTGTTATTTATACTATATTATTACCACTAGAGGGCGCATCGTCTTTGTTAGCACTATACATTGTCTATACATCTGACTGAGCACTAATAGTGCTTGAGTTTATTACAAAAACATAATATAAAAATATAACATTATATTACGTTGGAGCCGTGAAACACAGTCATTATGTCTGTACGATGGCTCCCTCGGTATCAATAAGCATTAAGAACCACAGACATTTATTATGTACCTATAATCAGAATATTTGTCTAGTACCTCTTAAACTCCCTAGGATATTCTGGACACCACCATGGAACTCTGCAACTGGACACCACCATGGACCTCTGGCAGCTGGACACCACCATGGGCCTCTGGCAGCTGCTGGACACCACCACGGATCTCAGTAACTGGACACCATCATGGATCTCAGTAACTGGACACCACCATGGACCTCTGGCAGCTGGACACCACCATGGACCTCTAGCAGCTGGACACCACCATGGACCTCTAGCAGCTGGACACCACCATGGACCTCTGACAGCTGGACACCACCATGGACCTTTGACAGCTGGACACCACCATGGACCTCTGACAGCTGGAAACCACCATGGACCTCTGACAGCTGGACACCACCAATAACTAGTGAGTCTTCTAATGGCTGAAAAGCACAGATTTCTTGCAACCGGGGTGTCTAAATGGCCCCCAGGCAGCTGGCCATTTAAAAACACACCTCTGTCTGCTGGACACTTACAGGCCAGGGAAGATTTGTTTTCACGTATGAAGGCCAGAGCAGAAAGGGGACACGTCCCTGTGAAGTCAGCACATGATTGGGTATGGGGTCCTGGAAGCTGAGCTTACAAGACGACACCCTGGGTTTACTTTCAACATTGTACAAAAACTAAATACGTCTTCTGCATCATTAGATGAGTCACTAATGTCAGGAATAGTCCAGCAGAATCCTCGTCAGAAAACTCAAGATAGGAGGCAGGATAAAGAGGGCAGCGGACGACCTTCAGACCAGATGTCGTCATCATCAGATACGTCACCCCAGAAGTCTACTTCAAATTCCATATGTTCAAAGGACCGTGAGACTGGAGACTTGGAAACTACCATTCAATGAACGGTTATAATATTATCTGTATATTTTATATTATTGGGAAAGTAGAAACGCCATCAGAACTAATTGTCTGCAGGTTATTACTATTATTATTATTATTATTATTATTATTAATAATAATAATAAAGTAGAGAAACACTGCCATACCAGTTCTCCTCCCCCCCCCCCCCCCCTAAGGCCGAACAGAGTGAATGCCGCTCAAAGAAGAGGCCCCTACACACATTTGTATATTCCTAATACAAAACAAGAAAGTCCACACACTGCGCATTTGATTGGCCCAGCAACGTGGTAGATTAACCATTACAGCACTGGGCCAGTATGACTGAGCTACCTGGTAATATTCTTTTGCTAAACTAACTGTGGTGATCAGGGTATTTTAATCACCTCAATACACAGCAAGAAAAAAATCAGCCTTATTGCCGGAGAAAGGGCCTGTCTAAGTTTTACAATAAGTCTCAAAGAAAACATTGTTGGTAACATTAAAACTTGCAAATTGTCCATTGTGATTGTGAACGATTCAAAGTTTCAATCACTATCACAGTTACTGCAGAATACAGGGAATGAATGAGGCTGGATGTTATCATGGTAGGGGCTAGAAGATGAGATGATATCAGCAGCTGATTTCTAGCATATTGATCTATCTGTCCCTGCCAATACAAGAGATTGCATTCAGTCCCTTCCTCCCAATACAATCCCACCCTGCGATTTTATGTGGCAGAAGGACCATCAGAAAGAGCCAAATGCTGAGAGTGACAATTTATATAGAACAAATATACCAACAAGAGCGTACCTGACATTTCTATCTCTGTTGATAACATGACCATAAATCCCACCCCACAAGCTCGCTGCCTAGGTGTAATACTTGACTCACACCTATCCTTTGTTCCCCACATCAACTCTATATCTAAATCCTGCTACATGCATCTAAAGAACATTTCCAGAATCCGCACATATCTCACGCAAGACACTGCTAAAACCTTACTTCATGCACTTATTATCTCCCGCATTGACTATTGCAATTCCCTCCTTACTGGCCCTCCCAAAAACAGACTCAAACCCCTACAATCTATTTTGCACGCTGCGGAAAGACTGATTTTCCTTGCAAAACGTTATTCCTCTGTTGAATCACTCTGTATGTCTCTACACTGGCTGCCTGTTTTGTACCAAATCCAATATCAAATACTTTTACTAACCTACAAGGCCATCAACAAAGTTGCACCAACATACATCTCCTCTCTTGTCTCAAAATATCTCCCAACTCGGCAACTCCGTTCAACACAAGATCTGCGTCTCTCATCCACCCTCATTACATTCTCCCATTCCCGGTTACAGGACTTTTTTCGGGCTACACCCACTCTATGGAATTCTCTCCCTCGCACAGTAAGACTCTCCTCTGGTCTACAAACTTTCAAGCGTTCTCTGAAAACCTACCTCTTCAGACAATCTTATAATATTCCTCAGCCACCCTCTTAACCTTACTACCTTTAGCCTGTTACACAATTTCACACAAGACAACTACCCCCTGACCAACATTGTTGTGTGACGGGATCATTTAGCTTATGAGCCACTTTTACCTTTGCAGTCTGGCTGGGCCAAAATGCAAAATGTAGACTTAACCTCATGTCCCATAGATTGTAAGCTTGCGAGCAGGGCCTTCTCCCCTCTTTGTCTGTTTTACCCAGTTTGTTTATTAGATTATTATGTTTGTCCCCAATTGTAAAGCGCTACAGAATATGTTGGCGCTATATAAATAAATGATGATGATGATGATGATATATCAGGTTATTTTCTTTAATAAACCAATTTTGGAATTAAAGTATCTGTTGAACAACTTGTGATGTTAGGAAGGTAACACTAATAATGTGTCATAATATCTTATATCTTTGCACAGTATCTGATGACACAAACCATGTCACAATGTAATAATAGGGTGCGTCTGACTCCCACTTTTGTTCTAATTGCAATATCCTGTGTTGAAGTCATGTCTCTGACGTCAATGAATTCATTCACCTCAGGATGCTGCAAGTGGAAAAAGCAGAAGTAGATCAAAGCCACACAGATGACTGAGGCTGGTAAGTATATATGTCTGTACACTATGTATATACTATTAGTTAGTAGCCATTTATACTATATCATTAGTAACAGCCCTGTGGCAGCTTCTCATGCTCTTTATTCCCAGTGCGTGCAGGGTCTCAGGACACTGACACTTATAGATATAACACCTGATCATTGCAGGCAGCCAGGGGTTAATCTCTGCTTTCTGATCTGTGCAGCAATTATAGACAGTGGAAGATTCCATCTCACCCGAGAGAAGGGGGGGGCTGTTTCGTAATAAATGCTGACGATGACCTCAAACCTCTCCATAGATGTATATTTATTGAACACTGGAATTGCTGTAAATCCTCTAAGGCCATTTATTTTTGACCCTGCTGCTTCCCCTTATTTCCTGCCCTGTGAGCACCCCTCCTTCCTGCGCTGGTGGTTGGGTCCTCCAGTCAATGTCGCTCAGGCTGCAGGATAGAGCTGCCGGCACAGGTCAGATCCATTCATTCCTCCCTGTCTGTACTCTGTACTGCATGCTGGGTGCTGGGTGCTGGGGCAATAACCTGCTGGGCTCTGCTACCTGTGGTCCTGCAGGTGCTGTGGAACTATAAGTCCCAGCGTGTCCTGCCAGCCAGAGGCTGCTGTCTTCACATGCTGGGACTTATAGTACCCCAGAGGGTGGAAGGCCACACTATGATTCTTCTAATGTGTATTACTACAGGGGCACCTCTTTACCATGAAGGGTTAATTCCTGGGTGGTGGTGGTGGGGTGTATGGAGGGGGGAGGGGGGTTCACAGATTAAACAGGGGGTGTCTAATAACTGTCAGCAGAGAATGCATTATACAGCAGAGCACAAGCTGACCTGCTCATCACCCTCAGTTACCTTTGGATACTTGATGTAGAACAGCAGAATGTCAGCTGCCCAATACAGATATATTTATAACATGTTATAGAGCAACATTGTGTCAGAGTGGAAGAGATACTAAGTAAAGCATAAAACATAATCTTCAGGATTGGGGTGTGATAGACGGGGTCTAATAACATTGTCAAAGTACCAGTGTGTTGGGTGAATGTTTTTCTTTTTAATGCAATTGTTTTTCACATTTTGTAAACATGATAATATTACGAGGATCAGCAAATCGCAGTGTATTACAGATATAAGGAACTCCAGACACAATCAGTGCATCTTTCACTCTAACTAGTTGAACATTGGAGGGTCTGGGGTCTCCTGGGGGTAATTGTCTCAGGATCGGTGGTGGTCACTGGACTTCGGCCCCTCTGCTAGTTCAGAGAGGGAGGGTGTTCTTGGTTAAAACTACTTCTGCCTGGAGTTAATTATATCAGTTGTATGAGAAGGAAGGTTGCCATATATTAAGTGTACATGTTATTGTGATACAACATCACAATTACAATCTCCAATGTTTGATGATTTAAAACGTTCTTCCAAATTGTTTATATACAACTGAGAGAACAAAGCTGAGCTCTTGGGGGTTTAAAGTGGCCACTTTCAGTCCAATTTTGGTGTATTTCTCAGTCTAATGGTTAAAGGTTAATTACCCCTGAACTGATACTATCATCTCCTGATCATGCCAGGGGCCAATTATAGTCAGGTGACCATCGCACATGGGTGCAAGTCCAGGTAATCTTATCTGTAGAGATAAATTCTCATATACTCTGTTAATAAGCCACGTGGGTGTATAACTCTTGTGCCCTCCACGCTCTCTTCACTCAGCAAGAAAACAGCCAGGGGTAACAATAATATTCCAAAACATGTTTTCAGTTTTATTGTCACTGGTGCAGGAGAAATAACAGAGGAAGCGCTTGTTTGCTTCAGCCGTTTTCCTGCTGACTTAAAACAGTTCTTTGAACATTTGTAATTTGAAGTAGATTTCTGGAGTGATATATCTGATAATGACGACATCTGGTCTCAGGATTTTTCGTTTTCCTTCCTCATATCTTGACTTTCTCTGTTCTCCTTTACTAGAATGAAGTCCTCACTCCTATCAGATTAATAAGAGTAAGACTAATTTGTATCTCAGGTGACATCACTATCTCTCTGATGTCACCAGGCCTTGAAAAAACATAGTAAAGCAGCAATCCCACATAGGTTGCTTTTTTTCTTAAAAATAGCAAGTTATGTATCTTTTGAGCATGCATTTGATTATTCGTTTTAGCTGTCCTGCTACAAATCATTATCTCCTTTTCAAAATCTCTCTGGAGGCTGCAAAAAATATATTGCCGCCACTTACGCAGACAGCTCTCAGCATAATATGTGAAAGCAAAGGAGGGAGGAGGAAGGGGAGGATTGTACAGTACACAGTGCAGACAGAGCTCAGAGGGGTGTTCCAAAGACCCTCTTCTCACTACATCATGTTCCATGTGACTGTGGTTGCCATGGTAGTCACATGATGCTGTGCAGTATTATAAATCATTAACAGCAGCTAGCAGAAACAAACCATGGAAAAATTATAAATACCACAATTCTTCTTATAGCCTGCCACAGTGATGAATGTTAATAAAACACACATAACGTTTTCATGGGATTGCTGCTTTACGTTTACTTGAAGCTTGGAAAATACAGTGTACAAGAAGTTTGAACTTCACGTTTGATTTTTGTTGGGGAAAATGAAAGGAAAATAATTTACGAAGTAGATGTGGCTAATGACAGATCAATATGAGTTACAGATTTTTTATTATGTCTTGAAAAACATTGTTTAATAATAATATTTTAAATCCCGATGTGACAGTAAGAAACGCTTAGGGAAATTATCTACGCTGCAGATTATATCTATTAAATGTAGAGGAGAAGTTCTAGTAATTATGGGGTTCTCAGTTGCTTAACTGTCTTGGACCAATTGTGGTTGATAGAAGTTTGTGAATAAACTGTTTATTTTTTTCTTAATTAGAGATTTGTCTTTATTATAATTAATAATGATCATCTTATCCATACGTAATGTTAAATACAAGAAAGAATAATATTGCGCACAGATTTCTGACAATCAGCAATTGTAAAATAATAGAATTTATTAGTTTATTTTAGTTATGCTGCTGTAAAATCTTTCTCCAACCGCTGAACTGCATTAACAATAGGATGAATGTTGTTCTCACCATGTTCTAAAATGTTTCGGATTTTAGGATGCGGTACATCCTATTTTTGACGTGTAAACGTGAGCTAATAGCGCAATACATTGTATTGGTGTCAACACAATGCATGCAAAGCACATTGGAAGAATATGTTATTTACAATTTACTCTGTTACTTTGGGAATGTGGGTGTTAGTGCGTGAAAGATAGAAGAACTCTGCTCCCAAGTCCCAGATCCCTGAACTCGCATTGCAGACAAATGAGAAACTATTAGATGTAATACAGATATTTTCAGCGCTATTTTCCTGGTCCATTGTATGAGGCTGCCGGACTGTTAGTTGTCATAAAAATCATTACCGATATGTTAGGTCTGGCTGACGGCCACATACAATTCCCTTCCAGTTTCAAGAGACATTTTAAAGGCTAATGAAAAAACAAAACAAGCGAACTTGTTTGGAAGTAAAGAACAAAAAAAAGAAAGGTATAGCTGTAAGGCAACATATGGCAAGTAGAGGTAATCTGCTTACCTATCCAAGGTGAGCCATACCAAGTGCTCAGACTAATGTGCAGAACCGCATCTGGTGCTCAGAGTACTGTGCAGAACTATACCTGGTGGCCAGACCAGGGCCGTAATTCATAGTTGTCTACTCTCATGGAATTTTTGGGAGTTCTCCCGGACTCCCGAGAAAGCAGGCAAACATCCCGGATCCAGCCATCTCCATTGTTGAAGTGGGTAGGGGCGGGGCTAAACGCGGCATCGTTGCCACAACCCCTGCTGCGATTGTCCGAAATCGTCCAAGATTGACAGGGCTGGGGCCTAACGGCGCACCACGTGTGGCCACGCCCCTTCGACGGACCCCCTCCCAGACAGCAGCCTTCAAAAGTAGACAAGTATGCCGTAATTAAGGCTGTGCTATAGGGGGCGACCGCCCAGGGCGCAACGCTGATGGGGGGCACAGTTTATCAATATTTTTGCTTCATTTGGTTAAAATTGAGGGCTAGGGGAGGCATTTTTCTTTCCAGGCGCTAAAAATTTAATTTGCGGCTGGCTCTGGCCCAGACTAATGGGCAGTGCCATATTTTTTGCCAAATCTACTCACCCGCTGCACTGACCTCTCCTGAATTCTCCCTGTTTGAGCTGCAATCCCCTGTACCACTGCTGGGTCCTGCTCACAGCCGCTGCCAGCCAGTCACAGCTCAGTGCAAAACAGGGACATGGAGTAGAAAGAGGGACATATTTTAGAACTACAGTAAATACTGGGTTGGGCTTTGTGAGCTTTGTTCCACATAGAGGTGAGTTTGACACTATAATCTTCCTGTATCAATGTGACAGTAGCCCCTCCCCCCTCCTCACATTAGGTCAATGCCCCCATCACATATAGTCCTGCCCTCACCTACACAATCACACAGGTGGACAGGTCACTGCCTCCTACAAGATTAGCACACTCACCTCCTAAAATACATTTTTTAGCCATATTTCATACACAGCTGCTCTGTGATCTGCTGTTGTGTCCACAGGAAGTTATTCTGAGACACTCTAGATAGTAGTCACAACCTAGCAATGAAAAAGCAGTTTTTCTGGGCTTCAAGTTCACAAACTAATAGAATTTTGTTAACATATGGACTCTAGGTCATACATGGAGACACCATTTAAAGCTCAGGTCCCACCTGTATATCCCTAGAACTTCTGAAATCTTGAATGTGTGACCACTGTTTCGATAAAATGTCTTTTTACTTTGTTTAGCAAACTGTAGTGAACAGGTTTTGGTCTAGGTACATTACAAACAAGAACTGACTGTAAAATAAAATGGAAAATACTGGATTTATTCCTTTTCATTATCTTGTTTAACATTTTGTATTAATTTCAAATGTCCCAGAAGCTAACACAGCTGGACCTGTCACCAGGGTACAGGTTCCCATTGTATTTATACATTACATGATCACTGTACATTATTAGTTGATTCTGTCTCATATATTCATGTGTTTATGCAAAAGGGTGTGCTGCGGCCATTTGTGCCTGGAAGAGAGATTATGAGCCCAACAGACTCCATAATGCTCCATTGCTCTCTGCCGGACGGCTTCCTCGTGGGCCGGTCTCTAATACCAGAGGAGCGGTAAGGGGAGGGGCCAGGGAGATTTTTTTTCTACACACTTAGTGCATATGGTACCATGTAATGTGTACATAAAACAGGAATCTAGAACCAGGTGACTCTATAAGGCAACAGCTGAAAATACCTGAACTCCGTTCCATACATTTGTTTTGAGTGAAGTCGGGATGAGCCTCAGGCTTGAATTGTTCTTGTGGGGAAGGCAAGGACTATGGCAATGCTCAGACAGACAACACGAGAGAAACACAGGATGGAGCATTGGTAGAAAACATGGCACTGGCTGCATCAATGGTCCATCACGTGTGCTCCAAATTATTCTCCATGTGTGTTACGCTTACAGGGCTTTGCAAGGCTTGTCTGAAATGCATATACATAATTGCCGTATCGTCTTCTCCTCCTACAGGTCCTACACATTAAGTCACCTTATCAGCTTGGATAGACCAACGCCAGGGCCATGTGGATCGTGGTGCTGGTTCTCGGCCTGACTGCTGTCTTGTTTTCCCTGCTGGATGTCTGGTATTTTGTCCGTGCCTTCTTGGCGGTCCTGAAAGCTCGCCTGCAGCCCGTTGTGAAGGACCTCCTGAAGGAACATACGTTCTCCGGCCTGGTTCTGCCCCATGACCTAGACTTCCTGCTGCACATGAACAACTCCCGTTACCTCCGTGAGGCCGACTTCGCCCGGTTGTCTTTCTTCACCCGCAGTGGGCTCTTTGGGGCGATACACTCCTTAGGAGCCGGCATGGTGATGGCTGCTTGCACAGTGCGGTACAGGCGCTCACTTCGCCTGCTGGAGGCCTTCGAGATCCGCACGCGCCTGCTCTGCTGGGATGACAAGGCCTTCTACGTGGAGCAACGCTTTGTAGCCCCATCGGATGGCTTTGTCTGCGCTGTACTGCTAAGCCGCCAGCACATTCTGGGAAACTCCCCCGATAAAGTGGTACAGACCATGTGTAAGAGAAAGGTAAGGACTGTGATGAGTACAATGTTATAATATAATGCAAAGTTTATTTAGAACACTTTGATCAAGGCGGAGAGCATTTAAAGATCTCAGTACAAGCAATTGAGTATATGTTGTAGGGGTGGTATAATAATCTTTGCATGGCAGGGGAGCTCTAAGAAATAAATATAATATTTACGGTAATTGTATTCTAGGATTGAGCCGTTATGAGAAGCTCAACTATAGACTGCTTTAGTTGGTGAACATGCGTGTGTTTTTAGTGTATCGTACTTGGTGCTGGTTTTACATTCTTACATATTTATAATTTAAAATGTGTCCGCTGACTTTTGTGTGTTGTCAGAACAGATCTGATTTCCTAGATACCGTCTCCCAACTGGACACTGCAGTGACAGTGGCAATGACCCTCCAGCCTCTGAACTGTACAGGGTCCAGGCTCTGATTCAGTTAATTCCCAGCACCGCAGCTTCAGTGTATGGAATTAGTGTACATGTCATAATATATGTATATATATATATATATATATATATATATATATATATATATATATATATATATATATATGCATAATTTTAGCATGGACATGACCTGTACATACTATATCCTGCAACTTATATTATGTTTAACTGTTTAATTCCTAAGTATGAATATATGCTGTTAGCAATATACTTCTAATATACATCAATTCCATTTTTATGGAAACAACTTTTTTTTTATCATGTATCGCTCGTCCTTGTGAATTGGGCAGAATAGGACATCCTGTAGACAATCATGTCATCATAATGCTCACAGCAGTGCAGAGTCAGACTGCCACAGCCACAGACTGAGCGTTATATAGTGGAAGGAGCAGGGTCCCCCAGCAGCACAGGAGATCAGTGATGTGTTAGTGAGGACAGGGCTGCATGTGACAGGGGCAGTGACATGATGTAAGGAGGGGAATGGAGGCAGCAGGAAGCCACAGACTGAGAGTTATATAGTGGAAGGAGCAGGGTCCCCAGCAGCACAGAGTATATCAGGAGATGAGTGATGTGTTAGTGAGGACAGGGGTGCATGTGACAGAGGCAGTGACATGATATGAGGAGGGGAATGGAGGCAGCAGGAAGCCACAGACTGAGAGTTATATAATGGAAGGAGCAGGGTCCCCCAGCAGCACAGAGTATATCAGGAGATGAGTGATGTGTTAGTGAGGACAGGGCTACATGTGACAGGGGCAGTGACATGATGTGAGGAGGGGAATGGAGGCAGCAGGAAGCCACAGACTGAGAGTTATATAGTGGAAGGAGCAGGGTCCCCAGCAGTACAGAGTATATCAGGAGATGAGTGATGTGTTAGTGAGGACAGGGCTGCATGTGACAGGGGCAGTGACATGATGTGAGGAGGGGAATGGAGGCAGCAGGAAGCCACAGACTGATAGTTATATAGTGGAAGGAGCAGGGTCCTCCAACAGCATAGTATAGTCACGTCCATGATATATCCCCAGAGAGCTGTTTAAGTCAAAATACTCCAGTTGGTTATAATGCTATCCATCAGTACGGTCTTCTTTCACGTTTTTGGATGTATAAAATTGCCACGAAGGGCGCAGAGGGTGAATATATGCAGCAGCTGGAGAAGCTCAGTGTGGGGTGAAGACCGATGGTTCCTTTTGCTGTAAAACGTTTCTTTGTGATGTCTCCTCAGGTGGAGTCTCCGGAGTTCCCAGACGAGGTCCTGCACTGGATCGATTACAATGACAACAGCAGCCAGAAACTGAGAGCAGAGAGTGGGGTGTCTGACAGCAATAAAGATCAGTAACGAAGCCGCCCCAACCCTGGTATCTGTCCCCGTTACACCCGCTGAACCTGCATAGGGCCCAGTGCAGCTAGTTTAGGATTGTTACCCAGTTCTAGAAGTGTTAGCTCTTTGCTCCAGAACTGTATGATGAATTCTGTATCATTCCCTGTCAGTGAAGCTCAGGTAGAATGATGTCTGCTTTATACAGGGTACTGTGTAATACAGGGGGAAGCTTCTCCCTATACGAAGAAATGTATCTTAGTATTTTGTATTGTGTATCTTATTTATTTAGTAACAAAGCATGTTCAACATCCAACACACTGCAAAAGCACCGCATGACAGCCCTGCGTCATGTTACATACGTGTACATCTACAGTCATAGCTCTTCTTGGGAACCTGTGGTTTTATTACAAAGACCCATATAGATGAGAAACGGGTTTTACGCTAACATCTGTTCTACCAAAAACATGGAAAACACAACATAGCATGTGATTGGTGGGTACAGTCACATGGGCCTGATGACATCCCTGTAACAGCCTTGGGGGAGGGGGGGGCAATCAGTTATTGATGGAAATAAAATTACAGTTACTTTCAATAGAAGGAATGGCTTTAACAATGTGAAAAAAGGGAGGGGTGCCAGCAGCAATGTGAGTAAAGACAGGGATAATATTTAAATATAATTCTACAAATCACTTTCCCGAGCGGTCTTACATTTGCTGGATGCCAATGATATATCGCCAGAGACCTGTTTAAGTCACGATACTGAAAGTACCAACTGTGCAATAGATAAGGCACCTAAAATGTATTACTGTCCAATCACTGATGCTGAGGAACGTAGCGATACCTGTAAGCCATGTATTGCTAAACAGAAATATGACATTATTATTGTATGAAATGTTTACATTTATATTAAATATTATTTAATATATTTATCTTGGCTTTATGCTATAAAAAGTCACCCTACTAAAGAACCTTTTTCTTCTATGTATTTATTACTATGAATGGATGTGGCTCAGATAAAATCCAAATATCATTCATAGGCTCCAATTGAACAGGTCTCCTTGGAGCAAACCAAAAAAAGTAGATTGCTTGTCTATCATTAAACAAAGCATCTCCCAAACACAGTAGTACCATTGTTTTATATTTTTACTATTCATTGTTTTATGTGCTTGTTGTGCATGGCTTTAAAAAGACAGCCTGGTTTAAAGGGATTTTCACTGTAAATATGATTGTGTTTAATCCCCTCTCTGTTCCCAGTAATAATACTTTTATACAGCCATATGTAAGCGCTGAGAGCTCTGCCAGTTACCTTCAGCGCTGTTCGGCTCTCGCAGCCGCAGGATAGATCTGACAAAGCCACCGCTATTGTTTTCTGTTATATACGCTGCAGAGAAAACCAAAGGCAGATGTCCTGGCTATCTGTAAGTGCTGCAGAACCAGCGAGCTGTGGGCCTCTCTGGTATTTATATCTCGATAGTCCTTGTGAGCAATGACCAGTTCAAAGAAACGCGGTGGGTGCCGAGAGCCGAGGACTCTCCGCACAGCTGTTAATAGAGCGCTGTAAAAGCTCTTCCATAAGTTCTATGGAAGGTTTATGAATGTCTTATAGTTGGCTCATTGTAAGTGAGCAGGATTCACTGCGAGACGGTTCTACAAACATAGACAATCCCTTTCAATGAATTGGCAAATTAAGTGAATTAAAAACCTTTCTGCAGGTGAATTAATAGGCAAAGTTTACATGTTGCATTTCACCAAAACATGACAATTTATTTCTAACACTTGAATGTATAGTAGATTGTTTTGTTTTATTGGCAGAGGAGAAGTAAACAACATTTTGCTCTGGAGCTGAAAAACAAACCGCGTTAGTGCTTACCCTTGTTCTATATTATATTAGAGTAATGTGTTTGCACTGCGTATGTCCGCGTGTTGGGCTGCATACAGGACTGTAGACAACATGTTGTTGTTTGTTGTCCACTTAATGAAGAGTATTTTTCCTTACAGGTTAAATGTGCAAAATAGACCTTAAGAGTCTATAACCTCTGTGCTATCTGTAATCATTTTCTGTATACAATGTTATAGCAGCGTTTATATAACGCCTATCCTGAAGCTCCTGCCGTCGCTGGTGGGCCTGGTATCTTCTACTCTTTATTCTGGCTTCATTGGTTTCAAATAAAGTATCATTTATACACTCCGGCTCCTTACGGAACCTTTACATACTGAAAAATTATTCTTCTAAAGAGTGTGTATAGAAAACACCTCGGATATGATAGGGGTTATATTTACAAAGACAGGGTCTATTTGCAAATGTAATCCCTAATAAATAATACATTCCCGAAAGTGGAGTTGGTATTTAATGTAGTTGTACTGTAGTCACAACTGTTCTGATATTTATTCTCCCAGAAACAAGTAACTGCTAAGTGTAAGGATAACGATCTCTCCCAACCAGTCCCGCCTGGCGGTCACACATGTGACACATTTGAGTGATAGGCTAGGTGGGCGCAGTGCGCTCTATGGGGGAGGAGCATTTCTCCAAGCACCACGTGAGCCGTTCCGCTCTTACGAACACTGAGGCGTTATTAGTGGTCAAAGAGCAGCGTTTATTGTGACGCGACCCTACTGTAAAAGTTAGTACAATACACAGTGAACCTGTTATCCCGAATTTAAACCTCCCTAATGTACTGAAAAAAAAACTTCACTCAAATGTTATATTGTTTAAAATTCTTTTGTGCTGTAATATTGTGAAAACTTTTTATTTCATAATGATGGACTTGTATGAATACATCATTTGAGGCATTAACGTAAATCTATCATAAATTGAGACCATAAATTTAGGCCAAGGACAATGGTTGCTCCCTATAGCTTTAATAAATGTCAGAATACCACATGTATGAATATTAATAAAGGCGGAAGCTGGAAGAACAATGCCAAGGAAAAGCCCAATTAATTTATTGGCATGGGCAGCAATCCTCTGTAATGAAAGTTGTCATGTGACCTCTGACTGATGGAGAATAAATACACAAGGGCAGCTCCGCCCACATGCAGGGCTCCTCCCGCCCACATGCAGAGCTCCTCCCGCCCACATGCAGAGCTCCTCCCGCCCACATGCAGAGCTCCTCCCACCCACATGCAGGGCTCCTCCCACCCACATGCAGGGCTCCTCGCACCTCTCCGATTGCCCCTGGATTCCCACTGTTCCCGCCATATTGCACTTTATTCTCATACTAACGGCTGAGTCCTCCCGCTGCTTGAGGAGTGAGAAATGAGAATTATTGTTGCAGGATGGACTTCAGAAAAGGCATCACCTCATTGGACAGGCTCTGTGGCCGTCCAATCAGGATGTGACCGTGCTGTAGTTCCACCTACCTAAGTATTTGAATTTCTCTTTGATTTTCTTGTCCTCAGCCATTGTGGGGAGAATATAACTCCGGAGGTACCAGTGAGTGTCTGTGTTAGTGGGGGCCGAGCACCGAGGGATCTATGCTGGGTGGAGTTCTCCTTTAGCTGCACTTAAAGATAAAGTGAATGTAATGAATGAGAAGAAGTGTCGGTAAGAACTGGAAGAATTTATATATTGCACAAAAAAAATCTATCTATATTTTGCTGGAAAGTCTATATTTTCCTACCTGGCTTATTAAGTGAATACTGTTAGGATGTATCTGGTTTCTGAGCTTTAATTTAAAAACATTTTGTATATTCTGAACAACAAAGAGAGGTGAGGACGGGTAAATTAGAAGTTTTGTGATATAAGTTGTGTATTGTATTGTGACTTTAGCGCGTTAATACTCTCATCCGTGTTCAGCTTTTGTGTTGTTGACATTCTGACCTCCACACACACGTAGGAGCTTTGTCTGTAACGCTGCAGGAAGAGAGGACTAGAAATTACTGTCTGAAAATAAAAGTTGTCTGCGCCATTACCTGCTCTGTAAACAAGTCCAAGGCTGTATCTGTTGTCAGTGAGGAGGACATCTCGGGCCTGATTCATTAAGGAAGGTAAATGCCGATACGCGAGAAGCGGACCATACGCCAGTGAGCGCGTCAAAATCCAAACTACAAAGGATTGGGCATATGCCCATAGTCAGTGTATAGTAACTGCGTGCCAAGCTGAAGCGCGCACAGCAGTGTCCGCTTCAGTCATCTGTCAGGTACATGTATCTCTGTCGTATCCCTTGCACCAGCTACAGGTCAGGTGTAAGTGCAGAGTGATACCGATGACGGTAATAACATCCTCATAAATGTATTTATAAGGGGGCGGGTGAAGAAACAAAAAACTTAATGACTATATTATTAACAGGTGACATTAATAGAATATTTTTTTTTTTTTGGGGACTTTATATTCCACATATGTATTATACGTACCCTGCAGTGTATTGTCTGTTAGAGCAGAGCGTAGCTAGACCCGTATTCATCACCAGACGTATCTTCACCTCCGCTCCTTGGTGAATATGGACGTGCGTATACCCGATGAACGTGTATTTTTAAAAAATACATACCTTTTGTGTGCCTTAATGAATCAGGTCCCTCATGTTTTATAAAAGAAACTATATGGGAAGCACATCAGTTAGTTAGGCAGAGTATATCACCAAATGGGATGTGGAGAATTCTAGAGCATGATAAATGCCACTATTATCGTCCTGACACTGAAAAGTTTGATTGATTGACAAGGGTTGGGCAGATTATGGGAGTGATTTATTTTGTCCTGATTTTTATTTTTCTTCTTTTAAATGTTGGGACATATGTAATAGTTGCACATGATTAGTTGATACGTGAGGCAGAAAATAATATGGACATCGGAAAACTTTGGGATAATATTGTTAGTGTACAACATGCAATTTACAAACAGTGTGTGGTGTTATATAGACTGTTCTGTATTGAAAATAAACTAAAATTCAACAATTTTATTGCGTAAACACATATTCACGTTACACATATTCACGTTACACATATTCACATTAGTTCTCAACTAGATTTTGTTTTTGTGTAAAATGTTTTGGCTTCTGAATAATTGAAAAATGCATATTATCCCAAGGGTCCCATCTCTGTCTTATTTCAATACAGTTTTGTACCTTTTAATGTCTATGTTCTTACATTTCAGTCTTAGATCTCAGTCTGTGGTTATTTTACTGTGAACTCTTAAAATGCTTACATGACATAATATGAATATTTTTTGTGTCACTGTGCAATACCAGGCGCTGTGCTCCATGTTCCTTACGTGTTATTTATTAAATTACCTATATCACCACTGGTGTCTGTGTTGTGATTTTGTTACACGTAGACCAGATACGCCAACACTGACATCCTCCATAAATGTATGATATAATGTTTTCCTTTTTTATATATAAACCAAGCGTATTGTTATAACATATAAAGTGTTTGGGGGATTTTTATGTTGAATACTTTTATTATTTTTTCTCAGTGAATATGTTTTGAAGTGGGTGGGAATGGAACCAACCTTTAGCCAGTCAGTCATTAGACCATTAAGACCTTTAGCCAGTCAGTCATTAGACCATTAAGACCTTTAGCCAGTCAGTCATTAGACCATTAGGACCTTTAGCCAGTCAGTCATTAGACCATTAAGACCTTTAGCCAGTCAGTCATTAGACCATTAAGACCTTTAGCCAGTCAGTCATTAGGCCATTAAGACCTTAAGACAGTCAGTCATTAGGCCATTAAGACCATTTAAAGTCGTCATTAAAATATATGTGTAAAAAAGGCCTCTATGTGAGACAGAGTTAATATATGCATTTTGTTACCAAGTCTATTCGCCTGCAAACAGGATTATTGCTAATTGTTTCCTGAAATGCTGGTGTATTCTTTTATATCATGTGACTATATCTCAGTTCTTTAATCAAAATTTAGCAAAGCAGATTTTACATTATACAAACATATTACTGTATCTTCATCTATTCCACCCACCAGACGAGTGATTCAAAATATACCTCAAAATTGAGCATGAACTTACAGAAACAAGAAAATAGGGTTTTGAATGCCCTTCGTCATGCAGAGCTAACAGTAGTGGGATCCTAGACGTTCAAATAGTGGAGGGGGAATGTCTGATAACCAGACCACTAGAGGGGAACCCAGAGTCTCTTTTGCCTTCAGAAGGTGCCCTTAGGATTCAGATGCCTCCAGGACTTACCAGCATGAGGTACCTGAAACTCTGCAGGTTAAATGAGGGTGACCGTGCTAGGATGTCACACCATGGCTTCTTATAACGTCTCTCCGGGAAGGAAGGTATGAATGTAGGTAAGTGTCAGCCAGATGTTCCGCACAGACCACAGGATCAGTCTGCTGAGCCTAATGGCTAAACAAAAGCTGTATAATGAAAGGTAGCAGCTTAACATCAGACCTGGACCTGACAAACCCTAAATATACAAATGAGAAATGGACTGAGACACACTGTAAGGGTAAAACTTGTCTGGCAGGGTTATGCAATTGGCACTGAGACTAATAAAGTGTGTATACCACAGGTTTCTGTGTGCTCTGTAAAACCAAAAATCAAAGAGATGATTACTTGTTTATTTTTAGAATGTATTTTGTTTCATATTTTTAACTATAGTAATTATTGGATTCCAGTGTGAATTTATTGCTTATTCAACTGTTTTCTAAATCTTATTGCATAGATCTGGTGGTCCTATGATTGGTTTATATAGGATCATGTGACCTATTACTACTCATTAAAGAGACTATATCCCCAGAAGAAGTCCTACAGGTGCCGACTTACCTCCTAGAAGCTGCCGCTTACTCCTGGTGCATTTATCCAAACACATTTTTGCAAAGATAAGCTAATTATAAATTCATTTTTCCACCCCAAGCAATAAATAATGTTTGCCCCATAATTCTTAGGTTTATTGGGCCACCTCTTATGTTATGAATGGCAAAATAGCTTAAGCATCACAATAGCAAACCTCATATCTCGTCTATCAGAACCATGGTGTTTTTATGGCAATTTTCCCGGTGGTTTGCAAAACCGCTTCTTTATACATCTCGCGCTTTGTATTATCATGGCTAAATATAGGGAGGGGGACTTGTAATGTTGCGCTTTACAAAACGGCGATTTTTTTTCAATGGTTTTCTATCAGTTCGCCCTTCATACAGTTGAGGTTTTCAAAACCTCCCAAAAGAATTGTCGATAATCGATTTTCACTAAGCACAGGTTCATACCTTCTCCCTGTAATAAACGGAAGTTAACAGTTAATTCCGATATGTTAGTATTGTAGAATGAATTTGAATGAATATATTTGGAATACCGGTGACCATTACACTCTGTATTTCCGCCAATGTGTGTGTATATAAATAAGATTATAGAGGCCAATTACATACTTGTTTAGATGCCGATTGTGAGTTCGCACCTTTTACGCCTGGTCAGGAGACAAATCGTAATCGGGACAATTTGTTCAATCACATCTCGCACGATTAGTCTAGAGCCAGATAAATTGATGTTTCTCTGTGTCCTAACTAACACAGTTGACCACTAATTAACTGTACATAGTTACATTGGACCTGGGAGCTGAGCTATGTAGGCTAATTTGGGATCCCTAAGACAGAAACCGACCTCTTTATCATTTATTATTATTATTATTATTATTATTATTATTTTATTTATTTAAATAGCACCAGCATACTCCATATCGTGTCTTTTTTATATATTCATTACAGGTAACAGTGGGTCGGTTATATAACGGGTTTGATAAGAGTTGTGTGGTTATTGCCCGTTGCAGAAAGAAAGCCTTCCCGTGGGGACGCATTAGTGGGTACTCCCTGTCTATGGGGGTCGTAGTACAAGACAAATGTTTAGGAAGGCTGCATAGAAAGATGTCTCGTAGTCATAGGTGTTGTTTATTCGTTTCCGAATTAAAATATCAGAAACCCCAATAATTTATTTGTGTATTGTCTAATTAAGTCATTAATGGTCATTAGGAACTTGTCTATTCGTTTTCCCACTTCAACAGGAAATCATGTTGCCACCTTGGACTGGAATATCGCAAATGGTGATACATAGTATCAACTTGGAAGGTGTACCCATATGTAGAGTATGTGACTACACCAAATAGGGCCATATGCACAAAAATTAAGTGGGTGCATCCTTGTGTTTTTCTGATCAATAAATGATCCTCAATGTGTTTTTTTTTAACAATGTTATCTCCGATCCCCCACATTCCTCCTACCTCTAATGTCCCATCTCACTAAGACAGAACCCCCCTATTATGAGGTCTGAGCAGCTGGTGGTCACACAAGAGACCAATACTACTGAGGAAAGTGACTGAAATCCATCTCTCTTTTATGACACGTTGTGCTCATGTCACAGTGAGTGACCTCACAGATTCCAGCTTCTGAGTGGAACCTTCCACGGCTGAGACCAGTAGTGGACAGCTAGCAGGAGAGTCGGTCATCGTCTTAGTATCTCTAAGGCTCATTGTCCCAAACGCTCCTCATGAATTTCGATTTGAAAGGCCTGAAGAACGGCAATGGAAAACTTCTGGAGCAGAATGAAGAGCTCCGAAAGATGATGGCGCTGATGCAAGAGAACCTGGAGCTTCGATACGCTCTGAAGAATCACGAGATCAATGATCTGAAGTTGTCCCCAACAGTTCACGTTGGGACAAGCAACGGACATCACTCTGAACATGGTGTAGCTGCCTGCCTGGACGGCGCTCACCGTAGAAGGTCAAAGGAAGGTCATGAACACGCCGGCCATAGAGACGTTAAGATGCATCTTGGAGCGGATGTTTGGGAGACAAATCATGGTGAGATCCCTTCCAGTAGGACTTCGTTGCAGAGAGAAGTTTACCAATACCGTTCCCCACTCCGTTCATCAGATGATCTGCACTTACCAGGTCAGTAAGACGAGACTCACCATTACTAGCTTACTGCAACAGGGTACAGTATTAAATAAACATATAGGAACCCAGGGGGCATTTATAAATATTGTGTAAAGGAAAGAAGTGGAGTTGCCCCAACCGAATGTTTGATTTTGTTTTCTAGCCTGCACAAGGCAGAGGGAGGTGGTTCGTGGGCAATGCCACAATTTTCTCTGCGTCAGTGATTATAAATGTCCCGTACGTTGTATAGTCAGGGTGGGATTTATCACCAGGTCAGTGATCCCAGCAATAAGTAGGGGTCTTCTTACCAAAAAAATCTTGTTCCATTAATTAAATAAAAAAAATTGAATTATTATACATATTTTCTAAGTATATAATATATATATTTTTTAAATATATCTAAATTATTTAGAATATTAAATAAATCATTTTAGACAAACGAAAATTTCTTTACTCTGGAAAACAAAACGAAATCGCTCCGATATTTGTCCAATAGGCTTCCCCAAGCAGACGGCTGGCATTAACCCTGCTGATAAACTGGGAGAAGTGATATTGAACACTATTTATTAACAAGCCCTCTCTGCTTTACCTCTAACACCATTATTGATCTTACTTATGGGGCTGCGACAAGATGTTAAAGCGTTTTATTTGCTGCAGATGTCATCATTCTTCTCTATTGCTGAAAATAATTTTTGGTCAGTGACTACTCTCTTTACACTTAGATATCACAATGATCTATCTCATATACTGGAGATGTGACTAAATTTTTAATGAATTTTTCAGTTATTAAAATATCTCCTCTAATAATGCTCTGATCTTTCACCTGTCACATTTTAGGTTCGAACAACATGGCTGACGGCCTGACGGCTATAGACAAGGCTCTGAAACATTTCCACTTTCAGAATTCCATGTGTAACTGCGACAAGACAGGGGAATAAGATACACTGTTTAAATCATTACAAATCTATATGACAATCTTCATATAAATGCAAATTTAATAAAATTTTCAGAAAAGTGTCTGAATCTGTTCATAATTTTTGGAGATTCAACTTATTACTTACTATAATTAACATGTCCATCACTCCTCCGGCAGGTTGCCATGTTAGGAGGGAGGAACTTCTCTAACAGAGCAGGCAGAGTGTGAGTGACTGATTTGTGGACTTGATGTGCAGAAATCCTTGTGGATTGGTTGATTGATACATATTCAGGTCAGGGACTGTGATGTCACAGATGACTGCATTGTCAGCTTTTTGACTTGTATGAAATCCCACCTGGACCTTACCCTAAAAATGAAGGGGGGGGGGAGTTCAGCTTTCTTGTGAGGTCAGGGGGATGTAATTGTTACTTTTCATCAGTCCTGCAGTGGAATGTCAGGGTAACACTGAGTGTATTTCTCCTCCATTGAGCATTTACATTTTGAGGTCTAGTGTTCCTTTATCAACACAATGGATCTTTTGAAAACAACTTTTTTAATATTCCATCGGGCCCTAGTCAACATACTGGTTTGGGCCCCCTTCCCCCTCTATTGGGCAAAGAACACCCAAAACATAAAAATGGGTCAAGGTAATCTGGGCCCCCGAGTGCCCACTCAACCCAAGGCCAGAAAAATGGCTGCCTAATGGAAAATCTGGCCGTACCAATAACATTTCAAAGGAGGGGAGATGGAGTGAGAATGGCCTCATCCAACATGAAAGTACCAGTGAAGGATACAAAAAATAAAATAAAAAAGGTGTCTCCAGCGCAAAAAAAACAAAATGTAATGGCAGGCCCCTATATAGAAACTCTGATCTACCATCAAGTTAAAATCCAAATACTGCAAAAAAAAAAACATATACACACATTATATATATATATATATATATATATATATATATATATATATACATACATATATGGCGCTAATATAAATAATATAAACACATATAGTTCTACATCAATATCTTATGATGCATATATAGTCTCTATCGGGTCCTCTTTGAGACACAATTTCTTCAATCGCTTCAAAACATTGTAGAAGACGGTCCAATAGTCAGAAAGTAGGATATACCGATGGCAACAAGTACTGATCAGTCTAGAACCATAACGTTTGATAACGGAGGGTCATTCTTTGTTTTTCATGTATTCCCGTATCGTTATATGTAAGGGAAAAAAATCACAGAGAAAACATCATAGTGCATATTGTTGTAAAAAAAACCTTGTATTTGTGACATTCGTGATTCTTAACATGCAACATCTCACATCTCCCAGTGATAGTTTTCAAGATTTCCAAAATCCCCCCTAAGGAGTGCACACTTCCGAGAGTTTTCTTAGATCATAAGCCTGTATGAGGGAACGTATAATGTGTCCTGGGACTACTCCTTCCTATTGCACTTCAATGGTTAGCAAAGATCCATATGCGTACGAGTATATATGGGAAAAAAACAAGCACTCAGAGTGCATTATCTTTTTTCTAAAAAATAATTATTTCCAGATATCCAACATCTCACAATGAAAAATAAATATATATTAAAAATACAAAAAATACTTACATTTTCAGCAACAAATATGAGCACATCATGTTCACGTTGGACTCTTATCCTAAGGCAGATGATATACAGCGGGTAAAAAATACAAGTGAAGAGCCGGCTTTCTCCACGGACGTCCACCTCAGGAAAAAGAGCTGTACCAGACTGAGTGTGCACCCCAACCACCAACGCGTTTCAATCCTTTCAATCTTTATCAAGCCTAACGGGGCTCCTACCATTCCCTCATATTTAAACTAGAGCTAACCAATCACTAACAAACCAACCTGTTCTCTAGCTGCTGTAAAGTGTGTGGTGGTAGGGCATGCCGTTACTTGTGACAAGTTGTAGCTGCCAAACATCTGCAGAGTTACAGGCTACATAAGCAATGTCGTGACTGTTGTTATTCATCAACATTGTGGTTCATTTAAAACCATATTTTGCACAGTCTATCCCCAATGAACGTCCAGAAGTTGCTGTGATTCCTGTACCACAAAGCTGACAACCAAATCTTCCTGCAGTACAAAGGGGAGGATGTAGTTCTCTGTTAGACAGAAATGTCCTTTCTTGAATACAATATGGTAATTTTCTTTAACCCTGAGCACTTGCTTGGTGTCACATTAATATTAGCACTCTGTTTTAAACAGTAAAATGATATGTTATTTTCCCTACATACATTTAAGACTAATAAGTGCATGTTTACATTGCATATGTACATTATGGAGCCTTAGGCTGCAGAGCTACGTGTGCTCTCCTCTCCAGAGCTGGATTTAGACCTCATGGGAAGATACTGGTTTGGGGCCCCCCTCTCTGAAACAATCCACAGCACTATAATTTTTTAGCATAGCATATATTAACCTTTAACACCTACTAGAGAAGTCTCAACTTGTTACAAACATCGCTCTCAAAGTCGACATCATCACCTTAAGATATGGAAGAGGTGGGTTAGAGCCAGGATTTTAATTTTCTTAAGATCCATGATAACATCAGCTGAAGAAACAACATAACCTTAAAATAAGACATTTAAGAAGTTTGAAACTCGCAATTTTCGTTTTTGGCAAAAAGGTGACTAGATCTAAGACATTCTAGGACTTCACGGACATGAAACCGGTGTTCTGAAACATTAGAATTCTTGATAAGAACATCTTCCAGGCAAACCACAACGAAACATCCCAGCAATTCTTGGAGGGTGTCATTTACTTTTTCTGATCCTTATTACATTGTAAACTTCTCGCAGGTCTATTTTGGAGAAGATTGTAGTTTATCTTAAACAGAGTAAATACAGCCTGTTACTTATAAATAAGCACAGAACAAACTCTCTAGTAATTGCAGTCTCTGACAGCTGTAATGAATGAAAGATCTGCAGAGCCACTGGCAGTCTGTAGTACTTCACACAGCATACTAAACATTCAGATAGTTGCAACAGACACAGTACTCACACAATGCAACCTGGGTAATGTAGCGTATCCAATATTCCTGCGCACCTGTGTGTTTTCAGCAGGCAGAGTGATATAGAAATATAGCCAACAGACAATTGTTCTATGTATGCAGTTCTATGTTCAAGCTGCAGTACTCATCAAGAGAATTGAAAGTAAGCTGGATGCCAGTATGACGAGTTAATGTTTTTTTTTTCTCAAGACACAGATTCTGAAGTCTTTGTTGTTTGCCAAGATACGGCGCCTGAAGTCTCTTTCCAAGGTAGAAGAGCCAGATTTATAGCAAAAACCGGTAAACAGAGAAATCTCTGATAGGAGGCTGTGCAGGAGTCCACAAAAAAACTCTATTACTGATTAATAAGCATAGAACAAGAGGAGGTCCAACCAGGTGAGGAGAGAAGCGCATCCTAATTTAATAAACAAGGTGTGCAATGATGCATGCTCACAACAGCTGAAGAAGTAATGTCAACATACACAGTCAGTGGACTCATGCTCAAAGTCATCAAACAGCCAATATCCTAATTCACGGCCACAACAAATGGAATATCAGGAATTTGTGGGGCTTTAACTCCTTTACAGGTAGGTTCAGGAACTCTTATCACAATTAACAGGCAAATAGTACATTTTTTAGGTTTAAAATCCAGACAGGTCATATTGTCGTGCGATATAGAGTGTAATAGAAATGTATTATGATCATGCCCAGTGGTCAGGTCATGTTGGAGGTGTAGTGTCCTATGTCTGTATAGAGTGCAATAGAATTGTATTATGATCATGTCCAAGGGTCAGGTCATGTTGGGGGTGTAGTGTCCTATGTCTGTACACAGTGTAATAGAATTGTATTATGATCATGTCCAGTGGTCAGGTCATGTTGGGGTGTAGTGTCCTATGTCTGTATAAAGTGTATGTCACGAGCCGCGGCGGTACGCCGCATCCTGGCGTGATCTAGCAGCCGGGCGCGTGCTTTAGTTTCTATGCTCTGTTATTATTCTTTGGGATTATCCTTGTGGCATAGATGTAGGAGGGTGTAGGGACATCCTCCAACTCCAGGGGGAGCTCTCATATGATTTAAACCGGTTCATTTATATTTTTATACATTCTTCCTGGTTTATGTTATTACCTATGCCAGTTCTAGCTAGTAATTAATTAGCAGCCTCCTGAAGCTGATTGTCAGCCCTGTCCTCCTCTGTCATGATTGGCTCATAGTACTATTTAAGGCAGTGAGGTCTGAGCCTCACTGCCGGTTATAGCGTTCTGTTCACAGTACTGCTGCCTGCTTCTGAGCCCTGTTGGTGTTTAACCTCTGATTGTTCCCTCGTGTATGACCTCTGCCTGTACTCGGATTCTGAACATTTGTCTGTGATCCTTATATAGATAGCACCTGTCATCTCCACCTGTGCTTGGCCACTCCGCAGATCTCTGACCGGACCCTACTTCATGTATTACCTCCTGTACCTGTGCGCCGCCGTGTGGACATAAACTTGTTCTACACTGAGTGTAAGTCCTGGGGGTATCCGAGTACCTGTGATCACGAGTATCTAGTCTCTACGGGAAAGGCGGCTGCTATAGGTGAAGACCTCTACCGCATAGTTGTATAAGTTTATCCCGCATTGGTGACCATAACATTATAACCGGCCAGTGAAGATTGGAGGTAATTCTGTCATGGACAACAGCGGCCCGAACCTTTCTCCAGCCCAGGTCCTGGCTAATCAGATCCAGGCTATATCCCAAGTTGTACAGGATTTATCTCATCCCTGTCAGCGCAAGAAGAGTCCTCCAGAAACCCGCAGCTTCAACAGGAATCCTCTGGCATCATTACGGAGCCAAAACTGAACTTGCCCGATCGTTTTTCGGGAAGCAGACCTGCCTTCCGTAATTTCAAGGGGAGTTGCAAGTTATACTTTCGCCTGAGACCGCGCTCCTCTGGTTCAGAACAGCAGAGAGTCGGGATTGTAATCTCTCTGCTCCAGGGTGATCTCCAGTCCTGGGCCTTCTCCCTTCCTTCAACGAGCCCACGTGGGCAGCACGGTGGCTCAGTGGTTAGCGCATCTGCCTCACAGCACTGGGGTCATGAGTTCAATTCCCGACCACGGCCTTATCTGTGTGGAGTTTGTATGTTCTCCCCGTGTTTGCATGGGTTTCCTCCGGGTGCTCCGGTTTCCTCCCACACTCCAAAACATACTGATAGGTTAATTGGCTTCTATCAAAAATTTACCCTAGTCTATGTGTGTGTGTGTTAGGGAATTTAGGCTGTAAGCTCCAATGGGGCAGGGACTGATGTGAATGAGTTCTCTGTACAGCGCTGCGGAATCAGTGGCGCTATATAAATAAATGGTGATGATGATGATGAGCCCATCCTTGCAAACCGTGGGTGCCTTCTTCCGGGCCTTGGGTCTGCTATACGACGACCCAGACAGAGTGGCCTCAGCGGAGTCTCATCTCCGGGCACTAAGGCAAGGACGCCGTACTGCAGAGGAGTACTGTGCGGAATTCCGGCGATGGTCACCTGATAGTGAGTGGAATGTTCCGGCGCCGCAGAGTCAGTTCCGCTTAGGCCTTAATGAGCAAATCAAGGACTCCTTAGTATTGTATCCTCCACCTACCTCAATTGAAGATTTGATGTAGCTTGCAATCAAAATTGATCGCCGAATTAGAGAGAGGAAGACTGAAAGAGAGTCATCTGTACCTTCTTGCTCACCACCCAAGTCTGGTTCTACCTTCCTGGACTCCCCTGAACCTATGCAGTTGGGCGCTTACCGCCTGCCTCTGCAGGAACGTTCCAGACAACGCTTTCTTGGTCTCTGCTTGTATTGTGGCCAATCGGGCTACCTAGTTCGTTCCTGTCCTAGCAAGTCATGAAACGCCTAGACCTAAGCGCTGGTGAAGAGGTGTGCTTAGGTCTCCAAGTAATCTCTTCAGAAAATTCTTTGTTTATCCCTGCACGTCTAGCCTTCAGACATCGTTCCACTGAGTTGTCGGCCTTCCTCGATAGTGGTGCAGCAGGTAACTTTCTGGACATCCTTTTGCCTCAAACACTTGGGATTCCTGAAGTCAAACTGGATTCGAGCATTACCGCCTGAGGCTTGGATGGTAATCCCCTGGTTGGGGGTCGAATACTCGCTAAGACTCCATTGGTTCGCTTATCCGAGGCGCTCTCCATACTGAAGAGCTCACATTCTTTCTGATCACCTGTCCCTCCGCTCCTTTGATTCTGGGGTATCCGTGGCTGCAAAGTCATAATCCCCTTATTAATTGGAAAAGGGGGGAGATCATCCGCTGGAGTCCAGAGTGCTCTTCCTCATGTCTGACCCTACCACTCAGAACTCTACAGTCTAGTCTAGAATTGTTGCCTGCACCTTACCTGGACTTCAGTGATGTGTTCTGTAAACAGAAGGCTGACTCTCTCCCACCTCATTGGGACTATGACTGCACTATCGATCTTGTACCAGGTTCAAAATTGCCCAAAGGGCGTCTGTATTCCTTGTCTGCCCCAGAGACTCACGCTATGGAGAAGTACGTAGAAGAAAATCTAAAGAAAGGATTTATCCATCTCTCCAAATCACCAGTAGGTGCCGGATGTTTATTCGTGGCCAAAAAAGATGGCAGTCTGAGAACCTGCATCGACTACCGTGGCCTGAATAAAATCACAGTTATAAACACTTACCCGCTGCCCTTGATTTCTGTTTGTTTCACCAGCTCAAGTCAGCCACCATATTCTCTAAGATCGAACTGCGGAATGCTTATAATCTCATCCGCATCAGACAGGGAAACGAGTGGAAGATGGCCTTTAATACCCTCTCTGGGCATTATGAATATCTCGTGATGCCATTTGGATTGTGCAACGCCCCGGCAGTATTTCAAGATCTCATCAATGACGTCTTACGTGAATTCATGGGTAAAACCATGGTGGTTTACTTGAACGATATTTTAATTTACTCTCTGTCCTTGTCTCAGCACCGCCAACAGGTTCCGGAAGTTCTGGAGAAGTTACGCCAAAACCACGCCTAAGCGAAATTGGAGAATTGCGGGTTTGAGGTCTCCAGGCTGGCCTTCTTAGGTTATATTATTTCTTCATCCGGTTTCTCCATGGACCCCAGTAAAGTTCAAGCAAGTCAGGACTGGGTCCTTCCTACAAACCTCAAGGCAATTCAAAGATTCCTTGGCTTCGCCAATTATTATCGGATGTTCATAAGCTCATTTTCTTCCCTGGTGGCTCCTATCACTGCCCTCACCCGGAAGGTTGCAGACACGGCTAATTGGTCTTCAGAAGCCTGGGCGAGCTTTACTGCCCTTAAAGCCGCCTTCACATCTGCACCTGTTCTCAGGCATCCAGACCCTGGGCTCCCGTTTATTGTGGATGTGGACGCCTCAGATGTAGGAGGGGGTGCCATTCTTTCTCAAAGAGATCCACAAAGCAAAAAATTGCATCCATGTGCATATCTGTCCAGAAAATTCTCGCCTTCTGAAATTAATTATGATTTCGGGAATCGTGAATTGTTGGCCATCAAGAGGGCCCTCGAAGAGTGTCGGCATTGGTTAGAAGGAGCAACCCATGTTATGACAATCTTCACTGACCACAAGAACCTTCAGTATATTCAGACCGCCAAAGCTCTAAATCCTCGGCAGGCCGGCTGGGCTTTGTTTTTCACCCGGTTCAACTTTCTCATCACTTACCATCCAGGATCAAAGAATACTAAGGCTGACTATCTGTTCTGGCGCTTTATGGCGTGCCATTCTCAGCCTCCTGACCCACAACCTATTATTCCTTCCACCTCTATTCATATCGTTCTAACCCAAGATCTTCGGGCCACACTCTGGGCCACTTCCAGAAGATTGCTCCAGCTCAGACTCCTGCTAATAAATTGTTTGTTCCGGTTCATCTGAGGAAGTCTGTCCTTATTGAATGTCACGATAATCGCTCAGCAGGTCATCCTGGAATCCATAGGACCATAGAATTACTTTCCCGCTGGCTTTGGTGGCCCACCTTGTCTTCTGATGTGGAAAGGTACGTCCGCGCCTGCCCAGAATGCGCCAGGAACAAATTCTCCGGAATCCGTTCTCCTGGTCAACTGCTACACTTGCCAACTCCAAGCAGGCCTTGGACCCATATTTCTATGGACTTTATAGTCGACCTCCCATTGTCCTCAGGTCATAACACCAGTTGGGTAGTCGTTAATCGATTCAGCAAGATGGCACACTTTGTTCCCTTACCCAAGTTTCCGGTTGCCAGAAGTTTGGCCACCTTATTCATCACTCATATCTTCCGTCTCCACGGCCTCCCAGAGGACATCGTCTCGGACCGAGGGTCCCAGTTCATTGCACAGTTTTGGAGGTCTTTCTGCAATTCCCTCGGAATCAAGATCAGTTTGTCCTCAGCTTACCACCCTCAGTCAAATGGTCAGACGGAAAGAATCAATCAATCCCTGGAGCAGTTCCTGCGCATTTATGTTTCCAAGTACCATGATAACTGGTCCTCTCTCTTACCCTGGGCAGATTTTTCTTATAACAATACTTGCCATTCTGCAACACGTACCTCCTCGTTCTTCTGCAATCTCGGGTTTCACCCGAAAGCTAACTCTTTTTCTTCTGCTGTTACAGTTGGTGATTCTGGGACACCTACTATTAAATCCCGGTTGAAGTCCGTCTGTCAAGCCTCCCTCAGATCCAAAACCTTCGCTGACGGTCATCATTGTCCGTGTTCATTAAAAGTGGGGGATCAGGTCTGGTTGTCCACACGAAACATGAAATTGAGGCAACCCTGCAGGAAACTAGGGCCCCGATACATTGGACCATTTTCAATTGAGAAAAGGATGTTATGTGCGTATTGTCGCTAACCAATAACGATTGTCGAACCTCGAGTTGTGTTTCCAAAGCACAGAGATTTATTCGCAAATAATAGAATATATATATATGCTCAAGCGAAGTAATAGTAAATACAGCCGTTATTTATCGCAGGCGCTCTGGATCCAGTGCAGTCATTTAATCCTGAAGTCTGGGGACAAGATGTCTGCCCTCTGGATCACAAGCTGCTGCTTATATACACAATCACATACAGTAATACAATGAAGATGGAATAGCTTGCATCTATTGGTCCAGGTCTCAGGAAGGTCCAAGGGGTCGTCATCATTGGCCAGTTCATACAAAGGAATCCAAAGGAGGGGGTCATCTCAGCAGGGGGTATGCTCTGCTCTTCCCGCCAAGATTCCTTAGTCTTAAGTAGTTCATAATTCCCTATCATTCATAACTTGTGTATACACTCTGCGATTCCCTCGCAGAGTGAACCAAACAGTAGGATATGTGACAAGGTTCATTATGATACCACTCATGATGTTATTCCTTCAACCCGTTCCGTGTATTTCACTAATATGCATGTAACTCTGATATAACATATAAATACTACTATATTTCGACATAACTGACTATGTGTTGCAACTACCATTAATGTGTACTATTTTATAAGTATGCGTGTTTGTGCGAATGTATGGTAAAAAACCGATTACTGTTGCTGCCACGTGTAGTGGATGCGTATGCCCTTTCACGCCGTAGCGTGCCCTTGTACGCCGTAGCGTACCGTACGCATCTTTTCAGACAAAGACAACCAAGTTTGCTAGACTTTAATTGAAATGACTTTATCCAATTTGCTGACTTCGACAGTTCCACCCTTTGATAGTGTAATAAACTATCACCCAATCACCGTTTCAAGTTCAGGATTATACAATACTTCTCCACAGACCATGATCTCGGTATCTGGTACCACCCTTTCAGTCTCTTTCTCAGTGTTACTCTTATGAGACCGTTTTCCACACTTCAACACAGTAGGAACACATTTGACAACTAAACCAATTGCTAAGATGACACCCAGTATAAGGAGTAGGAGCTTTCCTACACTCGCAATCATTTCCTGTACCCACTCCCCCAGACCGGAGAACCATTTTGCTGGGTTCAACCATGAGATCCAACCCGCCACCTTTTCCCCGACCTCATATAACGAAGAATTATGGCTCTTTCGAAATTCCCATTTCAGCTGTAAAATTTCATCCATCTTCCGGTCTATAACCTCTTTAGGGTCATCCGTATTATTAGTAATGTACGTGCAACATTTGACACCGAACTGGATGGCCAGTGTCACACAGTACCCACCAGTAATAGAGGTGAGATAATTTAGTACCAGTCTATGTTGCACCAACTCTTTCTTGTACGCTTGTAGCTCCCTTCCAGTATACCTGAAAGTGTCATCATACATCTCGGTGATATTATCTATTAATTTAGCTAGGTCTTGGATATATTTAAAGTTTAATGTTCCCCGAGCGGTCCTGGTGAGTTCTAGAGCAACCATAACTTGGAAACCAGCAGTTTCACTAATCAATTTTGTAGCTATGGGTTCCTCACCAGGAATCATATTTCTCTTGCCACGGTGTTCATACTGTGTGTGTATGTATGGTGGTGATGTAGTCTTGTGAATACCAACCATTTCTTCATGAGTAACAGTCATGATTTCAGGAACCAGTTTAGCTAAGAAACACAAGCCCTTGGAACTCTGAGTCACCCAGGAATAAGCTTTTCTTCCACAAACAAAATACACATCCTCAGGGAGAACATAAGGAACAGTATGCCCATGAATTATATCACACAGAGTTTTGATAAAACTACCCATGCCTAGTGTCTCCATCTGCTCTAGACACGTGTCGGCATTAATGACATTTTCACATTTATCTGTAGAGACTTTTCCAATGGATACCTTCTTATGTTTGGTTATACGCCCTAACTTGTGACTTCCATCAACATTCCTGCCTAGTAGTGACCTTGTGAGTCTTCCTCTAAAATGAGTGTGGCGAGCCATTTTCTGATCTGATAGGTCAGCCTCCCAATTCTCCAGGCGCTTTGCATGAGATATGTTTAGGCACAGCAAAGATCTGCCTATGGAGTATTGTAGAAGCGTCAGACTAGGGGACCTAGTGTTATTGTACCTCCCTACTATGGGCCTCCCACCCCTTAATTCGAGTACTTCGGATATGTTTAGCGGGAATGGCACTAGTCCTATGTTATGCTGCCCTTGAGGCACGTGAGAGCACACCCAACACTCGGTTTGGTTTAGCACCTTACCCACCAGGGAGTGATAATCCTCCAAAGGATGCCCGCCTATATTCAGAGTACTGGGGGACTGGCATCGTTGGATGCATCTCTCTTCAACTAGGGAGTCGCAGAACTTGCAGATACAATACTCATCAGACAATAGCCCCTCACACTGCCTCCGAGTTCCTGAGCTAGCAGACCTTTTCATAACCCCTGGACCAAGTTTGCTAATGGGCTGCTCAGAGTATCCTATTAACTTTTCTTCGGCCTCCATTTCATCCGTATCACTCCCAGAACTCTCCTCCGTCCTCCATCCTCCCTAGAATGTCCTAGAAAAAGTAAAAACAAGGAAAATCCTGGAACAAAAGAAAAACAAAAACCGCCACTCCATCGCTGGAAAGATAGTTCTGAGGCAACGTCTCTGGTTCAGGTGTCTCAACTGCAGGCTTTATGTCTCCCGGAACAGGCTCACAAGTGACAGCTCTATGTCGTCGGTCTGAGTTTTGTCTTGCACTTTCTCCGGATTATGGACTCTCCTGCAGTGGGTGGAATGGACCCAAGTGTCTCTCTCTGCAACCTTCAGTGATGTAGTACTGGTCAGCAGCACTTGGTACGGGCCTTCCCAACGGTCTGTTAAACAACCTGAACGTAAGAAATTGCGGATCATAACATAGTCTCCAGGTTCAACATCATGACAGTTCGTCTCTGGCATACCAGGTGACAGCATTTTTAGGTTTTTTTGTTGTTGTTTCAGCTGTCTACTCATTCTTATAAGATATTGTACAGTCACTTCATTATTACACTTTAAGTCGTCTTGTGGACTCACGATCAAATGAGGTTGTCGTCCGAACAGTATCTCAAAGGGGGACAGATTAAGAGGAGGTCTAGGAGTGGTTCGAATGCTATGGAGGACCAACGGCAAAGCCTCAGGCCATGCCAACCCAGTTTCAGCCATTATCTTACCCAGTTTGTTCTTGATAGTACCGTTTACTCTCTCCACCTTACCACTGGCTTGTGGTCGGTAAGGGGTGTGAAGTCGGCTACTGATTCCCATGAGTTTACACATATTTTGGAAGATATCACCAGTAAAATGGGTACCCCTATCACTTTCAATGATTCTAGGGATACCGAACCTACACACAAAGTCTTGTACAATTTTCTTTGCAGTGAACACAGCAGTATTAGTGGCTGCCGGATATGCTACTACCCAACCGGAAAACACATCAATACACACTAACACATACTTTAGATTCCTGCACGGTGGTAATTGGATATAGTCAATTTGTATTACCTGATAAGGTCCGTCTGTAGGAGGGATGTGGGATGGCTCAGTTGGAATAGTTTTCCCAACATTTTTCCTCAAACAAGTAAGACATGACATTGCTTTCTTACCAGCCTGAGAGGAAAATCCAGGAGCACACCAGTATGCTCTCACCAGTTTGCACATACCTTCTTTACCCAGGTGAGTCAGGCCGTGTGCTGCTTCAGCCAGGCTTGGATAGTATGTTCGGGGAGCTACAGGCTTACCTTGTCCATCCCTCCTGAGGACTCTTGACCACATCCCTTCGCCTTCCAGACCGCCTTTTCCTGCAGGGAACACAAATCTTGCATTTCAATTAATTTCTGCATGTCTAATGTCTGAAAAACCATCATAGTCTCGGTCGATACAGTCATGGGTTGCCCTGCTGCCCATTTAGCAGCTTTGTCTGCCCTGTTGTTGCCCAATGACACTGGGTCTTCTTCAAAGGTATGGGCTTTGCACTTTATGACGGCTACTGTTCTGGGTAACTGTATCGCTGTCAAAAGTCCTTTTATGTGTTGTGAGTGTGCCACTGGCGTACCTGCTGCTGTCGTGAAGTTTCTAAGACGCCAAAGGGCCCCAAAATCGTGCACTGCCCCGAAGGCGTACCTAGAGTCAGTATATATATTGGCTGATTTACCCTCTGCCAATTCACACGCTCTCTTTAGTGCTACTAGTTCCGCCACCTGGGCTGAGTGAGGTGGACCAAGTGGTTCAGCTTCTACCACATCCTGATCGTCTACAACAGTGTAACCAGTACATAGCTCTCCTGTCTCTGTCTGTCTATGGCAACTTCCGTCTGTATAAAACGTAAAATCTACATTTTCTAAGGGGGTGTCACGTATGTCGGGCCTTGCAGTAAAGGTCTGATTCAGGTGTTCCATACAGTCATGCGTGTCCGTATTCTTGCCTAACTCATCATCAACCAGGGTCTCCTCACCTCCCACCCTTTGTGTCTCTAGAGACACATACGGAAGGTATGTAGCTGGATTTAAGGTGCTACATCGTTTGATGGTGATGTTTGAGGGTGCCATCAGGGCTAGTTCCCACTTTGTGAATCTAGCTGAAGAAACATGTCTGGTTTGGGCTGAATTTAACAGAGCTGATACAGCATGGGGTGTATAGATGGTTGAATTATGTCCTAATACTACATCCTCGCTCTTACTTACTAGAAAGGCCGTTGCTGCTACACTTCTGAGACATGTTGGGAGTGATCTTGCCACATTGTCTAATTGTGCACTGTAGTATGCTACCGGTCTGCTAGCGTCACCATGTTTCTGTGCAAAGACACCTGCTGCACAGCCATCAGCTTCTGTACAAAATAGCTCAAAAGGCTTTTCATAATCAGGTATTCCCAATGCCGGTGCTCTGGTCAGACTATCTTTAAGATTAAAGAACGCTTGCTCTGACTCTTCTGTGTGTACAACACGTTCTGGTTTTGAGGAAGAGACTAGCTCCTGCAATGGTAATGCCAGAATAGAAAAACCTGGGATCCAGGACCTACAGTATCCACACATCCCCAAGAAAGTACGAATCTGCTTCTGGCTCTGCGGCAGAGTCATGTGTTGTATGGCCTCAATCCTGTCGGTTGTCAGGTGTCTTAGCCCCTTAGTGAGGCAGTGTCCTAAGTATTTGACCTTAGTCTGACATGGCTGTAATTTATCCTTTGCCACCTTGTGCCCTGTTTGTGAAAGATGAAGCAACAACAATTTAGTATCATGTAAACATGACGTAAAAGAATCAGAGCACAACAACAAATAGTCCACATATTGAATTAGAACAGACCCATTGTGGGGTTGAAAGGATTGCAAACAGTCATGTAAGGCTTGGGAGAAAATACTGGGGCTGTCAATGAACCCCTGGGGTAGTCTGGTCCATGTGTATTGCACTCCCCTGTAGGAGAATGCAAAAAGGTTTTGGCAGTCAGGGTGAAGAGGGACTGAGAAGAAAGCAGAACATAGATCAATGACAGTAAAATGACTGGCAGACGGTGGAATCTGCATGAGGATGACAGCTGGATTCGGCACTACAGGGAATTGGCTCTCAACAACTTTGTTAATTCCCCTTAAGTCCTGGACTAATCTATAGCCTCTCCCTCCACTCTTCTTCACAGGGAAAATGTGACTATTTGCTGTACTGGCTGTACGAATTAAAATCCCTTGTTGTATCAGTCTTTCAATAACAGGATATACCCCTAGTTCCACATCTGGTTTTAATGGATACTGTGGGATTTTTGGAGCTATCCTACCACTTTTTAGATTGACCATGACAGGGGCTACATTTGCCATCAGTCCAGTGTCCTGTCCATCTCTGGTCCATAGGGAACCTGGTATTTACAGCAACATCCCCTTTACTTGAGATGGACTTTGTTCTATAACAGGAGAGTGTAACATTAACCTTTGAGGGGTGTCCAATATGTCCTGTACCTCATGTGCAACCTTCTCGGGTATATCTAGGAACACACCATCTGAAGTACAGTATATGACACATCCTATTTTACATAGCAAGTCTCTCCCTAGCAAGTTAGTAGGAGCCGTTGCAGCTAAGAGAAACGAATGCTTAGTATGCAGAGGGCCGATAGTAACTTCAGCGGGTTTAGTTAGAGGATAATGTAACACTTTTCTTGTTACCCCCATAGCTGGAATAGTTTTACTGGTCACCTGTAGATTGAAAGGAGAGGTTATCACAGATCGGGCCGCCCCTGTATCTACAAGAAAGGTTTGTTTCCTACCAGCTATGTCAACTATCATTGTTGGTTCTTCACTCTGACTCTCAGTTAACCGCACTGGCTGTAGACTACAGGTATGACCTGACCCCTAGCGCTGACTATCATTTTCTTGCGCAGCATTTGCTGCTATAATATGCGCGGGTAGCTGTGTGTTCTCTTGCCTATGTGTGTTTCTCCATGGAGGATACCTATATGATTCCCCCCTTGATGTTTCTTTCCTTGCTTCTGGACAGAATCTCCTTATGTGTCCCTCTTTCTTACAGCGAAAACATACCATGACCTTTTTACTTGAGTTATATGCTTGGTATGATTGTGGTTGTGTGTGTATTCCTTCTAAAGCCTGAATACTCACCGTCATCAACCTATCACCTTTCTCTTCTTTCTTTCTAAAGATATTTTTGTCATGTTCCACAGCAGACTCCCTAAGAGAGTCTACTGTGATACCTCTCCAGTTAGGTAATGAGGTTTGTACTCTGGTTTTTAAATTTTTCCTAAGACCATCCATTAACACTCCTACAGCTACTTCCCTGTGATGTGGATCCTCTCTTATGTCAGTTACTCCGGTAAAGTGAGTTATTGATGCTAGCGCCCTAGAAAAATAGTCTGCTGCTGTTTCACTATCCTTTTGCTTAATGGTGAAAATCTTGCTCCAATTTACCACTACTGGAAAATAGATGGTTAAGTGTTTGACAATTTGTGCTATATTTTTTCGGTTAATCTCATCAGTCAAGGTGTCATCTTCCTCCAACAAACAATCTTCAATAAATTTTTGTATGTTAGTATTGGGAGGAAGACACGCCCTCAACACTACACGCCAATCCTTATTGGTTGGTTCGTGGGCATTTCCTAAGTCTTTAACAAATTTCTGACACTTTGCCAACTCTTTTCTAGGATCAGGGAATTCAGTCATAATGGAACGTAATTCTGATCTAGTCCAGGGACAATGCATTGTAACATTTCTTAAAGGAACTACACCATCCTTATCCGGTTTCCCATTGGGAACTGATATTGTGCGGACTGGGAACGCACCCTCTGGTTCACTGACTTCAGGGGACACTACAGGATTTGCTGGTTCTAGATTTAGAACGCTTTCACTCCTAGTAATCACGCTACTCTCACCTATCTCAGCCATTTTCTCATACTTGCGCTGAGCCTCTAGTACACTAACAGCATGGGCAATGGCCAAAATCACAGTGGGTTCATCTTCATTTTCAGATACACTTGATTGAAACTGGCTTAAAACAGGATACAACTTAGCAATTTTTCTATTTTCAGTTTTAACAACGGCTGTACTTACCCCTCCCGCCACATAAGGTGGCGGGGGCGCGCTTGCGCTGAGTTCGCCACGCTTCTCAACGGTTACATCCGCCTTGCACGCGCTTTTCGCCACGCCTACTTCCGGTTTGCATTCGCTGCTCTGCCACGTCTTTCCTTCCATTTGCCACAATTTTAAACAATCATTATGTCTATTTCTCTTTTTCGTTGACTTAATCAACCATATTTTATCTTTTACATTATTTAGTACCTCTGAACAAAAACTTCCTATTGTTGGGAAAGGCCTATCACAATCTTTGGTCATCTTGACCCACGTGTCGCAATACGCAGTTGCGTATGCACCATATTTCTTAAACATAAGATACCTAGCTGACCCCAACGGTCCTTCCTTAAGCAGCACAACATCAACCATCTCTAGCGTTTGCTTCGCACCCATTGTGAAAACAACCTATTTCTCAACGCTACGCAAAAAGACTTTTTACCTGTTCTCCTTTCAAACAGAACTTACTAGAGATTTTTATCCGTGAACGGTTTCACAGGCTACGCCCACACACCTCCTAACCCAGAAATATCACTATGGACAACAGAAATATCAGCTCCTCGATATCCTGGCTCTCCACAAAATTCTGTTGAGTATTACTGAACTGGTAGTACCGGAGTTTTATACCCGTTTGTACCAGCGTAATTCCTCTCAGCCGTTCAACCCAAGTCACCAGCACGGTTGCAAAACCATGTGGTCCGATCGCACCGCTTAGCAATACTAACTATCGCTAAACCTTGCGATTGCCCTTGGGGAGAAAGTTTCCAAAAGCTTTTTAACTGTTCTCTTTTCAAACAGGGCTTTTGTTGCCAGTATACCTGCCTTGTATACTACCTCGGTTGCAAGCCCACCTCGTCAAGCGGCAACCGATATCCCTGTCTTTTTGACAGTAAATCAACTTTCACTTCAAAATCATACAATCACCAAACACATACACCTAAGTTTTCTGCGCAGAAAATCAACAATGTTCCCAACAACAGTAATAGTGTTTCAGAGACTTTCACAAGTGATTAATACTATGCATGTATCGCTATCAAATTGATTGTTTAACCACGTGGCAAATCTACCGGAAGTTCGCGTACGCACAAAAGGAAATACACATACGCTGAGCAATGCCATACAGTTAAAACGCACAATGACAGTAAAAAGAAACAGTTTTCTCTTTTGTCCCTAGGTTCTAGTTAGCGTGCCCTAGATAATGCAAAACGGACATTCGGTTTCGCAACACAGAGTAAAATTCAGGTTTTGAACACCATGCGTTCTTACCCGTTTATGACGCGTCTCCACCCTTTGTTGAGGAACCGAAATCCGTTGGTCTTGCGTATCGTCGGCAACGAAACCTCCAAAGCTCACGAGCCCCCAAATTGTTATGTGCGTATTGTAGCTAACCAATAACGATTGTCGAACCTCGAGTTGTGTTTCCAAAGCAGAGAGATTTATTCGCAAATAATAGAATATATATATATGCTCAAGCGAAGTAATAGTAAATACAGCCGTTATTTATCGCAGGTGCTCTGGATCCAGTGCAGTCATTCAATCCTGAAGTCTGGGGACAAGATGTCTGCCCTCTGGATCACAAGCTACTGCTTATATACACAATCACATACAGTAATACAATGAAGATGGAATAGCTTGCATCTATTGGTCCAGGTCTCAGGAAGGTCCAAGGGGTCGTCATCATTGGCCAGTTCATACAAAGGAATCCAAAGGAGGGGGTCATCTCAGCAGGGGGTATGCTCTGCTCTTCCCGCCAAGATTCCTTAGTCTTAAGTAGTTCATAATTCCCTATCATTCATAACTTGTGTATGCACTCTGCGATTCCCTCGCAGAGTGAACCAAACAGTAGGATATGTGACAAGGTTCATTATGATACCACTCATGATGTTATTCCTTCAACCCGTTCCGTGTATTTCACTAATATGCATGTAACTCTGATATAACATATAAATACTACTATATTTCGACATAACTGACTATATGTTGCAACTACCATTAATGTGTACTATTTTATAAGTATGCGTGTTTGTGCGAATGTATGGTAAAAGACCGATTACTGTTGCTGCCACGTGTAGTGGATGCGTACGCCCTTTCACGCCGTAGCGTGCCCTTGTACGTCGTAGCACCTTGTACGCATCTTTTCAGACAAAGACAACCAAGTTTGCTAGACTTTAATTGAAATGACTTTATCCAATTTGCTGACTTCGACAAGGATAAACCCAGTGGCGTTGAGGCTTAAACCACCACCTTCTTTAAAAATACCCTGCACATTCCATTGCTCTCTTCTGAAAAAAGCTGTCTCTCCTAGCACGTTCAATCGGCCTTCTACAAATAGGCCTCGGCCTCTTCTTGTGAATGGAGATCGTGAGTTTACCGTTGAAAAAATTCTGGACTCAAGGAAAGTTCAAGGTCAGGTCCAGTTCTTAGTTCATTGGAAGGGTTGCAGCCCAGAAGAGCAATGTTGGATACAACAGAAGCGTCTCCATGCTGAGAGACTCGTAAAGGAATTCTTTAAGAAATTTCCCACGAAACCAGGGTGTCGGGGGTACTGTCACGAGCCGCGGCAGTACGCTGTATCCTGGCGTGATCTAGCAGCCGGGCGTGTGCTCTAGTTTCTATGCTCTCTTATTATTCTTTGGGATTATCCTTGTGGCATAGATGTAGGAGGGTGAAGGGACATCCTCCAACTCCAGGGGGAGCTCTCATATTTATATTTTTATACATGCTTCCTGGTTTATGTTATTACCTAGCTAGTAATCAATTAGCAGCCTCCTGAGGCTGATTGTCAGCCCTGCCCTTCTGTGTCCTGATTAGCTCGTAGTACTATTTAAGGCAGTGAGGTCGGAGCCTCACTGCAGGTTATAGTGTTCTGTTCACAGTACTGCTGCCTGCTTCTGAGCCCTGTTGGTGTTTAACCTCTGATTTTTCCCTCGTGTATGACCTCTGCCTGTTCCTGGATTCTGAATATTTGCCTTTGACCTTGATCTTTTGCCTGCACCTGGATTTTGAATATTTGCCTGTGACCCTGATTTTTTGTCTGTACTCGGATTCTTGACATTTGCCTGTGACCCTTATCCAGCTAGCACCTGTCATCTCCACCTGTGCTTTGCCACTCCGCAGAGCTCTGACTGGACCCTACTCCGTGTATTACCTCCGGTACCTGTGCGCCGCCGTGTGGACATGAACTTGTTCTACACCGAGTGTAAGTCCTGGGGGTATCCGAGTACCTGTGAGCGCTTCTAGTCTCTACGGGAAAGGCAGCTGTGTAATAGAATTGTATTATGATCATGTCCAGTGGTCAGGTCATGGTGAGGAGGTACAACACCCTATGTAATCTTGGTTTAATCTGTGGTATATATATTATACATGCACTTGCCCATCAGTAATGTGTACCTGGAAATATATTGAAATTGTGACACTGTGCTCTAATGTCCATTGCTGGGAACTGAACTAAAACCTCAGTGAAGACAAGGGATGAGCAGTGTGTTCGTCCAGATGACATGAGTTTGAAGAACATATACATAACATAAGATCTATTATACCATTTGTACGATTTAATAGGTTGACATAGTGCAATAAAAGAATCATATAACAATTAATTTGATTAAACAATCTTCCGCTTTCTTAGGTCATTTCTCACATGAGTGAGTTTTTAAGTAAGATGAATCCCAGAGCCAGGATGATGGCTGTAAAGCTGTATTTTATGTTGGTACCACCGCTGGTGTTGCACAGGTCTGTGGTGCAGCAGGACACGGAAGCTGAAACAACGCTGATGCCGGAGTTGACCGGAGTGCAGGATAATGAACAAGATTTGCTGATGGAGGTAACAGAATATCCACCTGCAGCAGAGAAAACATTGAATTAACCAACAGTTAGACAAGACATCACGAGGACTAAACCATCACCCTCCAGGAACTGAGGTTTTAATGTTCTTATATCAACAGTACTTCTAATTATGCCTCATAGATGTTAGTTTTCCTTGAACACAAGGGTGGTTATTATATCACTAAATTACATTAAATAGGTCTGATATCCCTCACTCCTAAATCATACAACCATACAGCTATAGCTAAATCGAGCTATATTTTAAAGCTGAAAAGTTTAATGAAATTGGTCGTTATCAAGTTGCCGAGGTTCAATATTACGTGGTTGGAGGATGGATATAAAGTTGTAGGAGGGTGGATATAATGTGCCAGGGGGTTGCACTGTGATGTGAAGTTGACACTTTTGTATATCAATTATAAAAATAAGACACTTGACATTATGAAGCAGTAACTCCTGAACACATTGCTTTTCTGCAGTATAAAGTTTATGTGAATCTCTTACTGATTCCAGCTGATCCCACGGTCGTCTCGCAGTATGTCTCACCGCCTGTGCAGGTTGACGCTGTTTGACAGTTGGCATTGCTGGACTGACCCGCGCATGTGTAACATTGCAGGGAGACGGCTGTGGGTGAAAGGGAACATTTTACAATCTCTGTATGATAAATGAATCTGTGCAATGCGCATATTGTAATCTACAATTGTGTTGCTCTGCACTCATCCTTCCTACACCCACCTAAGCACCCGCGTCGCTTCTTCAAGGGATGCACCAATCTGTGCTTGTTTCCTGGGAGAGCATGCATGCGTTATGGCGCATGCCTGATGACGCCACAAGTGTGTCTTATTTAAACTTGCTTGTTCTAATTCTAGGCACCTGACCTACAGGCTTTCTGAGTGTAATAACACATAAATCCTTGTTGTGTCGCTATTGTCTGATTACTCATTAATGACTTGTCTCCTCCTTTGGACTACACAAGTGACTCTGACCACAGCTGGGATCTCTCCCTCCTATACTGTGCTGCCTGTCCTGACTCTTGGGGCTAGATTTACTAAGCTGCGGGTTTGAAAAAGTGGAGATGTTGCCTATAGCAACCAATCAGATTCTAGTTTTCATTTATTTAGTACTTTCTACAAAATGACAGCTAGAATCTGATTGGTTGCTATAGGCAACATCACCACTTTTTCAAACCCGCAGCTTAGTAAATCTAGCCCTTGGTCTTTTCTCGTCCTTGTTTTATTATTCTTCCCTGTCTTTTCCCTTGTCAGCTATTGCCTAGTGAGAATAGTCTGATATTGTTTTTTTCTACATATGAAATCAATTGTAATGACACAATTTGCAGCAAGTCAGCCACTGGTTCCAGACGGACATAAGTATAAGGAGAACGTATTTTATCTTGTCACTATGGAAACTCTTTTCCCAGACTGTGCTCTTGTCTGGTGGTTGGTTCCAGACTCTCAAATCAGGGGAACTAGCAGTATGACCAGTGAATTATTCTTGGTGTAATCTATTCCTCACCAATCAGTGGTTAAACCATACTTGCCAACATTTTTTTTTCTTTTTCCGGGAGATGCCGGCTGGGACGTGGGCGGGGCTGCGAAATCGCGTCATTTTGGCCCCGCCCCAGTGACGGAATGACGCAAATCGCATCATTTTACAGCGGGGGCGGGGCTAAACGCCGCGATTCCGGGTGAATCGCGGCGTTTAAACTGAAATTTTCCCCCTTCCTATCAGGGAGATTGCCACACTCGTCCGGGAGACTCTCGCAAAATGCGGGAGTCTCCCGGACAATCCGGGAGAGTTGGCAAGTATGGGTTAAACAGATCGGGTTGTGTGTCATTCAGTGCAGAATCACCAGGGACATTACAGACACACTCAACAGCCCGATTGTTTGAGTGTCTTTGTGTCCCTGTGATTGTGTACACACAAGGAAGGCTGTATGTTAATGTACACACAGATCCCCACCCAACATTAGCCGGTCTGTAACTGCTCAAAATGCCCTCAGGCTCACAAGTGTGGCCTAAAAGGAAAAGTATTGCAAAATATTCATCTTGTTACATATTAGGATGTGAAATTCCCTTTCTTGAGGACACAATCCTAAACCAACTGCACCGCACAGCAGACTTAATGCCAGCCCTTGTCCCAGGTCTATTCATAGACTATAAGCTCTGTGTAATGTGTATAAACACAGCATGGAACAGGGACACAAAAGTGAACCTGTAAGATTGTATCACTGGTGAAACTACACTCACATCTAGTGTGATCGTACTACACACATTGTATCTGGTTACACAAATGTATTTATCACCTTTTTATAGAAGTGTAATAAGCTGATCTGAATTCAGTAATGTTGTTTTATATCAATTCTTTTTCACATATCTGCCCAGGATAAAACAGAATATAAACGTGTGCGGTTAATGGGTCCTGCTGGTAATTATGAGATGATAATTATTATGTGATGCAGACTCTGTGTTCAATAGATCAGTGTGGCCAGTAACCAACATATACAATTCCTTATACCTTCCTACTTTTATAAATGCAAAATCGGGACAAATCCTGTGACACTCCAGGTGTTGTGAAACTACAAGCCCCAGCATGCTTTGCCAGCTATCAGCTGGTTATCTACTGGCAAAGCATGCTGGGGCTTGTAGTTTCACAACACCTGGAGTGTCAGAGGTTAGCCATCACTGACCTAAACACTCCCACATTCCAACCAACAATGCCCACTTTTGACAGAGCTCTGAACACTTCATTGCAAGTTCTGCCCCTTTCAAGGACCGCAAATCGTAACTCTCCCCCCCCCTCCCCCCTGAAATTGGGATAGTTGGGGTTGTAAAAATTCTTAGGGGCCATTTATAAAAACACCTTAAATGTTAATGTCTGTACAATCTGCCCCTTTAAGCGGGTATCAGCAAGACCTGCAGCGCCACATTTAATAAAGATAAAATAGTTCCGTTCAGGCAGCGAGTGCCAGTGACATTATTTAGGATATATGCAAAATTCCATTCAAACTGTGTCTTTATTATTAGCTAATGGGCAAATTCCATTAAGCTTCTATCTAACTACACAAGAACTATTACTGTGCACCAAGAACGAAAAATGATATAACTAATGCAATATTAATATTTTGGTGCAGACATGTATTGTAGTTATTGTTGTATACAGAGGTACACTGGAATATACAATGATTTAGTAATTCTACATGGCATATGCTCATTGCCTCTCTATACAAACATCCATTCATCAATTTTCTTACTGGGAGAAAGAGGCACTTAGACACCAAGGGTAAGATTTATCACACCTTCTAAAAAGAAAAAGTGGGGATGTTGCCTATAGCAACCAAACAGATTCTAGCTGTCATTTTGTAGAATGTACTAAATAAATGACAGCTACAATCTGATTGGTTGCTATAGGCAACATCTCCACTTTTTCAAACCCGCAGTTTAGTAAATCTAGCCCTTTAGAGTGTAAGATTAGCTGAGCGGGCAGAATGAGCTTTAGAGGAGGAAATATTGGCGATGACCAGCCATGGATCTGCAGACCAGGTGTGCTCTTACCTGTCCCTACGCAGAGGGCTATCAGCAGAAGGACGCTTGTGATGGAAGCTGTCATTTTCAGGTGCAGGAGAGGTGTTGTGACCTCCTAGGCTCACAGCTCATTATATATACATCTCTGAGTGTTTGGGCAGCTGTGTTTCCATGCCCAACCACTTCATCATGTCCCAAACACAGACATTGATGTATGGATGATGTACTGCACCATTGTTCAGTAGGAGTGTCAGAAAAGGAAACTGCGCTTAGCTTACAAGCAAACTAATATAGACACACGCTATATAATAGCTGCCTGTTATCTTGGTCTGTTGCCTGTAACAAACATTATCCGTCGCTGAGATTCATTCTCTTTGCTTTGCAACCTGACAACTTGTATGTATCATATTTCATACAGACATGTACAGAATGTAGCTGAACTGTATCCTGTGAATATAAAGTAGAAAATACACTTCTGATGCTTTCAGATATTACAGGAACTGGACCAGTTTTCCTTTATATCCCAAAATGGCGACGTCTAACATCCAGCATCCTCAAATTTGTACCATAAGAGAACCCTAATACTCTAATATCTTTATAATGTATATTATACAGTGATTTCTAATATCCTTATCCCTTAATATTCCAATACACATATAGTTTACATATAGTCTATGTGTTGCTTGTTGTTACTATGCATAGACTTGTTTGTATGATCTATATAGATGCTTTTATGTGTTTTCCTAATAAAAAAAAATTGCATTTGTTGTTGTCTTTGCATTATTAAAACCAGCCTAGTATATTTGACAAGGGCCCCATTACAATGAGCTGTGCTGGGGCCCCAACAATCTTTGGTACGGCACTGATGCAAAATAACACCTCTTACTATAAACCGTGCTTCAAAAGGGGGTAATTAACCCGTTCCAACCACTATTGGTTCGTGTCTGATGCCCCCACATGCGGGAGGAGGAAGGGGGACACCGCAGAGCTTTACCTGATGATGATGATTGGGGTCGCCAGCTCTAGGTGGCAGCTTCTGATTGGGTGATTGTGAATTCACCTCTGAAGCTGATAGGTGCTTTCTGCATTGATCGTGTATCTGTTACAGGAAAATTCATATATTCATTCATATGCCTGAGGGAGCATTATATCTGCTGTAATATATCAAGCCTAGTAGCCAAGGTGTTTTTTACTATCAAAACAAATGCTAACAAACTTGTCTTGTACTTGTCACCTAGTTGTGTAGATGTGGGTGTATGTTTGCCTGACGTAAGCCTGGCACATATGCTGTAAGGCATACTTGCCAACTCTCCCGGAATGTCCGGGAGACTCCCGAAATTCGGGTCCATCTCACAGACTCCCCGGAGAGCAGGCAAATTTCCCGCATCCCGCTACTGCCGTCTTGCTACTGCGGTGCATCACGTCATTTTGGCCCCGTCCCCCGCAACAAAACAACATTTCCATCGCGAAGGCGGGGCCAAAATGATGTGTTTGGCCGCGCCTCGCACCCTCCTGCCTTCCAGTAACGCCCCTCTCCCAGAAATAACTTGCCCAAAGTAAGTAAGTATGATGTAAGGTAGAGAGCTCAGCGCATCCTGGGCAGGTACCCGGGGGCCCAGCGGACAAGGGGGCCTGAGGCAGGACTCCTATAAAAAACACACAAAAATAAATTTAAAAAAACCTTATCTTTTGCGGTCACCTGACCGTTCCATCCGGCTCCCTCCCTGGTCCCCTCTTCCGTGCTACGCTCGCAGTGAATGTCGGGCGTAATGATGTCATCAAGCCCGACATTCACTGCGAGCACAGCACGGAGGAGCGCGGAACAGCGACGAAGAACAGAAGTGGATTCGTCTCGAAGAACAGGGCGATTGAAAAGTAAGTTAAGGGAGATTTGAAAAAAGGAGTGATATATATGTATATATATATAAACATGACAATTGATATACTCTGGCGCTATCTACCACATCGGTAAGTATCAAAAATAAAAATGCACAACACTGTATAATATCAGGTGTAATAATCAATAGTCCACAGTCACTTCACTCATGTGTGAGTGGCAGCCACGTGTAAGCCTGTATCCAGATGGTCAATCCAGAAGAAAATAGTCACTAGAACAAAGCACAGGCAGGGCGCCTCATAGTGTAATACCAGGATAATAAAGGACAGAATGTGTATATATATGCGTACCGTCAGGTAAAGATGTATGATCTTGAATCGAGTGGATCCTCTTTGAGAACTGTAACTCTGGATCTCAACTCAGGAACAATTGAGGAATGTGGAAAAAGGCAAACATAGCATAATATTGTAATGCAAAGAGTAATGCACCACGTGAAACTGGAAACACCACAGAATATTAGAAGGGTGTAATATTCAATATTCACCAGGGTATATGTATTATATCTAGCCCAGAGAAACCACACACCACTTTTATGTGTGAGCAATAAATCATATGCGTACCAGAGATTTGAGCATAATAGCCAGAAGATGTTTCCTTGTAGGCAGCTGTATCCTAGTACAGAGACACTCCTCCAACGGCGGTATAATAAAATGGAAGAGGATACAATGTAAAAAGCGATACAAATTTAATAAAAAGAGTAAACACTGAACTCACATATAGTTCACCGGGTACAGCTGATCAACAATAAGGCTCAACGCGTTTCGTCTTGATCATCACAAGACTTCCTCAGGAGCATAGAATCCCTTTCACAACTATGCCAATTAAGTTGATTCCTTTGCATGTGAATAGACTAATTTCAGAAAGCATTGTATTTGCCTTTCCAATATCAAACAAGGTCATCATTATATGGCGTTCTTCCCAGAATCTATCTTGTCCACCAACACTCAACCCTCAAAGGTAAACTCTTTTAACAAACCTTTTTCTCTTCGGCTGACTCTTAAGTGTCAATGGGTTGCCGTTTTAATCCACAACAAAGTTCCGTTCAGTGCCCAGTGGGGAAGTTTATCATTGAAGTAGGAAATCTGTGTCACCCGACACAAACACAGTGTTCATGGAAATATGCCATGTGATCCTCAACTACAAGAACTGCTTCACAAGGTATTCACCTAGAGCAGTCCCCTTTCCAAGGAACTAGTTGCGCTCCACAGTATTCAGTTTCCCTCAGTTGATAACACTACTGCCAATGGAGTGGGCAGAACACGGAAGGAGGTAGTGAGCAGCCTAGATGGTAACAGAAGAGTCAATAACAGAGAACCGGACTGGCAAGGGTTAATGTAGATCATAAAACAAGCCAAGGTCAGGAGCAGGAGAAGATATCAATTTAGTTTAGCAAGCCAGGGGTCAGTGCAGGTAGAGACAAATGCAGATACATTTAACAAGTCAAGGTCAGGGGCAAGTGAAGACAGCAATTCTGTTTAACAATCCAGATGTAAGGGAAGGTAGAGATAGATGTAGATCCATTTAACAAGCCAAGGTGTGGAGCAGGAGAAGACCGCAATCTGGGTCAAACACTGAGAGACAGAATCAGGTGAGGAAACAAAGGCTCACTAGGTCAAACAGGAGTTATCACCAGCATTGGTGAACAACAGGAATGGGTTTAGAAAGCCAGAGGAACCCTTGAGGGGTTTCAAGGTGATTAGCTGTGCAAGTGCAGCAAGTGATTAGGAGCAAGTAGACAGCTGACACTGCCTAGTAAGTAGCTGAGAAGACACTGACTGACTGTGTTGGCTGCAATAGAAGGAGAGGACACTGATGCTGTTACTAGACAACCAGTCTTGCAGGTAGCAGCGTACATCTTGCAGCAATATATGACACCAGGGCTCCCTCCTTATGGGAATCGGAAGCCAGCAACTAATCCGGCGTGCAGCGGTGATCACCATATTTCTTAACACACTGGAAGCTTCCATTCCACTCTGTTCTATCTAAGGCCACCTTAGATAAACATGTGCAAGGCCACCTTAGATAAACATACGCAAGGCCACCCTTTTCTAGGAGGTGACTTGAATGTGATGTTGGAATCTAAATTTGATAAATCACATCCTTCTGAAAGTTTTTTGGGTGATCCTACATTAAGGGTTGTTAAGAAAGTCTACTCTTTTGCTTGAAAAGGACACACTGGTCCAGATCGGTAGAGGAAACTGTCTGACCATTCCAAATGTGTTTGTAATAATAATGATAACAAGACACAATCCAAATGAATAATAATTGTAATAAAACACCATTGGAATGGCCAGTAAGCCTCCTCTGTCTGTCTCTCAGCCATTTGCCACCACCACACGGTTGCTGTGTATGCTGTCATATTCAGTACCTAGCAGATAATTGGTGGTTGGTGCTGCCATTCACCAATCAGAGTGTCAGGAAGCTGCCTACTGGTTATCTACGGTGTCCCAAAACAGCCAATTCTGATTTTCAGCACTCTGGGAGAATTAAAGTAGAGTAAGTAATTTATCTGGATCATCACCAGAGATTTTCGAATGGTACATCCGCCAATCCAAGTGCAGATTTGGGCTTAGCTCTGACTTTACAATGACTATGGAAAAAATCAACCCCTAGGTATTTAAGGGAGGATGTGGTGTGTCCTTTCTGGGGTAGGGCAGCTCAACTAAATTTGGCCAAGAAACAGATAAACATATCTAAGCAATCAGTTGGAGTCACCTACTATCCTATACTGGTAAGGCTAAACTAATAAAATGGTCTCTTTGTCTAGGCTGTGGTACCTAACACAGTTTTTACCATTACTTACAGCAACCAAACATACAAAGTAATTAAATTTCCCCAAATATCACTCACTATGACCATGCTTCAATCCTAAAATATCTTATTGTTTGACTACATGACCGAGATCTATATGTAAATTCTTCTGTGGAAATTCTGCCCAACATTGATCTTACAGCATCTCTACACCAACATAACCAGGAAATCTCACCGGAAAGCCATTATTATGGAAGACACATAACCTCTGGCACATACTCCAATACAAACACGACCTAGATGTGCACAAATCCAATCACATACCTCTACTACGTAATACTGAGTCCCAGGAAGGCATGGTAACCTATCCCTTCACGGTATGGAGAGCAGCTGGTGTAATCTTGATCCATCAATTAATAAATAAGTTTGCTAAAAATCATTGACGTTTCAAGTGGTCTTAGAGAAATGTGAAACTATTGGGGCATATCCCGTAGCCTTTCTACATCACAGATCTCTAGGTGGGGTTATCAGAACGTTTTCTAATTCTCACTGGCAAAACCATTTCAACCAACTACTGACTTCTCTGTCTCCCAAATACAAGGTCATCAACATTCACTATAACCTTACAGATCTCCCCTCCATTCAAACGGGCTTAACTCAATGGATTATCTGACTCACCACGTTCTCGACTACTATACTACTGCTAACACTCGTGAATTCATGCCGGTTATTATCAGCTAGCACATATTCCAAAATGTCCTTAAATATCTTCCCTAACACTTAACTTTCCCACCATAGAAGATTTCAGATAGTGCTCCTATCCTCACACAATTGTCTTCGGTTTAATTTGGCCAATGCAGACTATTGCTGTAGCTTCACATAAAACAGTCTTACATCTCTGGAAATAGTCTAATACCCTTATCACCGTTTAAGGAGAGATTGGCTTATGTTTTCACAATGGATTGGGTAGAAAAAAAAGATGGATAAGGAGAAAAGGATTGAAAAGTTTGACATGTGGGAAAGATACATTAACATTGTCCTCTCAAAATACTGAGATGTCTACACCACCCATCCAATTTTAACTATAACATGTAACACTGTGGGCTTGAACGGACGTCCATTGCGTGCAGTCCTCCACATCAACCCTTACGTATTCCACTATTGTAAAAAGAAACTGGGAACTTCTGTAACTTTGGATATAGCCAACAATTAACATAAATCATATTTCTTTAATGATATATTTGTTCATCATTGTTCTGAGAGGTCTTTACAGCATTGCATCTTGTACATTTATAATTGTACATATTATCTCGTTATACTTCAATAAAAATAATAATGTCCTGCGTAAGGTAAAATGTGACTGATGTTCCTCCATTCCCCCCTCCACATTCAGTGCACCCCCCTCATTAAAAACAAGTCTCAATAATATAAACAGGATCAGAAATTTTATTATAGTCTGGATATCAGGACTGATTTTTCATTCAGACATTTCTCAGGAAAGTCACGATGAATCCCAGGGCCACAGCGAGGATGGTGTAGGTGGACTTGACACTACTGGCCCCACTGGTATTACACAAATCGGTGGTACAGCAGGACACCGATGTTGAGACCACAACGGCACTAAATCCAGTTGCTGTGCAGACCGATGTACATGTCTTAGTGATCGATGCCCCAGACAGACTACCTATAGGGGACAAGAGACAAAAGAATGTGGAACAATATATATTATTTGTATAGAGCGTAGAGCAATATGGACTCTTTGTATAGAGCGTAGACCAATATGGACTCTTTGTATAGAGCGTAGACCAATATGGACTCTTTGTATAGAGCGTAGACCAATATGGACTCTTTGTATAGAGCGTAGACCAATATGGACTCTTTGTATAGAGCGTAGACCAATATGGACTCTTTGTATAGAGTGTGGAACAATATGCTTTCTACTTGTGAGCTGGGTATTTCAGATGACTGGTATGAAGTGAATATGAAAACATAATAGTCTGAGCTCACCTCCCCTATTCCACTCTTGAGTGGAACTTCTGATACTTTTCTGCTTTGATGAGATAATGTTGTGACATTCAGTAAATCAGTTAATCTTTAGTGCTGATTAGAAGATGATAAGTATAAATGCAGCTTTTTAACTACACAACAGTAGTGAAAAAAACAAGAGTAGCAATTTAGGCGAATGATCTTATTATCAATCGGAGAATATGAATTTAATTAAGTGTAATTTTCAATTAAATGCTGGAAATGTTTGTAAAATGTTACATAGACACAGAATGAACAATGTCAGGCATTTAAATTAATGAAATCCATTTTACTGGTTAAAGACAATTTTATAATCAATTACAGAACATCAATATTTTCTGACAATGATCTTACCGATTCCACCAGCAAACACGGAGGTCATACACGTGGTATCGGTGGCTGTGCAGTTGGTCGCCGTCATACAGGCAGAGTTGCTGCCCTGGGAGGTGCAGGTATAGCACGATAAGGAATAGGCTGAAAAAGCAAAAGCACATAAAATGTATATTATCAGAGTAATTATCCCCCAGACACCTCAGTGTCAGCGTTTAATATGTTTATTGTACATAAAGCTGCATCTTCACTATTTACACAGACTCCACTTTTAGCTGCACAAAAGCTGGAGAGTTGCCTATCTCTGGATTACAGAATTTGTTCACCTCTGGATGTCTGGACATGCTGAGACTTGTAGTCCCACTATGCATTAGAGTTGCCCAAGCCTGTTGAACAGCTATATTATGCAGAGAACTAGTAAGTCTGTTGACTCTGTGTTCCAAAGCTACTGAATCTGACAAACAAATATTTAAACGTTTTCAATAAAATGTTGCCACTAGGGGGCGCTTTTCCCTAGATTCAATGGATGATTACATTGACTTTCAGCAGAGAAAACCAACAGATCTTATTATGGCTGATTGAGTCAACACAGCTTACAGAGTTACCCCCTGTAGGTTCATATTAATCAATCAATCTAATTCTTTAAATATCCAGATGAACGTCACTGAGTCAGCTGATGTATAAGGTTTACCTTGGTTATATAAGTCTAGTAACAACACATGTATATACTGCCCAGTGTTCACAACATTTACCTTGTACCTCTATATTATTCCGTCTTGTTTCTTATTTGGTTATAATCTCTAATAGACCCTCAACCTGCCCTGTCCAGCGTTACGTTTTATACTGTAACCCTGTATTGTTACCAGTGCCGTAAGTAGACGTTTTAGTGCCCTGGGCGAGACAGGGCACCGGCGCCCCCCATCGAAGTGGGAGTGACATTTGACAAGTGGGCGTGGCTAACCTAATGTGGGGGGTGGCTAGCACTTTACTGAAAGAATTCTGTTACACATATTTGCAAATGCATGATATATATATCTATATACATATAGCCATCTCTCTCGCTCATTATATATATATATATATTATGACTTTATGACTATTATATTATTTATAAAAGAAAATGGAGAATACCAGCGCTCTCCTTATGTATCTAAGAAGGCTGCCAAAACTGTGCGGAGATGGAAAGACCTAATCCTCTCTAAGTGAATATAAATTATAACGATATACACTCCCCGGCGCTCAAAAGAAAGAATGCTAAGTAAAGAGGGATAAGGGTAAACAGATTTATATCTAACGAGTGAATGAGAGATCGATGAAACAAAATATTACAAAGGACTAAATTCCAATATAATATATAAACACATACCCTATGATAAAAAAATATATAAAATATGTCTGCAGACAAATATACAAAATAACATTTGAAAAAATGTAAAAATGATGAAAAAACACAATCCAGAAAATAATACCTCAATGGAATAATATGTCCGGGAATGATTTATTCATGCTGACATGGAGACTGGAAACTTTTTCACCAATATTCATTAGGACCTTTGACGGAGGGGTGCGCATGCGCAACAGTCTGGAAGCAGCTGTAAGTGAAGGAGCGTGCAGGAGAGCACAGAGCCGGCTGGCGCCTCTCCAGTGAAGTTACACCAGTAGCGAATTGGAACCACCCTTGGACTGCTGACCTCCCGGACATTTTTTTCAATTGTGGTAGCCATTTCTCTTTACCATTACCGTAGGTGAATCAGGTATTGTCCCATTGGAACGCATATGCGTTCCACGGGCAGGAAGTTTGGCATTTGCGTTCCAATGCTTCTGATGCCGATGTGGGGGAAGCTGAAAGCTCAAGTAGGGCGCTGTGTGCAGTATTGAGCCAGAGCACAGAGACAGGTAGCGGGCGGCTGCTGCGCCCTCTTGGGCTTGCGCCCGGGGCGACGGCACCGCCCGCACCTGCCTAGTTATGGCTCTGATTGTAGCATACGCTTATCTCCCCATTATACAGATCTGCATAACACTGACGGATGAACTGAAGGAGCAGAAGACACTTCCAAGCACACTATGGAATCCTGCGTCACATGTACAGTGTTACCCACCGCAAAATAATATTCAACAAAACAACTACAATATGTGAGTGACACAAGAGTAATAAGTCTATTCAAAACAATTCTCACTTTCCTTGTGAAAAAACACCAAATTCCGGAACAAAGTACCAGGTGAATCTAAGAATATTTTGTTTTGAAACTTGGTGTTTTTCACAAGGAAAGTGAGAATTATTTTTCATAGACTTATTACTATTGTGTTTATACCACTCACATATTATATTTGATCTGTTGACTTGAAGACTCTTCTTACCTGCCGCTATGCAGAGAGCCATCACCAGGATGATGCTTGTGGAAGAGGCCATGGTCAGATGCAGGAGGTCAGTAACATCCTGGCTCAGACTTCTCCTTATATATATACATTACTTTGTGCCTGGGAGCTCTGTTTCCATGAATACCATCACTTACTGCTCGTCAAACACTCTGGACACATTAAACCTGTAATTAGAGGCTGCTGGGATAGACAGCAGATCAGGGCTATGTATTCTTGTAGAAGCCCTTTGGCTTTTGCACCCCCCACACTGTAACGTTTTGTGCTGTTTGATTGTTCTTTTCTTCTTCTCTCTCTCTCTCTAAAATCATCTATCATGGGGTTAATGTGAAGTGAATCGGAATTAACCGACATATGAAACAACTACATATGAAGGACATACTTCTTATGTGTAAGTTATATCAGAACTTATTGTGTGGATCAGTGGTCTCAGCTCAGGTGAGATCATCTCTCAGCCTGGAGTGAGGAATGTGATACAATGTTACGATAATGGTCATGAAGGATAACATTATTATCAGTGAATGTAACATAGTTTTTACAATTTTTACAATATAAAATTCCCCGGCGCGGGGGGTGGAGAGAAGAGAAAAACGATCATACAAAAGATATAGAGAGAGAGTGTACTATACAGGAACAATTGTGAAGTAAACAGGAGTGATCACTCTGTATTGACACGCAAAAGGGGCTTCCTCAGGGAAAGTATAACTTCAATAAATTAGTTGCAGCCAAATATGCCTTTAAATAGTGATAGTTCATTGGTCCTGCTGCCTCTGATTGGTGGAATTATTAAAGTGGCATGTCCTGGGCCCCTCCTTGAGCCTCTCTTTAAATCCATGAATGAATAGATAGTAAAACACCCAAAAGGTTTTGCTCTTGCACCATATATATAGACTAGATGCATAATGAACAAGTAAAGCTTGAAAAAACAGTGTAATCCTTGAATATCTGTTCAAGGAAAGTTCACATTCAGAGAGATTGTGAGTGTAATAATAATAGACCACTAAATAATGAATTTGTAAATATATAAATGCAGAAGGAATAATTCAAATCAAAATCAAAATTGAGACCCTGTGGGGATAAGGTTCTGAGGGTATAAATAAATCTGGTTTCTTGTTGCGAGATTAGTCTGATATAGTTTCCTCCCCTCCATGGTTATTTAACCTTATAGATGCCTATAAAGTTCAGCAGTGAAAGGTCATGATTGTGACAGAGGGAGAGATGCTCTGGAACGCTATGTCGCTGTGTGTTTTAATCTCATTAAGAATGTTCCATTGATGTTCCGCTATTCTAACAGATAACTTCCTAATTGTGCGTCCTACATATTGCTTCCCGCACGGGCAGTTAGTTGGTATATGATGCCCGGTGTATCACACGTTAGTCTTTCTTTTATTGGAAAAACTTCTCCAGTAATCTTGGAGGTGTATGTTGTGACTGGTTTGGTGTCCTTGATCTTACAACGTTTGCACATCGCACAAAGGTTACAGTGATAAAAGTCCGTGGCCGTATTTTGTTTTCATTTGTCTGTTTTACTTTTTATTTACTTAATTTGCTACACAAGGGCTGGAGCTCAAATATCAGCATTGAAGTACCCCTTACATTGATTGACTTTACTTTTTTGCCTGTGCTGTGCATAACGAACATTCACATTTTAACCCGTTTATCTATGTTTGTTTGTTATATTTGTCAATACAGAGTGATCTCCTGTTTACTTCACAATTGTTCCTGCATAATACACTCTCTCTCTATATCTTTTGTATGATCGTTTTTCTCTTCTCCCCACCCCCCGCACCAGGGAATTTTATATTATTGTGTTTCCTTAGGGGGGTTTGGGACCATTCCCCTTCCACTCCTCCCCTGGCCACATTTCCTAACTTTTTGGGAGGCGCAGATCCCCCATTTTTCTTTACAAATTTTAAACTCTGTGGATATAAAATACAATATTCAAAATACAATGTGAACAGCTGAATAAAATAGGAAGATCTTTATATTGAATACACAGTGGTGATCCTGTAATAGTAACACCTACTCAGAGGCAAATGCAGGATTTGTAGAGGGGTCCAACTCTTCCTATCCCTATAATATACATGGGCAATACTGCGTGCACTACTGTTAGGTGCACCCAGCTCTCCCTTTTCAAGCAGAGCCATGTGAAGTGGTAGCAGGGTCCAGCCACCTCAATTATACAGTGCCCCGGGCTTGGATGGGGGTTTCCAGGTACTAGGAACCCCCCCCCCTCGGTTTGTCTATGCTACTGTATGTATATGAGCATATAAACCCAAATATATAAACCGACGGTTCCCAAAGTGTGCGCCGTGGCTCCCAGGGGGTGCCGTGATGCTGTCACAAGGGTGCCGCCAAGACCAGGAAATTAAAAAATAAAATGCCAATCTGGCAGCGCCTGGGACCCAGCATCCTCCTCCCTCCTCACTGAATGTCGGGCGTGATGATGTCATATTCAGTGAGAACTGCTACAGGGGAGAGGGGGATACTGGGTCCTGGGCGCCGCCAGATTGGTAAGAAAACAGAAAAAAAGATAGAAGAAAGAAGGCCAAGTACGGTAAGTAAAGAAAGGGGAGGGGAAATGGTGATAGGAAACAGCAATGGAGGAGCAGAAGAATGAAGGAGGGGACAGAGTGAGGATGAAGAGGGGCACAGAGTGAGAATGAAGAGGGCACAGAGTGTGGATGCAGATGATGCAGGGGCACAGTGTGTGGAGATGAAGGAGGGCACAGTGTGTGGAGATGAAGGAGGGCACAGTGTGTGTGGAGATGAAGAAGGGCACAGAGTGTGTGGAGATGAAGGAGGGCACAGTGTGTGTGGAGATGAAGAAGGGCACAGAGTGTGTGGAGATGAAGAAGGGCACAGAGTGTGTGGAGATGAAGGAGGGCACAGTGTGTGTGGAGATGAAGAAGGGCACAGAGTGTGTGGATGAAGAAGGGCACAGAGTGTGTGGAGATGAAGGAGGGCACAGAGTGTGTGGATGAAAGAGGCACAATGTGAATTAGCTGTAAATTATTATTTGACAAAAATATAATTGAAAAAATTATATAAAAATATTCTTTTCCCTTGGATTAATGTGTATTATTTTTGCATACAACTAAATAAGTATTTCTGTCCTGACCTAAATACTTATTGCGTTTTTTTGACCCAACTACTGCTCGGTAATTATTTTGGAGGGGAGCCTTGAAAAAATTATGGAGACTCCAAGGGTGCCGCAAACTGCAAAAGTTTGGGAACCACTGATATAAACAATGATTCAAGTATGTGAAGGAAACGGAATGATCTGTCCCATGAATCATTGTAGTATCGCTACAGCCAATGCATATGAATGATTGAATGACTTGATGCTTTATGTGGGTGATCACTGTCAGAACTTAGTGAGAACTATTGATATAAGGTGGTGATATTAGCGGAGGAACAATCACTTATTGCCACAATCTTACAATAATGGCTGTGAGAGACAACACTGCTATGCGAGGATGATACGTACTTTACAGAACTTCCACATTTTGGGAAAATGAAAGAATTCAGTCAACATATTATGTAAATAATTGAATATAATAGGCGGAAGGAATTAGGACTGAACATATAGAAATAACACTATTGTCCTGGATTAGTGGTATCTGGGTTATTTCAGCAATTATAATGATATTTCTAGATGTAAATACATTGCATGAATGATGGAACATTGTAGTATTGATGATCTATATGTGAGAGAGTGAATAATGTTAGTGATTACCTAAGTGTGATCTATATAATTGGAGTAATAGACAAGTGGATCATTGATTGTCCAACATTATAATTGTTCAGCTAAAAGCAAAATAAATATATACAAACAACCTGAAAAATAACACACAAGGACCGGGTGGTAGTTATGGTTTTAATTCATATATATTTTCCACAGTTGCTTTTTTAATATTTTGCTGCATGTGGTACTTAAGTTAGAGGCTGATTATAATGAATACTTATAAAGTGCATATATTTATTACAAATCAAAATAACTACTTGGTGGACATTATTTTTTTTTTTTTCTTGTAAGGTAAAATGTGGCTGATGTTCCCCCATTCCCCACTCCACCTTCAGTGCACCCCCCTCATTAAGATCAGGTCACAACAATATAAAGAGGATCAGCCATTTTATTGTAGTCTGGATATCAGGACTGATTATTCATTCAGACATTTCTCAGGAGAGTCAGGATGAATCCCAGGGCCACAGCAAGGACGGTGTAGGTGGATTTGACACTATTGGCCCCACTGGTGTTACACAAGTCGGTGGTGCAGCAGGACACTGATGTTGACATCACCAAGACATTAAGTGCAGTTGCTGAACAGACCGATGTACATGTCTTAGTGATGGTGGACGCAGACAGAGAACCTACAGGGGGCAAGAGACAGAGAGAGACAATATGGAAACTTCTGAAAGAATGTGGATTACTATGGACACTTTGTATAGAGTATGTGTCAGTGTGTACACTATGTATACAGTATGTGTCAGTGTGTACACTATGTATACAGTATGTGTCAGTAAGGACACGTTGTATAGAGTATGTGTCAATAAGGACACTATGTATACAGTATGTGTCAGTAAGGACACTATGTATAGAGTATGTGTCAGTAAGGACACTATGTATACAGTATGTGTCAGTAAGGACACTATGTATAGAGTATGTGTCAGTAAGGACACTATGTATAGAGTATGTGTCAGTAAGGACACTATGTATACAGTATGTGTCAGTAAGGACACTATGTATAGAGTATGTGTCAGTAAGGACACTATGTATAGAGTATGTGTCAGTAAGGACACTATGAATAGAGTATGTGTCAGTAAGGACACTATGTATAGAGTATGTGTCAGTAAGGACACTATGTATACAGTATGTGTCAGTAAGGACACTATGTATACAGTATGTGTCAGTAAGGACACTATGTATAGAGTATGTGTCAGTGTGGACACTATGTATACAGTATGTGTCAGTAAGGACACTATGTATAGAGTATGTGTCAGTAAGGACACTATGTATAGAGTATGTGTCAGTAAGGACACTATGTATAGAGTATGTGTCAGTAAGGACACTATGTATAGAGTATGTGTCAGTAAGGACACTATGTATACAGTATGTGTCAGTATGGACACTATGTATACAGTATGTGTCAGTAAGGACACTATGTATAGAGTATGTGTCAGTAAGGACACTATGTATACAGTATGTGTCAGTAAGGACACTATGTATACAGTATGTGGCAGTGTGGACACTATGTATAGAGTATGTGTCAGTAAGGACACTATGTATACAGTATGTGTCAGTAAGGACACTATGTATAGAGTATGTGTCAGTAAGGACACTATGTATACAGTATGTGTCAGTAAGGACACTATGTATAGAGTATGTGTCAGTAAGGACACTTTGTATAGAGTATGTGTCAGTAAGGACACTTTGTATACAGTATGTGTCAGTATGGACACTATGTATACAGTATGTGTCAGTAAGGACACTATGTATACAGTATGTGTCAGTAAGGACACTATGTATAGAGTATGTGGCAGTATGGACACTATGTATACAGTATGTGTCAGTAAGGACACTATGTATAGAGTATGTGTCAGTAAGGACACTATGTATACAGTATGTGTCAGTAAGGACACTATGTATAGAGTATGTGTCAGTAAGGACACTATGTATAGAGTATGTGTCAGTAAGGACACTATGTATACAGTATGTGTCAGTAAGGACACTATGTATAGAGTATGTGTCAGTAAGGACACTATGTATACAGTATGTGTCAGTAAGGACACTATGTATACAGTATGTGTCAGTGTGGACACTATGTATAGAGTATGTGTCAGTGTGGACACTATGTATAGAGTATGTGTCAGTAAGGACACTATGTATAGAGTATGTGTCAGTAAGGACACTATGTATACAGTATGTGTCAGCAAGGACACTATGTATAGAGTATGTGTCAGCAAGGACACTATGTATACAGTATGTGTCAGTAAGGACACTATGTATACAGTATGTGTCAGTAAGGACACTATGTATAGAGTATGTGTCAGTAAGGACACTATGTATAGAGTATGTGTCAGTAAGGACACTATGTATACAGTATGTGTCAGTAAGGACACTATGTATACAGTATGTGTCAGTATGGACACTATGTATACAGTATGTGTCAGTAAGGACACTATGTATAGAGTATGTGTCAGTAAGGACACTATGTATACAGTATGTGTCAGTAAGGACACTATGTATAGAGTATGTGTCAGTAAGGACACTATGTATACAGTATGTGTCAGTAAGGACACTATGTATAGAGTATGTGTCAGTAAGGACACTATGTATAGAGTATGTGTCAGTAAGGACACTATGTATACAGTATGTGTCAGTAAGGACACTATGTATAGAGTATGTGTCAGTAAGGACACTATGTATAGAGTATGTGTCAGTAAGGACACTATGTATACAGTATGTGTCAGTAAGGACACTATGTATAGAGTATGTGTCAGTAAGGACACTATGTATACAGTATGTGTCAGTAAGGACACTATGTATACAGTATGTGTCAGTAAGGACACTATGTATAGAGTATGTGTCAGTGTGGACACTATGTATAGAGTATGTGTCAGCAAGGACACTATGTATACAGTATGTGTCAGCAAGGACACTATGTATAGAGTATGTGTCAGCAAGGACACTATGTATAGAGTATGTGTCAGTAAGGACACTATGTATACAGTATGTGTCAGTAAGGACACTATGTATACAGTATGTGTCAGTAAGGACACTATGTATAGAGTATGTGTCAGTAAGGACACTATGTATAGAGTATGTGTCAGTAAGGACACTATGTATAGAGTATGTGTCAGTAAGGACACTATGTATACAGTATGTGTCAGTAAGGACACTATGTATACAGTATGTGTCAGTATGGACACTATGTATACAGTATGTGTCAGTAAGGACACTATGTATAGAGTATGTGTCAGTAAGGACACTATGTATACAGTATGTGTCAGTAAGGACACTATGTATAGAGTATGTGTCAGTAAGGACACTATGTATACAGTATGTGTCAGTAAGGACACTATGTATAGAGTATGTGTCAGTAAGGACACTATGTATAGAGTATGTGTCAGTAAGGACACTATGTATACAGTATGTGTCAGTAAGGACACTATGTATACAGTATGTGTCAGTAAGGACACTATGTATAGAGTATGTGTCAGTAAGGACACTATGTATAGAGTATGTGTCAGTAAGGACACTATGTATACAGTATGTGTCAGTAAGGACACTATGTATAGAGTATGTGTCAGTAAGGACACTATGTATAGAGTATGTGTCAGTAAGGACACTATGTATAGAGTATGTGTCAGTAAGGACACTATGTATACAGTATGTGTCAGTAAGGACACTATGTATACAGTATGTGTCAGTAAGGACACTATGTATAGAGTATGTGTCAGTAAGGACACTATGTATACAGTATGTGTCAGTAAGGACACTTTGTACACAGTATGTGTCAGTGTGGATACTAGAAAAAAAGAAAAGCAATTTACGATCCTATTATCAATTGAAGGATATGAATTTAAATAAAAATACTAAATGTAATTCTCAATTAAATGCTGGAAACTTGGATCTAGATTACGTTTCTTACCGATTCCAGCGCTAACGACGGAGGTCATACACGTGGTATCAGTGGCTGTGCAGTTGGTCGCCGTCATACAGGCAGAGTTGCTGCCCTGGGAGGTGCAGGTATAGCACGATAAGGAATAGGCTGAAAAACAAAAGCACATAAAATGTATATTATCAGAGTGATTATCCCCCAGACACCTCAGTGTCAGTGGTTAAATGTGTTTATTATACATAAAGCTGCATATTCACTCTATAAAAATATTCAGTAAAAGGAGACGTAGGTCATTCTCCGGTTGCTGTGGAACTACAAGTTTCAGCATTCTCAGTCGCCACTTATCGTTCCACAGCAGCTGGAGAGTTGCAGGTTGCCTATCTCTGGATTATAACATGTCTTCACCTCTGGCTGCCTGGACATGCTGAGACTTGTAGTCCCACTATGCAGGAGAGTTGCCTAAGCCTGTTGTATAGCAATGAGCAATGTTATGCCAAGAACTAGTAAGTCTACTGTATAAAGCTCGGCTGCCTCTGCTCCTGACATACACCAGGGGGTAAATGTATCAATCTGCGGGTTCTTCAACACCCGCGTGTTCAGCCTCTTCCGCGATTAAATTTCAAGCGGCGCTGCATTGTAAAGGGTTAACTTCCCTTTACAATGCAGCGCCGCTTTAACCCTTTACAATGCAGCGCCGCTTGAAATTTAATCGCGGAAGAGGCTGAACACGCGGGTGTTGAAGAACCCGCAGATTGATACATTTACCCCCAGGTTCCAAAGCTGCTGAATGAAGATGAAGGGGAGCAAAAGCAGCATGGAGGGCGCAGCGTGAAACATTGTTATTTTTCCTGCGGCCAACACAAACTTAGACTTGGGGCTAGATTTACTAAGCTGCGGGTTTGAAAAAGTGGGGATGTTGCCTATAGCAACCAATCAAATTCTAGCTTTCATTTATTTAGTACTTTCTACAAAATGACAGCTAGAATCTGATTGGTTGCTATAGGCAACATCCCCACTTTTTCAAACCCGCAGCTTAGTAAATCTAGCACTTGGGGTTTTCAGTTTCACCTGCCTGATCTAATTATATTCTACAATGTTATCCCAAAGCATCTGTGTGGATGGTTGACTCAACACAGCTTAGTGTTCCCCCTGTAGCTTCACATTAATCAATCTAACAAATTCTTTATATATCCAGGTGAACATCACTGAGTCAGCTCATGTATATGGTTTATCTTCATTACACAAGTCTAGTAACAATACATTTATATACTGTCCAGTGCTCACATGACCTAGTACCTCTATATCTTATTCATGTATAATCTCTTATAGACCCTCAACCTCTCCTGTCTCATGTTATGTTCTATACTGTAACCCTGCATTGTAATATATGCTGATATCTCCATTACACAGGTCAATGTAAGACTGAAGGATGAACTGACGGAGTAGAAGACACTTCCAAGCGCACTAATTATTAATATTATTATCATTTATATGTTAGGCGCCACAAGATTTCCGCAGCGCCGTACACAAAGCAAACAGTAGACTATACAGGGTGAAACAGTACAGAGCAATAAACAAAAATACCAATACTTCAGAAACTCCAGGCAGGTTAATGCAGTAGAGACGGAGTAAAAGAACAGGTGTGGAGACAAGAGGGAAGAGGACCCTGCTCATACGAGCTTACATCCTAAGGGTGGGTGAAACAAAACAGACACAAGGGGAGGAAGTTGAAGTATGGGGGAGAAGGACCGGGAGGAGAGAGGGTAGAACGTAGGAGAAGATGTGGGGTTAAGTAGAAGGTTGGTAGGCTTTGAGGAACAGGTGAGTTTTGAGTGCTCGTTCGAAGGAGCACAGATTAGGAGAGAGATGGATGGAGCGAGGGAGGTGGTTCCAGTGAAGGGGGGCAGCACGGGAGAATGAATTCTAATGAATTCTGAGTCACATGTACAGTGTCACTCACCACAAAATAATATTTAACAAAACAAATATAATATGTGAGTGGTCCAAGCACAAGAGTAATAAGGTCTATTCAAAAGAATTCTCACTTTCCTTGTGAAAAAACACCAAATTTCAAAACAAAGTACCAGGTGAATCTAAGGAGCAGACAAGGAATTGAGATTCACCTGTTACTTTGTTTCGGAACTTGGTGTTTTTTCACAAGGAAAGTGAGAATTCTTTTGAATAGACTTCTTACTATTGTGTTTGTACCATTCACATATTATTTTTGATTTGTTGACTAGAAGAGTCTTCTTACCTGCCGCTATGCAGAGAGCGATCACCAGGATGATGCTTGTGTAAGAGGCCATGGTGAGATGTAGGAGGTCAGTAACATCCTGGCTCAGACTTCTCCTTATATATATATACACATTACTTTGTGCCTGGGAGCTGTTTCCATGAATACCATCACTTACTGACACCACTGGACATTGGAAAGACACTAAACCTGTAATTAGAGGCTGCTGGGATGGACAGCAGATCAGGGCTATGTATTATTGCAGAAGCCCCTATCTGTTAGAGGAATAGGTCAGAGGGGGGTGATTGGCCCAGGAGGGGTGTTGTACTGTAACTGCTTCTGCACACTCTGCGCTGTGTAACGTTGTGTTGCTGGGCTGTGAATGATCGGCAGGTTGGGGAGAATCAGGATCCCAGACACTTTATGCTGTTACCAAGCCTGGGTTGCAAAACAAGATTGGTTTCTGCACTCAGAAGGAGTAAATTAATTGGTATTATTCATGCTGAATGGAGGTTATTCCTTATCGAGAGATCTGATTTATAATCTTATTGTACAAGAGATGATTAAGGGTTCCAACCATGCTGGGCTAATAAACCTTTAACGCCCCCCTCCCACTATATAGGAATACACCTGAATACCATATTCATGAGTATTCTCCTGCATTCAAATTTAAGCAGATTGTGCTGTTCTCTCTTGCTTGTTCTTGCAGCTTTGTTGCTTCTGGAAAGTTGGGGTCCTGTTTTAATAGTCTGGAAAAATTGTATTATAATGCAAAATGTTAACATACCCTGAATGATCAGGCTCTTTAGTTCAAACACAACACTCCATTATGGCCAGAGAGACTACCCCCTAGCACAGGCATATATAGGCAATATATAGCAAAATATATGAAAATTTGTTGTCAAAGAGCTATAATCACATACTAACATCTACCAGCAATACCTGACTAGTATATAGCATTCTAGTCACCGCTGAGACCACAGAGACATCCTTGTGACCACTACACAATACAGAGAGCATCCTTGTGACCACTACACAATACAGAGAGCATGCCCCACCAGCCACAAAATCATCACTCCCCCAGCCATTTCATTACCCCCCAGCCATTTCGTCACCCCTCCCCTGTCCAAATCATTACTCTCCAGCAGCCCAAAAAAAATAAAAAATAAAAAGAGACATGGAGAAAGAAAAATGATTTAAAATTCTGGTGGCGCCACACCCCCCAAGATCCACAGCCGTATGCTGCAGCCTGATCAGCCCTGTTAATGAGGAATGAATCAGCAATACATTAGGAGAAGTTTACAAAAGTTCAAACTCATTTTATAGGGGGGCTTGAAACATGTAAAAAAGCCGTGAATTTTATTGGCCTCACAAAGTGCAGTAAGTGCTCAGGCAATGAGAACAAGATGGCACATGTATTTCTTATTGTGTAGTAACTATGTATACATTACATTAGCAGTGCCCTTATACATTACACCAGCAGTGTTCTTATACATTACACCTAGTGTTCTTATACATTACACCTGCAGTGTTCTTATACATTACACCAGCAGTGTTCTTATACATTACACCTACAGTGTTCTTATACATTACACCTGCAGTGTTCTTATACATTACACCAGCAGTGTTCTTATACATTACACCTACAGTGTTCTTATACATTACACCTACAGTGTTCTTATACATTACACCTGCAGTGTTCTTATACATTACACTTACAGTGTTCTTATACATTACAACGGCAGTGTTCTTATACATTACAACGGCAGTCTCCTTATACATTACACCGGCAGTGCCCTTATACATTACAACGGCAGTGCCCTTATACATTACAACAGCAGTCTCCTTATACATTACAACGGCAGTCTCCTTATACATTACACCAGCAGTACCCTTATACATCACAGCGGCAGTGCCCTTATACATCACACCAGCAGTGTTCTTATACATTACACCAGCTAGTGTTCTTATACATTACACCTGCAGTCTCCTTATACATTACAACGGCAGTCTCCTTATACATTACAACGGCAGTCTCCTTATACATTACAACGGCAGTCTCCTTATACATTACACCGGCAGTGCCCTTATACATTACACCTGCAGTCTCCTTATACATTACACCGGCAGTGTCCTTATATATTACACCAGCAGTGTCCTTATACATTACACCGGCAGTGCCCTTATACATTACACCAGCTAGTGTTCTTATACATTACAACGGCAGTCTCCTTATACATTACACCTGCAGTCTCCTTATACATTACACCTGCAGTCTCCTTATACATTACACCAGCAGTGTCCTTATACATTACATCAGCAGTTAACTGCTTCAAGTGCTAGTTACTGCAGTGGCAAATTTAACATTATGTCTCAGGAATATTGGATGAAAATATTGGTTAATTCTTCCAATGGCTGCCTCCACATACTCTCTATAGTTCTAGGTCTTTCCTTCTGTTGCAGAGACGTAGGGACCAGTTATAGCGCCCGCTCCAACACTCATCAAAATACACTAGTAGAACACTTCTCAAATAAATGTAGTTTTACTAAATTGTCTGATCTTGCACAACACCCCACACCCTGTGTAGTAGGCTATCAGTAGTAACCCTTTATTTCGGCTGGTATTACACAATTAGATATCAGCAAAAATGTTTAAGGGCCAATGGAAGCGTTTCTCAGTAAAGGTGGACAGGGGGTTTTAGCAGTAAGGAGGGCTATCTAGAAGGTGTGTACAGTACTTAGATCCCTTTGTGTCATAGCTAGGAGATAACAATGTCACTAGAAAAGAAGTTGGACGAGTTCTTTGTTTGCACTGAAGTCACACTCGTTGCCTCGCACCTTGTTGTCTTGTAACATCCGTAGCCAGGGAATAGGACACAATAGGGTGAGGGGGTTGAGGCACGCGTTGATCAATACAGGGGGTGTCCATGGTAGCCTCAACCTGTTTAACAGGACCCTGATGGCGTATTTCATAATTACTGCAAATCACCATCTACAGGCAATCAGGTGACTCTAGAATACCCCCCCCCCCCCCCCAGAGCCCTTCATGACACTGCAGACATAGGGCCTGAGTCATTAAGGCAAGCAAAGGAGTAAATGTTCTCTGGGACAAACCATGTTACAATGTAAGGGGTGCAAATCATTTTATTATTTTGTACATAAGTTAAATACTGGCTGTTTTTTCATCTAGCACACAAATACTTGCTAGCTTTATTATTACATTGAAATATAAAGTTGATCTAGGACATGCCCTACCCAAACTATAAATCTGCCTCACATTTTAAATTTACCTCCCCCTCCAATACAACATGGTTTTGCCCAGGTGCAAATGTTACTCCTTTTTTATGCTTTACTCTCCTTAATGACTCAGGCCCATAATCTTTATTTTTGAAGAACAGTAAACCAATTTATGGACTTCGGGGGGTAAATGTATTGAGTAGCGGTTTATGCAAGTCACCGGATATCGCGACTTTGCAAACCTATCTCATCTCTCACTTGTAATGTTTAACATGTTTTTTTTTTTTTTTATAAATTGAGTCCTCTAATCATATTTATATATTTGTCACAATATTATATTTTTCCACATTCACATTACTTGTACTAAAGACAACTAGAGAAACAATAAAAATACATATTGACTAGTTTTTCTCCACATATTGATGACATATTTACAATTAAATATTTATTTATTTATTTTTATTTTATTTTTTTGGGTGCATTTAAAAGGCATTAGGATGAATTTTAACATTATTTTTTAAACTTGAAAAAGATCAACTTTCATACATTTACCCCCTGATTCTTTAAACTAGAGCAAAAACTAAACTCCAGGTGCAAAACATATTTATAATATATGTATAACATGACATCTTTATTTGTAAGATTCCACAAAACGCCTTGTACAATATACAATGTGATATAATGGTATATTTACTGTGTCCTTCATTATGAAATTCTGAAGGATACTCATTACAGATTTGTGGCATTGTTATAGCATAAAACTGACTCAGATGCAACAATAGTCAGTTATTGATTGATTTACTATCTATCACCATCATCACCATTTATTTATATAGCGCCACTGATTCTGCAGCGCTGTACAGAGAACTCATTCACATCACTCCCTGCCCCACTGCAGCTTACAGTCTAAATTCCCTAATACACACACACACAGACTAGGGTCAGTTTGTTAGCAGCCAATTAACCTACAAGTATGTTTTTGGAGTGTGGGAGGAAACCCATGCAAACACAGAGAGAATATCCAAACTCCACACAGATAAGGCCATGGTCAGGTATTTAACTCATGACCCCAGTGCTGTGAGGCAGGGGTGCTAAACACTGAGCCAACTCTACTTTAACTTTTACCTGAGAGATTATAATTAGCAATGTTTTATGGGTTTTATTTGGCGTAGAAAGCAGAGGAAACAGATTCAGGATTTGTGTCTTTCTACCACATTAGTAAAAACTGTTTTTTCTTTTGATATGAATTATAAAGGGTTAACAAGTGCGTAATTCATGTACATTATAATATTGAATCTTCTTTACTTTTCTTCAACGATAGAAACGCTGAAATGCGCATCTGTGTTATCGTGCGAATATGCTGTAATAAAACTGCAGATATCAATACAGTGCTAATTGGAGGTCTGGGAAACCTTAATAAACGTGTAGGTTTCCTCATTACAAATCACAGAGCAAACAATTGGGTTTTTGTTGGACACTGAGAAGTAAAGATGGTTATGTATAATGTCAGAAATATGGATAATGCTAAAATTATCCAAATATGCTTTTCTGTGTTGGCTTTGAAGGAAATTCAATATAATCACAGCTGAGAGGAGTTTCCACCCATGGTACAAATATTTGTTCTAGATGTAGCAAAAGCCCAATATTGTTATAGTTGCCCTTTGCCACAATTCCGCGCAGCGCTGAAGATTCAGGGGATCGTATTACCAGCTACATGTAAGGACATGAATGGGAAACCACGTCACTGCCCAAACCAGCTTACATTCCATACATCATAAACACACAATATATACATACAATATATGGACAAAAGTATTCAGACGCTTGACCGTTACACCAACAGGGACTGTAATGACATTGTATTCTAATACATTTACTTTAATATGGAGCTGGTCCCCCTTTTGCGGTGATAACAGCTTCCACTCTTCTTGGAAGACTTTCCACAAGATGTTGGAGTGTTTCTGTGGGAATTTGTGCCAATTCATTCTGTAGAGCATTTATGAGGTCAGACACTGATGTTGGAGAAGACCTGGCTCACAATCTCCGTTCCAGTTCATCCCAAAGGTGTTGGATGGGGTTGAGGTCAGGGCTCTGTGCGGCCCAGTCAAGTTCTTCCACACCGAAATCATCAAGCCATGTCTCTGTAGTCCTTGCTTTGTGTACTGGGGCACAGTCATGTTGGACTAGAAAAGGGCCTTCCCCAAATTGTTCTGACAAAGTTGGAAGCATAGCATTGTCCAAAACGACTTGGTATGATGAAGCATTAAGATTGTCCTTCACTGAAGATAAGGGGCCTAACCAACCCTGAAAAACAGTCCCATACCGTTATCCCTCCTCCATCAAACCTCAAAGTTGGCATAATGCAGTCAGGCAGGTAAGGTTCTCTTGGCCAAGCCCAGACTCGTCCATCTGACTGCCAAACAGAGAAGCGCTATTCGTCACTCCACAGAACTCCACTGCTCCACAGTCCAGCGTCAGTGTGCTTTACTTCACCCAACGCTTGGCAGTGGTCTTGGTGATGTGTGGCTTGCTTGCGGCTGGTCGGCCCTGGAAACCCATTCCATTAAGCTCCCGCCAGTTTTTGTGCTTATATTAATGCCAGTGGAAATTCAGCTATGGAATCAGCAGAGTGGTGGTGACTTTTACACACCATGCGCCTTAGCAGTCGTTGACCCCGCTCTGTGATTTTACGTGGTCTTCTGTTTTGTGGCTGAGTTGCTGTTGCTCCTAAACGCTTCCACTTTCTGATATCACCACTTACAGTTGGCCGTAGAATATCCAGCAGGGATGAAATTTCACGAACCATCTTATTGCAAAGGTGTCATCCTATCACAGTACCACGCTGGAAGTCACGGAGCTCTTCAGAACAATCCATTTTGTATCACAAATGTTTGCAAATGGAGACTGCATAGCTAGGTGCTGGATTTTATACACCTCTGGCAACAGGTCTGATTGAAACACCTCAATTCAATAATTAACGCGTGGTCAAATCCTTTTGTCCATATAGTGTAAATACATAGATAAAGTGTTCATAGTGGATATATAAAAGTGGTGGTAAAGAAAATGTAACTGAAAGGCCAGGGAATAAACTTTACAAGCTTCAATTGGGCAGGGACTGATGTGAGTGAGTTCTCTGTACAGCGCTGCAGAATCAGTGGCACTATATAAATAAATTGTGATATATAAAGATAATTAGTACATAAAAATATACTCTAAACAGCCACAACATTAAAACCACCTGCCTAATATTGTGTAGGTGCCACTCATGCCGCCAAAACAGCTCTGACCCGTTGAGGCATGGACTACACAAGACCTCTGAAGGTGTCCTGTGGTACCTGCACCAAGTCATTAGCAGCAGAACCTTTAAGTCCTGTAAGTTGTGAGGTGGGGCCTCCGTGGCTCAGACTTGTTTTTCAGCACATCCCAGAGATGCTCGATCGGATTGAGATCTTGGGAATTTGGAGGTCAAGTCCTTGAACTCTTTGTCATGTTCCTCAAACCATTCCTGAACAATTTGCAGTGTGGCAGGGCACATTATCCTGCTGGAAGAGGCCACTGCCATCAGGAAATAAGGTTGCTATGAAGAGATGTACTTGGTCTGCAACAATCTTTAGGTAGGTGGTACGTGTCAAAGTAACATCCACATGAATGCCAGGACCCAATGTATTCCAGCAGAACATTGCTCAGAGCATCACACTGCCCCCGCCGGCTTCTTCCCCAAGTAAATGACACACGCACCCGGCCATCCACATGATGTAAAAGAAAACGCGTTTCGTCAGACCAGGCCACCTTCTTCCATTGCTCCAGTTCTGACACTCATGTGCCCATTGTAGGTGGTTTCCGCGATGGCCTGGGATCAGTATGAGCACTGTGACTGGTCTGCGACTACGCAGCAAGCTGCGATTCCAACACATCAACTTCAAAAACCTGGCTCTACAGGACAGTACACGATGATTCATTTGTTTTTGGTCTAACATTTGGACTATATATTGGTACTCCGAATAAAAAACTAAAATCATAGGCTTCAAACATAGTGTAGTATGACTACACAAGGCTAATCCGCGTAGTGTAATAGATGGCCACATGCCAAAGAAGAATGAAAAAGAGCTCAATATATCAAAACCAGAATGTGGCATCTTCTTCAACCTTTCAGGAATACATCCATATAGGAGATTTCATCTTCCAAACACTGAAGTGGCCGCAATTTAACAAAAATAAAAGCAATTTGATGCAATATGTATTTAAACCATATGATGTGGTTTTCTATATGAATGTGTGTACCAGAAAGAATATTCACTTATACACTTGGTACATGCAGGATTGTCGTATAGATGTACTGCCATCTGACTGCTGTGAATGCTGAGGGAGCTGACAATGGAGTATAAAGAGTCTGCATCCAAGACGGTCACTCCGGGATCCAATGAATTCTGTGAGAAGTCCGAGATACGCCGACTGCGAGAGTCAATATAAACGATCAGTGCAGAGTGTAGTAAGTCTGACCTGTGAGGAAAGAATGTAACGAGGGCTGGGAAATCTGATATTGGAGACTGCTAGGAGGGGGATGTGTACAGTGTACACCAGAGACCATCTTGCCTTAGATTTCTGTTAATTATTCACCCATGGGACTCTTATGTGTGGGTGGTCTCTCGCACATGACCTGCATTAAGGCTCTGTACCTCACTTTGATCAAGAGATCGTCCAGATAAGAAATGACCGTCACCCTCTGTATCGCAGAAGATAAAACAATGTTATGTGTCTCCAATTTTCAAAGCCCCCCCACCAAATGACATTTAGTAACAAACTGGAGCTGGGACAAGAAATGACCAGTGTTCCTTCAGTCCTGCCCAATTATTTCTATGAACAGGCTGCATTTATGTAAAAACTACAATATGTGGACCAAATACTATTTGATAAGTGATATTATCCAACAAGGTCTATGGGGCTTAATGGAACGCAGAGAGCCCAATCTGCCATGCATACATGAATGGTGCCTCTGACACTCCCTGGTGGATATTTCTAGAAGGATGTGGTCCAGTTAATGGAGACACTGAGTATTACAAATTATTATTTTGTTCTGTTCCACTCATGCAGCAACACTTGGTTCACTCAAAATGAGCATTGTGTTTAATGAACCCCCACCAAGCATCACCATTATATCAATGGAGAACACAGGCGATATTACAAGCAAGAATACACAAATAAATACTTTTTATTTCAATTCAGATTCCGTTGTATGAAAAGGAAACAAAATAAATTAACAGTGTATAATAAATTAAAGTACAGACATCACCATGACAACGACATTGTCCATATAGGAACGAAACCCTCTAAGCTCTTCATAAACAAATGTAACTTCACCTGAGTATACCTGTTTTATCACACAACAATTGTCGTTATTGCTGAAAGAAAATCAAGTAACGCCTCATGGCCTATCATCCATGTAACACACCTCTATGACTGAACGGTGCTGTAATTCTATTAGTTTTAGTACAAAAAATATAAATTATCTGTCATTCTTTGGTTTCTAGCTGCCTAACAGATGTGAGGTTTAGCAGAGACAATGTGCTTCCACTTTCCTTATATTGAGGATTTTCATATCATATGATCGACCAGCAAAGGTGCAATTAGTGTATCACATTCATTGACTAGAGACTGAACACAATCTGCTAATTGATGGACATCCCCAGCTCTGGGACCATCCATTTATGAACTGTTTTTGGACCTATTTTCAGACCTCAGAGAAAAAGTTTGAGGTAGAGACAAGTTTATGAGCACAAAGATCATATAGTTTTGGCCACAAACATGTTTAGAATTCAAAGTCTTGATTGGTCATATCAATAGCCCAGGCAAACTTTTCTCTCTGGGTCTTGTTGTAAATCTTCTCAATGGGCACTCCATATTTCTTACACCTGTAACACACAATAAGTGGACACACACGTTTTATTCAAAATATTCCAGACAGCTGATCTGAAGTCTAAAAACCGATGTCCCATCGCAAGGGAAAGGCTCTCCTATATACATATGGGATTTATTCACAATTCACTTGTGTTTGTGTCATCATAATGTTACTCAGCTGAGATTAAAATATCTATAAATACCTAAAAAGATGTCACATGGAGGTAAAATGAAATAAATCAGAGCTTCTTCTGTACTACAAACCACTGACTTGTGAGTGACTTTTTCTGAGATAAGGACACGTGTTCCACAATAGTGTTATAGGTCAGTTTTCTCTCAGCAACATAACAGAAGGGGAAGAACGGGATCTTAAAAACCTATTGAATGTCACTGCAAATAGTTTGTCTTCTTGGCGATAAATCAAATTGAGAACTATCCTACCCCTGCCGACTATAGACAGTAGAAGCCGTAAAGGTTATATTTCTGTAATTTTTCCCCTTTATTTTGTAACTGCATTCCATTTACATAGTATGTCATGGATTACGTGTTTGTTTTAAATGTGTCCACATGCCCTATACCTTTGTATATTAGATCTAAAATGTAATACGTTTTGTGCTTGATACTCTTAACAAATGCATAAGAGAACTACTGCTTGTCCATGGATATCCTGTGAATGTTGATGTGTGCATTGTTATCCCTACTGGCTGCCAAGGAGCATAGTGTGCAACAAATCTCTGTTACATTTGTGTAACAGAGATTTGATAGGTTAACCCTTTGCGGCTTGTTAATAAACAGTTCATACACCTGCCTTCACAGTGTGTACATTTAAGTCTTGGGGTCCTGATTCGATAGAGGGTGGGAGCTTATAAGTGTGTATGGATGCAAGAGAACTGTACTGTGGGTGATTGAGAGATCTGTAGCCTGAATGAAAGAGGAGTACAAGATTGAGTGGTGAAACTCTAACCCCGTACAGTAAATGTCCAAGGCACGGAGGCTGTGGGACTTCTGGGTTAAATATGTAAACAGTCAGGATTACACTGCGTGACATTTTTAGGTTTGGAGCCATTATGGGCCCTGGACCTTAATATCCCGACAGCGCAACTTTAGTTGTTCAATAATGCTGACAACACATCGGCAGAGCAGTAACGGTGATTATTTACCAGGCTACAGTGATCCTGGGGTCCAGGTAGTTTAGTTTGGACGTGCCCAGAGCGACCTGCTTGTTCTCCTCTTTATCAGTTGCTTGTAGCTTCAGTTTCATCAGTTGTTCCTCCAGCCGCTCACATTGCTTCTTCTTCTTCTCCAGCTCTCTGTACACAAAAGACTTCGCTCAGTAACAGGACAGGAAGAGATTACTGCCACAAAATCACAACAAACTGGAAGAGACAAAGACATCCTGGAGACATGCTGGGTCAGTTAAGCCAAATGGATTTGAATTGACATTAAACTAGTAGAAAAATGAAACTTAAATATCACAATGCACAATCTCCAAAGCTGCCCAGTCACATTAGCGACCAATTTGGCTGTTCAGGCTCCATAAATAACCAGATCATGTACAGAAAACATGATGGATCTGATGATCACACAGAGAATGTGGGGGGGGGGGGGGTCATCATTCAGCCTGCGCTCTACCCTGCCGGATCAATCGTTCGTTTCAACGTGGATTGTGATCAGCTATGACAACACCACACAGCACAAGATCTCTCTATACGTGAGAAAGGTCACTGGCTGGGGGTACCGGCTGTTGCAAGCTTTTTACTTTTCACCATGTATCCAGCAGGAGGCGCTCTAGTCTACGACTGGTCATCTTCACTGCATGTTTCATTCATTCCTGCCCAATCAAACCTACTTATTTCACCTAGTTTTTTTCTTACGCTCCATGAACAATACAAGGTCATACCTTGATCAATCACCCCGATAATGTCCTCCACTAACAACTACAGAGAATTTCTTTAGAAAAACATTTAATCCATTTTTAGATTGTTGGTAAACTTGCCATCACTGACTTACAGTAACCTCTCTTCATAAACCTTCCATTCCCTTCAGTAACAAGGTTTCTGCCTCTGAACCCTCGAGTTCTCCTATGTTCTTCTTACTGTGAGATGCTCAAAACCCCATATCCCAGGATTATATTGGTCTTATCAGCCACTGCCTGGCACTGTGCAGCCCCTCAGCTGTCTGGCACTAGTTTTCCTATGTCATTTTTCACAATTCAAACCATTTAATATGCAAGTAGCATAGTCATTACCACTGTCTAGGTGCATACGGACCATTACCCACTAGTATTGCAATTAATGCCAGTGCCATCACGTGTTAAATGTAATAGTTTGACCCCATTGCGATCACTTGCAGCGAATACAAAAAAAAGGCAGCAGTGTTGAAAAAACTGTGCTGTAAGGCAAACGCTCTCCCCCCTGCCTGTGGTTATGGGGTCACTGATATAAATTGGTTCAGCTCCCACGTCTATTTACTAACATTTAGTAACAGTATGTATTTTGATGCCAGTGTGTAGAAGGTGGGACCAGTTTGCCATTTTGTCAAAACCTTTATATAACAAGTTACTAATCTGTTCTGTTTGTTTGTTTTTTGTTTTTTTAAAAAGACGGCCCAGTGCCTACAACTAATAACTGTCTCCCGGTCTGAACATGAGAAGTCCCACCAGCAGTAAGCAGCATAGTAATAAGATGTATAATGGGGGGGAAGCTTTCCCACTAATGAAGATATAAAACAAGAATTACTACTCAGGATATGGCATTTACTCCCAGAGGAACAAGGTACAAATATAACTGATCCCTACTTCTTAGTCCTGTCGTTCTGCTTTGCTTTATGGTCGGCTTTGGCTTTCTTTAGTTCTTTCTTAGCTTCCTTCAGCTGCTGTTCCTTCGCATCAATCTGCAGAATAACACATGAGGTTCACAATCTGCACATTTCCCGAGGAAACCCAGTTATCAGTCCGTGTGCTCACACACTTCTCCCAAGACACAGAGAAGGTCCCGATCCCTGACCGATTGTGTGCATGTAATAGACACACATACTATACATTAATAGCAGCACGCAAGAAACACATTTATGATAAAGTATTGAGCCACAAGTTTCCCATCCAATCACAGACAGTGTTTACGGCAGACTTTACCTTTGCCTGTAGATTCTGCATCGATTTTTCAAATGTCTTTGGAAGCGCCCTCTGGTGGTTACAGAGAAGTGCAACAGCTCTGTTTGCTCGGTTGTAAGACAGAATTTTTGCTGCTACGTTGTCTTCCTCTGTGTGGAAATGGTGACAACACAGTATATAAGATTGTAGTGAACAGTGAGGAATGACAGTTGTAAGGATTAACAAATAACAAATGTGGTGAATAAAACAATCCTATTGGACTGCATTGTAAATACTGTGTATCAAATGAATCTATTTATACTTTGTTTCTCTGTAAGTTAAATGCAGATGACCTCAAAGTGGAGCCCTGCTCTCTAAGGGTTAATGATCTAATTCCATGTGTAAAATATGAGGCCAGAAAAACTATTCTGTGTTACAAGATAATGTTCAGCTTTAAAGGCGCCCTGAGGTGAGCTATACCCTGGCATAGGAGTGTTTTTTTGACACCTTGAAACCTTTAGGAACCGCTCAGCATATGGTCCTTACAGAAGGAGACCACTTGCTATATTTTATAAAGGCAAATATAATTCCATTTCCAAAGTACAATTTACAATCAATATAATTAGTGATTAACCACTTATTCATAAATAGTATTATGAAGAGCAACCCATATGTCAAATAAAGCTGTCTGTCACCCCAGGAATGAGAGGAAATCAGTATCAGCTCAACTAATCCACTGGACCTATGCATATTTGGTATCTAAAAACTGGCAAATTTGTATTGGATTTATTAATAATAAAATTGCATCTGTGTGACACTCCACAAGAAAGTGATGTTACATTTTAGCATTGGGTATTAAATAGAGAATAAGTAAATTGTAAAACTGTGTCACAGCCCCCTTCTCCCTCCCCCCGGAGACCACATCCCAGTAGGGATAAGATATTGTCAGACTTTTGGGAAATCCATCAACATTGATAAGCTGCCCATGTTCTAAGCCAATTTCCCTTGGCGCAGATTATACAACTCCTATGTAAGTTTATATTCTGAAACTTTGTCCTTTTTATTTTTAAATCTGTTTTGTCACATACTAACATCTATTAAGTGCTGTTCTTGTTGCTCAAAATGAATCCATTAGCCTTTTATGAAGAGTATAGCTTAACCAGGCTAACCCTTTGAACGCTGGTGTGTACCTGTGTGTACATTTGTGTAATAGAGTCTGGAGGTGTTAAGTGTTAACCTTTTGATTGCTGGTGTGTGCCTTGCTAACCTGTAACAAGAAGTGCTCATTGTGTGCGGGTGTGTGACAGTACATCGGTGTCCTATTGCCCTTATTCAATAGGTGTTGGCGGAAACGAAGTGGGTGTGGTTGTGTGAGCGCTGTTTGGGGCGATTCGTCAAATCTCTAACCTGTGCGATAGGTGAGCGGAAGATTGAGTGCTGGAATCGTGTGTAACCCTTTACAGTAAATACTTCCAAGTGCGGATTGTGTCTGGTAAAAGTAGTTAGGAGAGGTTTCCTGACAAAATAGAGGCGATATATTATTTAACTGTTTGAATATATGATAAGATATTAAATCCGGGAGCTGGCAAAGGTGGCTATCCCTGACAATGATGCGTTGCAAAGATACAATATATTGATTATAAATACTGATAAGGATCAGAAAGCGAGCTTAACAATTCCTGGAATCGCCATCAGACCCGGACGCCTGTGAGTACAACACCGTGGAGCAGAGAGGTCCAGGCATACATACAATAGAAGAACCTCATTAATAGGGGACAACTTGTATCTTGGACGTCTGCTAGTTTGTCAGCAATAAGGCATCAGTTATGGGGAACACAGAGGGAACACCCCCAAAACAGACAAATGTATTGTTTCAAAAAGTAACCTCTTCTATTTCATGTACTTTTTCCCGTGATTGGGTTTCACTTTAGGCAACATATGTCCAGTAGCGGCACACGCTGGGAGTAGCACTACACGAGATGCCAGCCCTCTGGTTTACAGCATTTATATGGGGTGAGCGGAGAACCCCCACCAGAGACCGGCTGCCTCAACAGATGCCCACTGGCGTTGAAGATGTGCCCAAATTATGTATCACTGGTGCCTGGAATTTTACATGACAATGACCCTTTTGGATTAGTTGTCAGTGACCACCTCCACCTCTAGTCTAATAATTAATCTGTATCAGAGGACTGATGAGTCTTAGCCCCGATCATCCTAATGTTTTGAGCGGCTGCTGATGCAGTGAATAAGTCCAAGGCAATTGGTGCGATACAAAGCGGGAGAGACAGATTGTGATGGCGTCTACTTCATCTAACAGTCCAGCCTGCGGTGACTGAAAGATGGTTCTACAGTTGGGGTAGAGGGATCAGATATAGACAGCACCCTCCACATCTACCAGGCACAACAGAAGTCCGGCCAGTTCTCTAGCCGGGTTACACCATAACGCTGTGTCTTCTATATCCCTGGGGCACATTACCCATAAGTCAGATTCTGTTTTACACAGAGAAAAATGACCAAGTGGGAAGACTGAAGAATATTAAATAAAAAAGTTATTTGTGTAGGGAGACCACTCATTGGAAGCGGCAGCACCAATCGCAGAGGAGGAAGCCGGAGTCCTCCATCTCCTCACATTATATTGGGGAGACTTACGAGAGCTTGTCTCAGTATGTATTAGAGCAGTGACATGATGGATATTGCTGCTTATGTTACAAACATACTTCAGGCCTCTGGATCCTGGGTAAAATCATCATCGTGTTCTAGAACAATCTATGGAGGTCGGCAGTGGAAAGAGAGGCACAATCTGTAGGACAATCCTGTACTTTGCCCGGAGGACACACTCACCATTGGTCAGCTCTTTCAGCTGCATTTGCAGGGTAATGGAGGCGTTGTATGTTCGGAACACCTTGGCGGTCAGCCCGTCCATCAAGTCCTGGAGGTGTTTGTTGACAATTGTTGTCTGATTGAGAGAAGAAAGTGAAAGTATCAGACAACTGATGACCTATTTAATAGAGACAGAACGCTCGCGTAGCGCACACAGACACGTCAGCACCGAAATCGACACACACACACACGTCGGCACCGCAATCAAGAGACACACACACACGTCGGCACACAGCCCTTAAGGGCTTCATCAACAATACCAAGTCATTTAATTACCCTCCGTAGACAGACTGTGTATACAGCTGTCAGAATGTTAAAATATTCATAGATGTTTAATGAACAGATTATTATGTTCTACTGCAGATGTTGAACCATGTTCACAACGTGATGTTGCCGACACCAGGTACCGGCGTCCTCCAGATATTTCTTATATACTCACATTCAGCCTGTCAAACAGATCATCTTCGGGGTCTTTGTTTTCCATAAATCGCTTCAGGTTCTTGAAAACCTGAAACAAAAATAGGAATTATCTGAATTCGGACACAGATTATAAAATGCGTTCATGGAATAATAGCATCAATTTGCCAACTGCTTTCATATACCAAAGGATTAATGCCTACAAACAGATAGAGATGTGGTTATGTTCCTGGGTGGGTCACAGTATATGAAGAACTCGGACACTGATGGGATCATTTCTAGGCTGTTAATGTGTTAGACAGATCTGGTACAGTCAACTGTTGAACTCATGGAGGCACATAGAGCTACTTGGCCAAAGTGTCAAATGTCCATATTAGTCCAATTGGTCTGCCTGGAGTGGCCCAAGCAGAAGGGAAAATCTTCAGCTCTACAAGTACTCATGATAAAGATTCATAATCACCTCCTTCTCTACTGGGACCTTGTTATAGTATCTGATCGAGTCTTTTCCCAGGAAGTCAAACTCCACTACGTAATGTTGTCCATCCAGCTCTGGAAACAGTTTAATGTGTTCCACTCTCAGAGAGCAACAGCCAACTGTGTCCGCAGTCTCCCCTTCCTCCTTCTCATTCCCTGCTCGCAGCGCCAACTGTCAAGAAGGACCAACAGTCAGAAGCCATTTATCTGTCATGAACATTCTATTCTCATATGTATAAAATGAATATATGCAGCAATATCATCTCCAAATACTGATTAGAGATCTTATGTGTTACCGGCTCTGTACCTTATCAATGAAATACAGGGCCACGGCTCTCTGTCTTTTCTTCATTTCCCGGGATTTCCAGTCTATTCGATACTGAGATCGGATCTGATCTACCACGGCCTTCAGACGCCGCGCCGTCTCGTACTTCTGCCAGTCCTTCTCCCCCTGAACAGCACACAGGAAAACATTAAACTAGCTGCATTAAATGATGAATACAATATTTACTACGGAAAAAAATATTGTCAACAATATTAAATGATCACGGAACGGACACTCGTAATAAATAGGGAAGTGATGAATTGTATATATATATATAAGTACTTAACCAGGGACAGATGTCAGTCAGTACACCACAAATCCAGTTATACTTTGGTGCAAAGATTCTGCCTGACCCCTGGATCTGGGATATCCAAGATTATTTTTTTGGTGGTCTTAAAAACCACCAAACTCCACTTCGCAAATAAATTTAATGGCTTCAGAATGAGTTTACAGAACATATATGGTGAAAAATAGCGAAAAAGCATAAACTACCACAAAAAAACAAAAGCTTAACACACAAGTCTGAATTTCTCACCTTGAGTTTGGAGCTTGGGTTCAACATAATGTACTTGATTGAGCTCTGAATATTTTCTGTCCATGAAACCAGCCAGGTGACTGTGTTGTCAAATCGCACTTCCTTCCACTTGTGACCAGCAGGGGGCTCTGGAATCTTGGAGTCTCTGGGACAGTAGAGAGATTTACAGTTCAGTCGCATGTGACACAGTCCTACTCATGCATTTTGGCACAAAGCGGCTTCATTACAAATGGGAAAAGACACTATAGCACGTTCCACTAGGGCAACCGCTGGCCTTGGCAAGCTCATAACAATAACCCAGATTCACATTCTCCAATTCAATGTCACATTCAATAGACGTCATGTTAAGACTTTTGCTCCTGAATGAAAAAACGACTTTCTAGAACAATGACTGAAGTGAGATGTGATCTGAGGACAGAGCATATAGCTAAACTCACTGGCTGCAGTTTATGATGACGTCTTCCGGCTTAATTCTTAATTTTAGCATGCCCATTTTGGGGTGATCCCCGCGACCCCGAAAAAGGCCTGGTGGCTCTGTCTTGAAGTTTCCAATCTTTTCCCGGTGGCCGTCCAGCATGCAGTAACCATACTCCTCCTGAATCTTGTCGGCCTCTTTCTTCAGTTTCTAGTCAAATACAAAAGTATTCATAGAGCTATTACTACCAGACAACAGGACCGATTCAATGCCAAACCTCACTTCAAGCAGGACCATCATCAACAACCAAGAATCATGCATTAAAGTCCTGTAGTAAGTGGTTTCCTCCTAGTTCTCAATTCACCTTTCACTCCTAACAATTACCCAGCGACCACCTCAGATTACAGTAACTGACCACATCTGTATCTTGAGGGACATTAGGAAGGAGATGGAGCTGCTTTATATGTAAGAAATTAGATAAAAGTAATGTTAATACAAGGTGAAAATATTTAGTTGACTCTAGAAACTGGAGAGAGGTTTTTCCAATAGGAACAATTTTCTAGATCACAGCACAGGATGAGGAACTGGACAATTTACGAATAGATGAAATTACATGTCAATAAAATGTGAGGGTGTCATTATAGGAGATATCTATATGCCCGTTGTGGACAGAGATCTACAAATTGCTGCATCAGACAGGATAGGTGACATCCTGCATTGGTAGTGTTGGGCATGTCCTAAGCAAAAAGTCAGGGATCCAACATGCAAGGAGACAATCCTGGATTTGGTTCTAATAAATGGAGGCGTAGTAGGAAATAAGTGTGCAGGACAGGGTCAGTATGGTTTAACATATAGTCAGCAAAACCGCTAAAAATAAAGGTTTTGGAAAGGCTGACTGTAGTCACATGAGATTGTTTCTGTGAATCTGAGTGGGGAAGTGACAAAATGTTCTTTAGATACACTAGAGAAGGAAACCAGGATCACCTTATTCATAGGTCTGATGATTTGAGTCCACCAGAGCATTTCGTTGTGAATGTCTGATAGAGGGATGTTCTGAGACTGTTGTAAAAACTGGGATTGAAGAAGTCTTGTTGAGTAGGGATATAGGGGCATGGTCCTGAGGGCCAAAATCATAATCCCAGAAAGTGGAAGCAGTTATTAGCGCCAACCTTGGGTAGTAGCAAGAAGAGGAGGATGCTAATTTGTACACTCGCTGGAGATAAACTTTCCACTTGGGGCACTGAAGAGGACTCTCAGAAGTGTGACCATATGAGAAGGATGAAGTGAACTCTTTTTGAAAATAACGAACCAAACTGATGAAGGTCTTGGAGGTTCCACAGTGTATCCTTCCTTACAGCAGTGTCTCAAACTGGGTGCTCAGCAGCCGCTCACAGCGCATGTTTTCCATATCTCCTTGCTAGAGCATAGATATATTAGTCACTCACTGACACAGGGATAGCTAACAGCGCATGTTTTCTATATCTATTCGCTAAAGCACAGGTGTATTCATTATACATTGACACATTTTAAAATATCCATCAGTGGTGCTAATTATTTCATGTGATTCTGTGAGGAGACCTAGAAAACAATGTTACCCTTCCATGAGGAGGGGATTTAAAAACACTACTTTAGAGTAAGTTAGTGCTCTCAAAAGAGATGCAGCCTGTGGACCTTCGATAACATATATCCCACAGCTGGGAGGGTCATGAAGAGGTGATGTACCAAAGTGAAGCAGAGGAAATTCTGGAGTGATGAGTAAATAGTAATGTGCAGATAGATAGGAGTCATAAAGATGTCGTCCTCCATAGATTACAATGACTCCAAGTGACAACAGTGCACTCAGAGACTGAGCACTAGGGGTTAAGGACTGGACCATACCCTCCATCCAAAGTACCAGCAACGGGTAATGCTTTTAAAAATAAAAATAAATAAGACTACCAGGACTACGGCTCTGAACACTATGTGACTCACGTCTCTAAGGTGGACAGAAGATAACAGAAGAGGCGCGTGCTACTGCAGTCAGACATCATCGGCACAGGCCCCCCACGGACCTGTATACTTACCCTGACTACATCCTGTGGAAATCTCTCAGCTGAATGCAGTTTGAGAGACCAGATGTGTACAAATATCCTGCTGAACTGGACCCAAGCGACGTGACAGAGGAGAAACTGCCGATATATAGTGATGCTGGCATTAAGTTACCTCCGGAGCACGTCAGATGCAGCCTCAGATGACCGCTCACACCTGCCGCCAGTACATGGCACAGAGGCGTGCAGAAAGAAACGTATAAAAACAGGGACAGTTTTTAGTCTTCTGGGCATAACTAAGTGGGGATTGTGAGCTTCCCCCTAAGGGAAAGGCGCAAATACATTCCCTAAAGAGATTAAAATCCTATCCCAAGAAAAACTACACATAGTGGAAAGTCTGAAGAACCTGACAGGACCACAGCTATTTCCTGTAGCTCAGGTTCTTAGAACTATGAGGTGAAGTTCCTATTGGACTTCTGGCCAGAGGTAAAGGGACAGACACCCCCGGTGTCTCCTAGGGCTGATCCAAGAGGATGAGACTGGTTATCCAATCACACAACAGTCAGTGAGTTCTCCGCTCCGCACGTTATGGAGATAGACTGTACAGTATTCCTGTACAGCCACATGTATGCGGTATTACGCAGTTAGTCCCTCTTCGGACACTACAGCTGGTATTTGACCCTCACCTGCTTCTCTTCCTTAGGTAAAGCTTTCCGAGCCTCATTCTTCTCAGTAAAATATTTGTGGATCTCGGAGAAGTCGCACATGTACAAATGCTTTATGATCTTCTTCTCTTCTTTGGTCATTTGCTGGAAAGGAACATTGGAAAGTGAAATCATAGACCTGCATGGGGGGTAAACAGATATTAGAACAGACATAACATTAAATTGTCAGCAGCTTCCTGCTGATGTCCCTGGATCTATATCCACATTAGTCGTCTCATAGCTGTGACATGAGCCTGGGATTGGCTGGAGGCAGCCATAGGCAGAAGCTTCAGAACATGGAACGGCTATATACCCTGTACTAGAGAGTGTATACAGGAATCGGGTACTGGTGGGGAGGGTTATATTTACCAGACCGACCCTTAGTGTCTACTTTGCTAATTTATATCCTCAAAAAAAACCCTCATGAATGTGAAGAGCCCCATAGTGCCAACACATAACTAGACACTCTGTAAATCAAATTGTGCAAAATAAGTGAAAATTAGATATTTAGCATTAAAAATGAAAGAAAGAAAATCACTTGTGTGTTAAAGACAGAGTACAGGATACCCAAACACCCCCTACACTACTATATCCACCACTGTTCTCCCCATGCTCCACTCGGCAAAAATACCACTGCCGCCCAGCACCAGGAACTCACTACTCACTGTGACAAGTCGACCGACAGGCAGTGACCGGCACTTGTGATGCGACAAAGTCACGCTGTATCTGGGCACATTTTAAGCAGCATTTGTACAGCATCTGGGCACAGAATTTTCTACTCTAATATGAAAGCCTGTGTAAGGAATTGCATGAAGCAGAGCACACTGAATAATCTGATGCTGATTTCATTAGAGGGACCAGATCCTATAGAATTTGCAGACAAATGGGCCTCTAAGAAGAGAAGAATATATAAAATGTCTAGAGGTTAAATCAGGTCAAGATTTCAACATTTAAGTTGTGCAAAGGCCCCCACCTGGCTACTTTTTGATGCCACCCTGCTGGTAAAATTTTCTGGGGAGAATACTGTCCACCCACGACCTACATATACCCACCCACACTACATACACACACAGTACACTATAAATACGTACACACTCTATACAACACACTTACAGTTTTCCAGTCTGTGAAGAAATTCTTCTGAAAAGCCTCCTTGCTGGTGTATTCATGATCTAACATCTTGCCATAGAACGTGGCCACTTCTTCAGCTGCCAGACTGAGTTTCATGGGTTGCCCTAAATGCAGAGCACAGTCCCTTATCATCCTTTCAACCAGTCACCCTCACAGAGCTCATCCCTCACTGTCTTTACAGCCAGTTACCAGTAGAGCACAGTCCCCACCGTCTTAACAGCTTGTCATCTGTACAGAACAGTCCCTCACTGTCCAGCAAGCCCATCACCTGCACATAGTACATAGCACAGTCCATCACTGTAGTTAGGGGCTGTTATTAGGACACACTACAAACCCAATATGCAGAGATCTGAAGAACCATAAGACCCAGCATGCCCCTGTCAGACAAGTATATAGTAACAATTACTATATAAAGTACAGGCAGTCAGTGGCCCTCCAGGTGTGGCAGACCATTAATGGCTGGCCTGCCGATACTTTTAGTTCGACAAAAGTGGAGTGATACAGGTTGGCCCAGTCTGTATTAGAAAATCATTATTGGACTATTCTCACCGTTTAACAGACGCCCTCATTGGAGACTCAGGTTTCAACAGTTATTGTGTAATTACAAGAGGCTGGGGGTGCACAAGTCATTGGGGAGCGTACATTGTGCCAGAGATAACTATTTTGCGTTAGTCAATGTTATGTTGTCTTTCTTGGAAGAGAACTTTGTTTCATATTTAGTTATATAGGAATTGTCAGTGAAAAGACATCTACTAAAGCTGCTTCTGTTAGACCCAATGCACATGGATCTCAAAGGATGCAGGACAGACATAGACCCCTCCTGCCCTCTACTGGTGGCTTAGAGACATTACAGGATTTCTTCGCCATACCAGGATCCACTGGCCCTCATAAAAATATCGGGACTAATGCTATCCATGCTTCTAGGAAGCGTATGAACAAAAATTTCTACTCTTTAAAAAACAGAGATAAAAGGTCAGCGTGCGATTGGCAAGTGGTTAATAAGTCAGTTGTTACAATTTTCCTTTCCAGTTGACCGCTGGGTACACAGTTTTGGCTGCAAGAATGACAAATTATAGCTGAGCAAAACCGCATTACAGCTCTCCGGGTGGAACACAATGGTATGAAGATTAATCTGTGCAAAGTGATCTACACCCCTGCTTTACTGGACGGTTATAAAACAATAAGCCTGGGCATGCTGGGACTTCTAGTCCCAAAACAGCGTTGGAATCACAGACAATGTAGGTGAGCTGTGTGTTACTGCTATCTAGTACACGGTTATATTACCCGGCTACACTCGGTAAATGGCACCATTTATCCTCACCATCATAAAGGAAGCGCACATTCTCCGGAAGCGTCTCGTACGGAGGGGCGAAATATGGACCTCGGTGTTCCAGGAATTTCCACTTTACCCCATTCTCGTAGTTGTCTTCCTCCCACCTGTAATAACAATCAACTGATGAACACACGTCAGGGATTTACTTAATACCGGCACGCAGCATTATACTGACTGAGATAGACCGCTCCAATACAGACTAGTCTGGAAGCCCTGCACTGATATTACTGCCAGATAGACCATAGAAGTCCTGCATCATGGAGAAAGTAACAGTTCCCCTACTGACCATCTCTCTCCAGGACTCCTGTACAATGCACATTAGGATTATAGACCATTCTATGGTGTATCACGTGGGGCAGGCAATGTTTTATTTACAAATGCATGTCTTATTAAATTACATTTAAAGCTGTACATTAGGAACAATGTTTGTTACATAAACCTGGATATAAGAACATAAAATTACACCACCAACCAGACCCAACAATCATACAGAACACTTTTTGTTCCCTAGTGAGCAGCTCACAGGCTCTCTCACACTGTACACATTACAGATACACAGTATAGAACATTCAGCAGGTCACAGGCTCTCTCACTGTACACATTACAGATACACAGTATAGAACATTCAGCAGCTCACCACTGTCTGACACACACCCCGCTGGCCCCGGCTCTTTGCACAGTAACAGTCAGGACCCTCCATCCGAGCTGCCGAACAGAGCAGGTCCTCAGCAGCAGCCTGCAGCCATTCATAAACATGACACAGCTAAGACAACACACTTATTCATGTCTGCTGGAACAGCACACATGCCATTAACTAATGACCTCTACCCTATACTACTTCCTGAAAACCTACCAATCAGCTCAGAGCAGTACAGATGCATGCTGGGAGATGTAGTTCTATGACATTGAGAACAAAATAAACACATGTGGTCAGTTAGCTTAGTGCTGCAAAGCAGCAGAAATCCCACCACTGACTCCTGTTAGTTGTGATACAGTAACAAAGGACGGTGTACAGGTAACATATCAGATATAAGCTCAGCCTGCTTACACACAGGGTGTTAGAAGCTACACTGTAGACTCATCTGCATATGAATAGAAACACCATGTACAGATGTACGAGGTCAGGACAGAACATTTGTTTTATACGTGCATACAGCACAAGAAACGGCAATGCATACATTAATGGGACTCCAGAACCTGGTTACAGGATCTCTGTAAGATAATCAGATTGCTAAGCATTGAATCAGTGTTACAATCCTGATCCTCATCCAGCAGAACAGGTATCAGCCGTTATATCAGCTGCAGACCTTGGTACAAATCCCAGACTCTGCTCCATCAGAACGTGGAGAAGTCACTTTATTTCCTTGCCTCAAAAATTAACATCACACTGAATATGATTACAAATCAGCTTGTGAAACATTCTGTGCACAGCAATGCATGATGGTTGTACGCATTATACAGCAGCATAATATAAAACTAATACATGGGGGAGGGGGGTTACAACGATAAGCTGAATAAAGCTGGGCAGTCCACATCTGATTGCAGATAGACAACATGTTTGGGGAAACACCAGGTGATGTAAGGAAATACTGCCACTGTGATCTGCGAAAAACGGTCTGAACTATTCATGGACAACACAAAGTTTGGCAACCTTTACTAGATTCTATCTATGTCCAAACCCTACAAGATATATTACACCCACACCGGTCTGCAGATAACTTCATCTATAACTTGTCTACAATACAAGAGAGAACTTTAGTTAGAAAACAGAGCACCTTCAATTGTGGGGTCTTATAATGCACACATCCGAGCAGTCATATCTCCCGTGTATGGTCACCTATATGCTGGCTGTGGACTTTACGATTCTAAATAAAGACTGGAAATCTACATGTATTAAATAATGAATGGTAAATAACCTTCAGACAGGAGTTTACCACCCTGTTAATCTCCCTAGGTTACCCTATTACCACCCTCTACACAGCTAACACAAGACAACAACCCTCTGACCAACATAGTTGTGTGACTGATCACACAGCCACTAAATACTTTGTAATCTTTGCATTGCAGCTGACAAATATTCAATATGATGTAGCACTTACCCTTGTGTATCAAACCATTGTCCCATAGACTGTAAGCTTGCGAGCAGGGCCCTCTTACCTCTATGTATTACCCAGTATTGTTTTATTACTGTTTGTTCCCAATTGTAAAGTACTACAGAGTCTGCTGGTGCTATATAAATAAATGATAATGAGAAATCACGGCCATTTCCCTTGTGACTGCTGGAGTTTATCTGATGTCACCCATGTGGTTAGTAAGTGCTGTTCTTTTCTGGATCACGTCTAGAGCCCATACTGTTATATTTCATGTGTGATAATCACCAGCCTAAACCGTCAGGGGATGGATATGTTATGACAAGCCTGATGTGGCTCCAGAGCCAAGACAGACCAGCCAGTAACGTGCTTAAGGACAGACAACCATTCTGTAAAGTAGGCCTGGATTACCTGTGGCTCTCCTGATGTTGTGAAACTACAAGCCCCAGCATGCCGTGCCAGCTGATGGCAAGCGTGGAGAGCCACAGGTTAGCAGGCCGCTGTACAGGTAGAATTCTTTCATGTTCTCAAAATTATTAAACATAATGAGAAAGAACAGATATAATACAATGTAGCACAATTTGGCCAGGTCGGGGGCTCTTGAATAGAAAACGATGATAATCACTTGAATATAATAAGTGAAAAGAAATTGTACAAAATGGGGTAACATACTGAGAAATGTCTAAGTGGTAAGGGGGCTCGGCCCACAAGCTTACAATCTATACGATACCTCAAACTAAAGGTTTCAAAAGACTTCTATTCTGTTAACTAGAATATAAGCTACTTACCTCACATATCTAGATCCGTTAACACGAAAATAAACCTACCCCCCAAGCTCGCTGCTTATGAGGTCATCCCTGACTCCAACCTGTCCTTTGTTCTCCATATCCAAATCCTGTTACATACACCTAAGATATATTTCTAGAATTCTCAAATATTTCCAACAAGAAACTACAAAACTATTTTGCATGGACTCTTGCAATCCCCTTTTTACCAGTCTTCCCCTAACCAGACTTCACCCCTATAATATATATTTTGAATGAAGATGCTGGTCAAATAAAGGTCAATAACGAATATAAAACTCCCACTAGCTCCTGTATCTACATCGTCGGCAGCAGTCAGTTCACGCTCTTACCATTTCCACTTCGACTCCTCTTCTTTTTCCTTTGCTTCTTTTGCTTTCTTGGCTTTGGTCTGTTCGTCATCCTTGCTCTTCCTCTTTCTTGAAGTGCTGGCTTTGTCCTGTCCTGCGTGATCCTTTGCTTCTTGTTTGATCTTCAGAGACTTATCCCTGCTCTCGGGGTCATGCTTTGATTTCTTATGGCCAGACTCCGATTCCTCCTCCTGATCTTCCAATTCTCTCTTTGCACTTTTGACTTCTTTGTCATCCTTTTTCTTCTCTTCCTTAGGTTTTCTAGCATCTTTGTCCCTCTTTTTACCTTTATCATCTCCCCTTTTCTGCTTGTCCTTCTCATGGGACTTTCCCTTGGCGTTGTCCCTAGTCCTTTGCTTGCGGTCATCAGCTGGTGCTGTCTGAAACAGATCTAGATCCACCAATGTTCTCTTCGCTGTATTTCCCTGCTCCTTAACCAGCATGTGAACGTTTTCTTCTTTTATGTGGTCTTTGTCTTTTGTTTTACCTTTGTCCGAATGGCTCTTGTGTTTGTCCTTCTCAATTCCTGGGCTTCTGTCCTTAGACTTTGAGTGGTCTTTGTGTTTGCTGCTTGTGGTGGGCTTCTCCTTGGTGTCTGGTTCTTTTTTAATGGGCACTGAGATCAGAACTGGTTTCTCCTGGGTGGACTGCTTGTCAACATGGTTGCCAGATTCTTTTTTAGTTTTGCCTTTTTTTGTGTGTTCACAGCTATTTATTTTTCCTTGCAGCTTCCCCTGCTTGTCGGCGGTCTTCTCTTTGTCTACCTTCTCTCGCTCATCATGAACCCCTGTTTTCTTTATCTCACCATCATGTTCACCTAACTTCTTGCTAGACTTTTGTTCAACGGACCCCTTTTCTTTTGTTTTCATCATTTGCTGGGCATCCTTTTTCGCAGCTTTGGTGGCCACATCCTTTTCTCCGTCTTTCAAAACATCGCTGTCAATATTTTCACCAGTTGAAGTTTTCCCACCAATACTTTGCTCAATGATGTCTGCATGGTCCTCTTCCTGACAGCTCCCAAGCGGTAGATCATTACTTGTGGAGATGTTATCACGTTGGCCCTCACACTTTGATTCAGAAAAAAAACAATTTGGAAGATATTAAATCTCAACTTGCTTTTTTTTCCTTCACTTTATCACAGGGTTTAGTAACATATTGAAAAATTATAATTTTTTACAGACATAAGAAAAGAAAAATCACAACAAAAATTCACTTTTCCCCCAATTCATCCTAAAGCTGCTTTATCATATTTAGAACAATTCCAGTTCTAGTGAAGACCAGTCCAGCTTGTCAAGCACTGGTACTGGTTGATTATTTGGGGAGGGGGGCGTTTATGGTTTTTATATTTTTATTAGACTGCAGCATCTGTGGTTGGAGCAGAAGTAACGTTGTAGTTATCGGACATTCAGACGCACATTTTTGTTTTTTAAAGTGATTGACAGTTATCTCTGCTCAGACCACAGATGCTGCCAGTTAACGAATTTAAGCCTGGATGGGAACATAATTTGATCCGACATGCATAGTACAATTCTTGCAAGACAATGCATTCCTGGGTGCTCCAAAACCCTCCGAAAAAGGGATTTAACAAGTACAAAAAACAAATCCCCTTTTTCCCCGTCTGCAACCGGGGGACATAAATGGTGAGATGTTCCAAAACCACTCAATTGGTGAGGAGCAGCACTAAGAATGAACTGACACCTTTGGCCGTTTCAGTGGGGTGGATTCTTGAGGAGAAAACAGTGGGTGAGACGAAGGAGGAAGAACACCCACCATCCAAGGAGACCGCAGCGACTTCCCAGCAGCCCGGAACAGGGAAGACTCTACCCACCATCAGTTGAGACTGATCCGGTTACCATCTATGATAAGTAACCACCCTATGATAGGTCAAATGGAACTGTTGAAGGCCTATGAGACCTATTCCATGAATGCAGGAGTATGTTTTAAATGAAGAGCAAAGAATTGAGACCAACCTCCATGCAGTAATGGGTGGAAGGGAGTGGGTTGCTTAGAACGAGAGAGATCAAGAACACAAACGAAAATCTAAAGCACTGTGTAGAAACGGAGCTGCAGCAACACCATGACTATCAACAGTGTCAGCGATCACATTAACTATCCAGGCAAGCGGCTCTAGTTCCCCAGTTCAAGCCTTTAAATTCCATTAGGGACAATCATGAACCCTTGCCGCAGGAATGCAGACAGTGAAGTCATGAGGTTTGGAGCCAACGACAGGACTAAAACTGGAAGGGAGATCCCCGAAAGCAAAGCAGAGGACCTGTCAGTTGTCCTCCCATATGGGGTCTATAAAGTTATGTATCCAGAGACCCCAGAAACACTCCTACAATCATGAATCACTGACCAAAGCAATCCCCATCTGTACTCACTCTCGAGGAGAGAATTTTTAGGGCCAGCTACAAATCAGGGCACAAGGAACAAACCCGCTTGGGCACCAAGAGGAGGTTGGAATAAACACCCCAACCCCTCTGGTGAACTGCAAAAGGGCAAATGATCGTCTTCCAAAAAAGATATGCAGCATTTCCAATTGCTGACTAGGGTGGTCAGACACGAAGTGTGACCAGGATTTTCTGGACAGCGGGGGTCAAACCCCTTCCACTTGGGCACCTTAGGGTCATGGTTAGTAATCAGGAGGACTTCCCTCTGTCAGAGGTTTGTGTGTCCAAACTTTCCGAGGTCCATAAAGGCTTCCCAAAGCCTCGTGTACACAAAAGGAGAACTTGTGGCAGAAGCTAACTCAGGAAAGGAAGCGTCCTAAAGTATCTTTTCTAGTCCAAAGAGGGTTTTCCCAGAAAAGAGCAGCATAAACAGGGAACTTTTGGAAGAATTGTCCACTGACCTGGATGCATCCCTAAGAACTCTGCATATCACTACCAAACTAGCAGACGATCTGGCAACTAAGTTGGTGGAAGGTACCGGCCAGTACTCTGTCAATATTTCCAAGGTACTGGAGACATCAGCTCTGCCCTGGTTGTGCCATGTTGCAATCCCTGGAGTTGTTCAGCCCAAGTGAAGTTGCCTTTGCAACAAAAAAGCTGGCCTAGGCACCACCAGAGGTTAAAATATATAATATGTTGTCTGAAGAGTCCTTGAAGGACGTCACATCTGAGAAATGAATTGTGTCGCTCCTAAAAACCACAACACCATCAAAACACCATCAGGATATGCCAATTCCCCCAACACGAACATTAACACTCTGGTCAAAAAATACTGGGCGAAGGATTGGCTGTGGTGGTTGGCTTTGGTCTTGAAGTCCTAAATGTTCAGGACCAAAATCCCCGCTCTCTAAGGAGACAGTTGACAAAATTAGTTGTAAATTGAGAGAGCTGTAAATTGACTTGTCTTCCACCCTCATCGTGTGCATTGGTGTCACCCAACTCTTCACTTCAGAAAGAGTCCAACCACTGGCTAATCCAAAACATTTCCAAAGAACCTAAATGATGAAGGAATGGAAATATTTGCGCTTCGGGGAGCGAGCAGCCTTCAGGCCCCTCAACCTTCCTTGAAATGTCTGTGACAGACTGAATTAGGAAGGCTGCAGGACAGGGGTGCCAGAGATACTTGGACCCTCCACTGCATCACACATTAGGATAGGTAGACAGGAAATGTGGTCCCTGACTGCACAGGAGGTAATTTGTTGAGGACATAACTGTGGGCCACCAAAGTTGGGAGACTAGCAATACTGCCATTTGTTTATTTGTGTAACGTGTGAAGGACCAGATTGGTTCACTCGAAAAGAAAAACTCCCACACGGCGAGTCCTGGGCTCCAAGAGGTTGGCCTACCCAGCGAGGCTTCAGAGAACAGCCGAGTCAGACTACAAAGTAAAAAACAATATAAGGATTAGAAGGCCATGTGTCCACCACCACTGAAGGAACAGAGGTGGTCAGTTCTTTTATTTCAGCATCTCAGGGAAGAAACATAACCCACCATGTGTGCCCTCTACTGCAGACAAAGAAATTATATTAGATATGCAGACTACACGGTTAGTCTAAGCGTGAAACTAAAGACAGAGCAATTTGATTTCTACATACCCCTGGTGGCTTGGTTGTGTTATTGATTGGACATGAGGACACGGGCCTAGACATTGAAGAACAAGCATTAGTAATCAAGCATGGTTGGAAAAGAGGTAACATCTGAACAGACATTAAGCCACAATCTGAGAGGTACCAACGGCTTTCCTACAACACATCTAGAAGTAATGAGATATCACTTTAATCCCTCAATGTGAGTTTGTGGTGGCAGAAGAGATCACTGTACATTGCTGGCCTACAAGAGGTAAGTCTTTACATTTATAAGGATACATTGATTGGCTTTTGGGTAGTGTGTGTGATATATTTCAGGTATTATAGAGCATACATACACAGGACATCACTAAGTATCACCAAGCAGAAAAGAATTTACACACCGACCACTGTCCTCCTCGCTGACACTCTTCCTCCTGCCGTCTGATTCATCTGACAGCACGTTGCTGTTCTCATCCAACGTGGAGGCGGCTGCTGGTAGCCTGGAACAGATCGATAGCCTAAATATTACTCTATACTACTGCACACTGAGTGATGGTGGCTCCAGAATGGAGCTATGACAACTTGCAGTAGGTGCTGGTTTTGGATATAAAATCAACAAATTATCACCTGGAAAACAGGGTCTCAGTAGACACCCAGAGGCGATTACACAGCATGACATTCCATGTCTACATCTAATGCTAGCGCAGCTTAAGTCTTAGGGTCGTCCTCTTCCCCTGTTCTCTATCTCTGGTCCCAGGTATTTTAAAATCAATTGTCTCAAAGCATTACCATGCTGTGCCAAGTTGTGTATTGTTAGGGTATAAGATTTTATGTCCTACATATTCTTAAAACTCCTAGAATAGCAGGGTTTAAAAAATGACTCCACAACCTCTCATTTATTGCACATTAATTCCACTCTGGTGCAGGAAACTTCTATCCCTGAACACAACATAAAACACGGTTTCAGAGTTTCACCGCTCAGATTTTCCCTCGAAGATGAAAGGTCCGTGGTTCTGGGAGTCTGATCGTTCCAGTGTAGAATTATGTGATCCAGAAGTACATGCAAAGACCCTATAATACTTATTACCCTTATATATTTTATTTATCAGTCTCCTCCCTTTTGGTCTTTTTACTAAAGGACTGGAGGAGACAGAAATCTAGTATAATAAGAACTGTCGCTTCCATTGTAGATCGGGAAACAGAATGAGAAGGCAATTTAGCAGTTATTAATTTTACAGACCAAAAGGACAAATTATTATAAGTTTTACACAACTTTATCCATTATGAAGTCTACTTTCATTATCAGCCAAGTCTCGCAGGCAAGGTGCTCTCTACCTATTGTCTCACGTCTGTCTACTGTGACTTTTGCTACATTCTGTGCGAGTCTCTACAGTTCTTTACTCACACTTATTTATGCTCCCTCGGTTGAACTGTTTCATGGATGTGTGATTGTGCTCACTGTATTAGTGATGTCTAAGCTGTATTTGTACGACTGTCCAGCGCTACACAGTCTGTGGCGTCTTATAAATAAATAATAATCATATTCAAGTTCTCAACATATGCTAGGAGAGCACAATGTACCACATAACACACATGTACATACGTGCTGTCTTCTGGGTCTTTACAACTGGAGATTTTTACCACCATGCTATTTTTGGGGTCTTGAATAGGTTCTCCAAACTCCTGTGAAGCACTAGGAAGGAATGTAAGGTTTAGAGAAAAATACCAGTATTATAATATCCCTTCAGAAGCTGCAACAGTGAACTTTTACCAAAATTATACAACATGAGGACATTTAAGGGTGCAAATTAGTGTGGCACTAAAATAGCCAAATTTACTCAATGTTTTGTTTCTACCCCTTTCCAACACCATCTGTAGAGGGACGTAGACGAGTGCCTGGCGTTACCCCCAGCTGTTGGCGCATTACACTGGCCATGCTCTGTAGCCGTCACCAATACTCTCAGGAACGGTTACCACTGCTGTGCCGCAGACTGAGGGCTTCTCAGTGATCACAGAGACAATAACCGACAAACAACAAAGCTGGTGCCAAATTGCAAATGACTCCACGGTCATAAAGGAGTTAAATAGGGGCTGTAAATCATGTGGGGTTTAAATAGATTCAGCCCCACCCTGATATGGAGATAACCCAGCCTGCTATTCAGATGGGTTGTTACTTTCCCCTGTCTGAATGGTCCTAATGCTCAACTGAATAGTAACTGCTGTCCATCCATCAGGACACTCGTTCGGCATCGTAAATATTAGTTGGGCTGTAACATACAGCAACCAATCAGATTCATTTCTAGAAGGCCAAAGTCCACTAGACTTACCGAAGCTCACATCCCACTGCCACGGGTAACAGCAGCACGATAACATTTATCAGCTTATTACGCAGGATACACGGGGTACGCAGCACATAAGATGCTTGGCACACACACAGTGCAATGACCGGTTACCAGTAGGATGATTAGTGACATCAAGGTGGGGGCGAGGGATTGTATCTGTGCACATGACCGGGCACTATAGAGAGCACTGGACAATTCAGTAATAAAGGGAATATTGGACATACCAGGTCGCCTCCACAGCCTCTTGTAGCAGCCTCTCTGTGGAGCTTTTAATCTTAAATGAAAAAAAATAATAAAAATTAAAGTTAAATAAAAAACAAAAACTACTAACAAAAGACATCAGGTATATAATAGGTCACCATCCTCTGCACTGCGGATGAACATACCTGATCAGACCACAGTACTGGGAGGTTTTATGGACAACACTAATGAGTTTGGGTACAAACTGTCCCCACATGGACAGTCTGTAAACTAGAGATCTACTGATCACAAGGACCACGCCATAAGTACAGCTGGAAAGGCCAATAGTGAAGACGAGCAAGTCAGAAATCATTCCAGCAAACTAAGCTAACAAATATAAATCTGTGCCTGTTGTGAACTTCCCGTAAAAATGCCTTCGCCAACGCTTAATGTCATTATATTAGCGATTGTTGTGGGCTATCCTGTGGACTAAAGATTCTGTAATACTAAGGTCCTGCACATCACACTGAGCATGCTCCTACCAGCACTTGGGCTGTTCTACAGCTCATTAATACTCGTGAACATTCATAGCTACTAGTCTGTTTAATGTGCAGCTATGACGGTGGTATGGATCTTTAAAGGGTATATGAAATATGTTGTGGACATTTAAAGTGACAGTGCTCCTAAATGAGATATGAACTTACCTCTGTACAACCATTATGTAGCTGGAGATGAGATTTGTCTTCAGCGCTCACATCTTTCTGTAAATGTTCTTCTCTTTTGTCTCCATTAAACTTTCTACTCCTAAACACACAATATAAATCATCTCAGTGCTGACAATTATGGAGGGGGTGCTGGTTATTAAGAGAGATAGCACCCCCTACAGGCTATAAGATGCAACAACACACAGCTAGTAAAATTCAGCAATGGAGTTTGAGCCAAGAGCAGCGCTGTATATTCTAACTGTTTGACCAGTGATCTCTCAGAAACCCACAGGAGCCGGTGTTGCGTGGGCTAGCGGACCTTTTCCAGGCTGAAAGTCAAGGTGGTGTGTGGCCAGCCCTGACTGCTTATATGAATAGGTGTAAGTTGTATCTGAGCTACTTTTGTGGCTACACTGTAAAAACAGAATTTTCTTTCAGTGTTTTTTATGTACCCATAAATCTTTTTCTCAGAGGCCAAATTGGGGACACAGACTAATACCGGGGTTAAGCACCACGCACAGGAGTCAGGGCACTTGATTAGGCGAAAAAGACCCCTATTAAACCTACTTAGCCCTCACCACATCCAATCAGGGACTGTGACAGGCAGGCAGGCACACGGAGAGGGGAGCGCGACCGGCAGGCAGGCACACGGAGAGGGGAGCGCGACCGGCAGGCAGGCACACGGAGAGGGGAGCGCGACCGGCAGGCAGGCACACGGAGAGGGGAGCGCGACCGGCAGGCAGGCACACGGAGAGGGGAGCGCGACCGGCAGGCAGGCACACGGAGAGGGGAGCGCGACCGGCAGGCAGGCACACGGAGAGGGGAGCGCGACCGGCAGGCAGGCACACGGAGAGGGGAGCGCGACCGGCAGGCAGGCACACGGAGAGGGGAGCGCGACCGGCAGGCAGGCACACGGAGAGGGGAGCGCGACCGGCAGGCAGGCACACGGAGAGGGGAGCGCGACCGGCAGGCAGGCACACGGAGAGGGGAGCGCGACCGGCAGGCAGGCACACGGAGAGGGGAGCGCGACCGGCAGGCAGGCACACGGAGAGGGGAGCGCGACCGGCAGGCAGGCACACGGAGAGGGGAGCGCGACCGGCAGGCAGGCACACGGAGAGGGGAGCGCGACCGGCAGGCAGGCACACGGAGAGGGTCCTTGAACATGACCCTCTCTTTAGGATGGAGGGAAAGAAAAAATATCCATGTCCGTAGCGGACAGGAGGGACGCACCACAGTCTCTCACCGACCATGCTGAACGAGTCGACTGCCAGGTGTTTAAATAATAATGAAGCACCTGGCCGTCATGTCATCCGTCTCTCAGACAGGCTCATTGTTGTACTACGTACAGTGAGCAGTGTCAGTGCCTGCTCGGCTCAGAGATGGTGAAGATCTCAGGGCGGAATGGGGGTTAAATGGCCATCCTAAGACCTAGATGCAATGTGGTTTCATTTTAATGCTGAAATGGTTCTACTGCGGAAAAATAAAACTATCTGAAATGTTATAAAAGAATTCCCAAAACTATTACTATACAAGCAAAAAATGCGTCAGGTTCTCCTACTATCATATCGAACGATACTCATACAATACAGTGACGGTAAGATGCATGGTACATGGTACAGGAGTGTGGTCCACTTCCTGAATCTTTACCTGTGAGGGTCACTGGGTAAGGTGGTTGACACCATCCTATCTGCCACGCATCTGGTCCTATTGATAGACTGCACTTTGCCAGAGGTCTCTGTAATTCTATGATACATAAAACATTATAAGCAAAATAACTATCGGTATCGGGTTTAAAAAAACAAATACTAAACTTTCTAGAATGTAACGAAAGCTGCGCTGATATCAGTCTCCACATTACAGTAGTCAGCAGGTCAGTCTTCTATGAGTCTGCTCCAGGACACGGAGCCTACACTGTTCACCTGTCACCAGGAATCAGCATTTCACAATGTAACAGATACCCCCCACCTGTACCAGATAAGCTTTTATTATTAATTGAATTACTCTATTTATTCAGGTTTCTTATCAAACCTTTCTGCATGATGTCAGTGGCTCCAACATGGTGAGTGAGCAGACGGCTCCAGCGAGGTGCTAGGAATAAGATGAGGCAATAAAGGACAAAGATTTTTTTCTTCCTATTTATTTCTTTCACAGAGAAATCCAGGTTCAGCCAAAACATTAGGATATGACCAACTGGAGCAAAATCCTCATTTCTGAGATTTTAGTTATCTCGAGGGGCTGAAGATATTAGATAGGATTTTAACATTTAGGCCCCTTCTACTTAAGTTTAATGTATAAATGAGAATGTAGGATCAGTAGATGCCTTAGTGAAATCCTGCAAGCTTGGAGTAACCCAGCAGCCAATCGGACATTAACTTTGCTCAATGTATTTGAATGCGAGAGGAAATTCCTAAATAGTTACTGCTCATTCATTAGCAAACTGCCAATAAGAAAAATGTTATCAATAAAAATAAACATCGTAAGAGGCCTTATTCCCAACAAACCAATAGTAGATTGTACTTAGGTCTTTGCTCATCACGGTACAAGTCTACTTTCCTGAACATCAGCACACACTTCCTGGTCCCCACCAGACAAACAGCTACTACTGGCATCCTCCAGTGTTTATTCAGCCCTTGGGCACAGGGTCTGCATGCATTGGAGTTGCTATGGAAACCCGCCAACACTTCAGGGGCCACAAGTATGGCCCTTTAATCTTCAAAAGGGCCACACCCTACCCTTCTACTCAGTAAGAAGTTAAAACAAATAATTTAATCAAACACAAAAACACCCATCTGTAATAACACCTCAGCAGGTATATTAATAAGACAAACGAGTGTTACAAGCTGTGACCGTTCTATGCTGCTTCTGTGCGAACAGATCCCCCCCAGCGTTTAAGTTGGGTGTCAGTCTGGAGCAGGCACAATCCAATCCTGTGCAGAGGTTTCCATCCTTCAACCTGTTGACTGTAATATGCTTCATTACAGAGAACATCTTCTCACATAGGTGGGTGGAATAAAACAAACAACTCTGCAGCCCACTTGGTCAGAACAAGACCTGCTAAATAGTAAGCTGGAATCACGCAGCCATTGTTCTGTACCTTGAGAGAAAGGAGCGATGTAGTATAAAGCCTGAAGGATCGCAGGCCGCAGGGAGAGGCTAATCCTCCTCATTCCCACCGACGTGGAGATTTATGAGTCACACAGAGACGAAGATATAATACTAAACTGAACAGATTCAGATCATTGAACTTCAATGGAAACAAAGAAAATATAATGCATTTACATTAGTATAACGACCATGTAGATCTGAAACCTCCCCCTAACAGGGAATTCTAATCATTGTGTATTATTCTTTTAGATAAAATATAGCTGAAAGAAATGGTGAGACTGGCGTAGCACATTGCGCACGTAAAAACGTTGTAAACGTGGGCAACCAGGAATCGGGGGCGATAATGAAAGGTACAGGTCAGGGCTGGACAAATCCTGGTCACAAAATCACCAAAGGTAACTAAGAAATGTGCCCTGGCGACTGATGCAAGTACCCTCTTACCAGAATGATTACCCCCCACCCTCTGAAGCTGAGGCTGACAAACAGCAACTGGTTTCAATGCATTTATACCTGGCATGCCCATTATACCCGTAGTGTGAATGTAAAGGTGCCCAGTATGTGTGTGCTGCATGCAATATCCTGCAGCATTATCTACTACATACAGTGCTTTACAGAGAATAATCTTTCACAGTGCCCCAGAGGAGCTTACAATCTATATAACCTACCAGTACGTCTCTGGAGTGTGGTAGGAAACCTGTACAAACATGGAGAGATCATAAGACAGAGAGGGTCCATCGCTGTAACATTCCATACAACAAACAGAATATCCTTTACGGTCTGTTATATCATAGCACTATGATATACTAGGCAGCTGTCACCCAGCACGTGTGCAGTCAGTGTACATACGCTACAGATCCTTAACATTCACTCTCCCGAGTAAAAGATCAAACAAACTAAACTAGACATATATTAGGTGTCAAAATAAAAGGAGGGAATGTGTTTCAGGACAAATTTCTAGGGGTACGCCAACTGCTTAATAATAATTATGACTATAATGAAAGAAATATGCATTTTATTTTCACTAGTTTTATAACATCCCCCCAACAAAACAGATTTAAAAAAATGCTGAATAAGCAAAACAAAGAAATACAATATAAAATTCTCTGATACCCTAACAAATAAAGTTATTGTCATTTAACCAGCACACAGGGAAAATGTATCTGATTGGAAAGCTACAAAGTACCCCAGATATTAACGGGTTAATTGCAAAGTTCACTAACTGCAAAGTTCAGTGATTGTCTCACACAACAGACAAGAACGGCTCCTGCAGATACACAGCGCTGATTAAGGCTTTAAGGTGAGAAGCAGAATTTGACATTAAAGGCGAACTGAATTTTCTATTTTGGGTGAAGTTTGGTAAATTAAACATCAATGCAGATTACGCGGGGTGCAGCATTAAGCCCAAACCAGTAGATCATGTGATGTCTGCTGCGGTGTAACGAAGCTCTCCTTACCGCAGGCACGGTGGTGTATGATCAGAGCCATCTCGGCAGGAACCAGGAGAGCACCCGCTGCAGAAAACGGGTGAACCCCCAGATTGGGAGGGACACCAGATGCAAGGTAAGCAATATGCAATATACTCTATGGAAGTTGCTCTTTAAGGGATGTAGTAGAAATAGCGAGACAGTCCACGCAGTTAAAAGGTCAGCATTGTGACTGTCTATGGGTTATGTTGACAGAAAGCATTAAGTTTAAAGTGGCAATACCTACACTACATAGGAAAAAAAATAAACAAGCAAGCAACCCCTTGTGCTTCCCCATGTGCCAGTATGCTCACACTGTTAATGGCAGCCTGGGCTTGCTGGGAATTGTAATGCACCAGGGTCAAAATGGGTTATTATTATGATTAGATTTATTTCTTTTTATTATTACCCCTTTATGAGCTTGCTTATTTTTTTCGTACGTAGTGCTGGCATTGCCGCTTTAAATGTAATGCTTTCTGTCAACAATGTGTGTCAAGATTACAACCTGTCTACAATCACAATGAAGACATTTTAACTGTGTTGATAGTCTGGTGTCACCATTCTGAACGGCGACATTGTCATTACCCAAGCCACTCTAATACATAGAGGAATGAGGCAGCAGAGCAACGCATGTCAGAGGTAAGACAGTTAGTAAGAGCAGTCAGTTTAATAGCCACATGGAATGAAGTGGGGGTAGTTAATGACGAGTTGGGATGGAGAATAACGGAGTTTAATAATCAGTGTGGGATATAATAATGACATATTCCAAGTCAGTCAGTATAACCATTCTATCTATAATGCAGTGGTTTCCCGACTCCAGCCCTCAATCACCCCTAACAGTCCAACTTTCAAGGATATCTATGCTTGAGCACAGGTGGCTGGACTAAATAAACCACCTGTGCTCAAGCATGGATATTGTAAAGTCTAGATTGTTAGGGTTTGGGGGGAGCTGGGGGACACTGCATTAATGTATACATACACTCGCTGTCAGACATGGGGTGAATGGAATGACCTGGTTCTCTGTCCATGATCAGACTACAATTCAGTTTCTGATTGTTTAACTGACAAGTTATTTGTACCTGGGGACAGACAGAGGTTGCTATTGGCGGTATTATGGATTATTATCATAAGCGCAACTACACAGGTTAAAAGAGAATAAAAAAACAAGTACCTTTCCCATAATTATTTTAATCCAATCAGCCAAATGACGGAATGTGCTACAGACAGGGGAGATCCGCTACCCATAGAGATGTCCCTGGACATTACTGCAGTCCACACCACCCCAGTGAATATATACAACACTGACCGAGTGCGGCGCACACAGTATTGGAACAATACACTGGTGCCCAAGATGGAGTCGGCTCCACGTGCAGGGCGTGTGCTGTCGCCCATAAAGTTAAATCTCAGCACCAGACCTGTCTCAGAAGTAAATGTACCGACAGCGGGAGCAGGTCAGAGGCACATCGATCTGCTGTCTATCCAGAGTCTTTGACGGCACGATTGTCCTGGTGTGACAGGGAAACAGCGTCACCAACTCATCTTAATGTTTACTAAATTGGAAACCACAATGTTTCAATTTGCCTTAAAAGCAGAGATGCAGTCTACTAACTGGAGATACGTTACACAGAGAGAAGTCGTAACCGGGGATCCCTCTGGAACTCTCCCTCGCCTAAGCTCTAATGCACAGTAACCAGATCACAGTCCAGATGACCCATACAAGTGGGTGGACAGGGAACACTATTACATAAATAAGCCACGGAGATGACCCTGTGCACAGCATTCCCATCGTGTGTGCTGGAACTGCAGACAAAACATAAACCTTGAGGGTCAAATTGCAGAGTAGACGGGACTAAGACCAAACATTTATTACAGAGGTTGAAGGTGGAAAACACTTTGCCAGGTACTTCACCTGCAAGTGGAGCCTCACGATGGTGGTGGACTAGTGAGATCAGTGGCCACTACTGGCATAAGAGGGGCCTGTCAAGGTGGTCAGAAAACACCCATATACACAGTCCAATAACCCTCATATTCTGACCGCATGTATACCTGATATAGATCCTTCTGAGTTTGATGGGATCAATATTGTTTTTGGGGCCATATGCAGCAATACTGCAGAGCACACAGCTAGCACTCTATTCTTGTGATGACAATGCTGCTCAGCACAGTTGGTGACAAAACCATGACTGTAATTCTGCAAATCTAACAATACAATATACCATCAAGTTTAAAGTTAGCTGATCAGAAAATACACAGCTACTGACCGAAGATGGCTACTGAATTGGCATTAAAAATATATCCCTGGTGTGAATGTTACAGCCCACACTTCACCTTGCACTCAGTGGGCCCGATTCATCTTCGGACATAAGCCAGTTTGTGTGGAGTATCTTGTGCAAAATAGCTCTGCGCATGCGCCAGAACTTATGCCGGTGAATGGGGCTTTATATTGTACACACACATGTGTGTATCCTGCAGTCTGTGTGCTACATACAGCAAGTAACGTCTAGCCGGAGAGTAGTTATACTAAGATTCAAATGAAAACATTTCTTGAGATCCACTTGTATTTGAATACATGCAGACAAGTTACATTTGTTTGTTTTGGGGGGTTTTAAACATAGGTTATGTCTGAAGATAAATCAGGTCCTGTATCTCAATCTCCCAAAATGCAAAGTCTCTGGTCACCTTTCTTTCTTTTTTACACTGCCACAAATCCCTCAGTCTCTCCCATCCCAAAATGTATTCAGTCCGGTGTTTCTAAGCCCTGGTCCTCAGGACTGATACACTGATAACATTTCAGTGGTGAGTATCAGATACAGGTGATAATAAATATCAACTGAACAAAGTAGTGTGTGAGGCACTCCTGTCCGAAAAGGAATTTTTTAATATAAAATCAACTTTATTGATGTATACTTAAGAATTTTTTGACATAGACAAATAACTAAATCCCACCTGGATCGGTGAATTAAAATATACAAGTGAATAGAATTGAAAAAATGTGTAAAGAGAATTAAAAAATGACCCGGAAAAAAGGGGGGATAGCCGATCAATATTTACAAATGACAAGCTAGTATTGCACTATAGTTGGTATTTATAGTTGAGGTCTGGTCCTATATTTATATGTTCCCATTTTGGCAATTCATAAGACCATCAAGACCTGATATAAAATGTCTCTCCAGAAAAAGCCTAGGCAATTATCACTATGGCTAACATGAGGTGGTATGAAATCCACATAAATTGAGATCCGAGCGTGTCTTTATGTATGAAACGCTTCCATTATTTTAGAGTCTCTCATAATGTATGGGTAAGAAGAAATACCAAGTGTGTTGTACTAATATTTTAATTCAATAGTAATGGTAGTGGGCGATTTCGTTGGATTGGTATATCATCAGAGGAACATAGCATACAATACGGTGCCTATATATAATTACTTCACATATAGTCCCACTCTAGATGTAAATAACCAAGCATTGAAATCTGTATCTCAAGTTGGTACACATGTCACAACGTATTTAAACCTTTATTATGTTAGTGGAATCGATCTAATTTATTGAACCATTGTTGCTAGATAGCTTAATAAGGCTGTGATCCACCAAGATAGTATCGGTATGTTTTCTCTCAAATGTATCTCTACGTGCATTGATAATGCACGTGACCAATATTACGAGTTCCAAGAGGTTCACATAAATTATATTGCAGGGATTCCTCTCGGATATATCCCTTCATGCAGCGGTATGGCTGTGTTATAATCCCCCATGGACTATCTAATATTGTGAGAGATTGTTATTTTATAAGCTAGCGACAACAGAACTGTGTGGTATAACAGGTTGTATTGTGCAGTGCACTAGCAGACACATATGCTTGTGCAGAGGTATATATGAGCTGTCTGTTGGAAATCACACTAATAGTATGTGACTCCCATAGAGAAAGCCTGCGCTACCATTAGGTAAAAATCGGCACTTTCCATAGGGACTAATGTTATCATTGATATCAGGCCTATGGTTGTGCCTGGATATATTGCCTACTATTTAGCTTTATAATATTCATCTGGATTAAGAGACACGATCGCGGAGAGTCCCGCTGATCGGCTCCCTATTTCCGGGTCTGTGACGTCATGCGTCACGTGCCCGTACGTTTCACCAATGAGGCTTAGTCATTGGAGATTTCCCATGACTAAGCCTCATTGGTGAAACGTACGTCGGGCACGTGACGCATGACGTCACAGACCCGGAAATAGGGAGCCGATCAGCGGGACTCTCCGCGATCGTGTCTCTTAATCCAGATGAATATTATAAAGCTAAATAGTAGGCAATATATCCAGGCACAACCATAGGCCTGATATCAATGATAACATTAGTCCCTATGGAAAGTGCCGATTTTTACCTAATGGTAGCGCAGGCTTTCTCTATGGGAGTCACATACTATTAGTGTGATTTCCAACAGACAGCTCATATATACCTCTGCACAAGCATATGTGTCTGCTAGTGCACTGCACAATACAACCTGTTATACCACACAGTTCTGTTGTCGCTAGCTTATAAAATAACAATCTCTCACAATATTAGATAGTCCATGGGGGATTATAACACAGCCATACCGCTGCATGAAGGGATATATCCGAGAGGAATCCCTGCAATATAATTTATGTGAACCTCTTGGAACTCGTAATATTGGTCACGTGCATTATCAATGCACGTAGAGATACATTTGAGAGAAAACATACCGATACTATCTTGGTGGATCACAGCCTTATTAAGCTATCTAGCAACAATGGTTCAATAAATTAGATCGATTCCACTAACATAATAAAGGTTTAAATACATTGTGACATGTGTACCAACTTGAGATACAGATTTCAATGCTTGGTTATTTACATCTAGAGTGGGACTATATGTGAAGTAATTATATATAGGCACCGTATTGTATGCTATGTTCCTCTGATGATATACCAATCCAACGAAATCGCCCACTACCATTACTATTGAATTAAAATATTAGTACAACACACTTGGTATTTCTTCTTACCCATACATTATGAGAGACTCTAAAATAATGGAAGCGTTTCATACATAAAGACACGCTCGGATCTCAATTTATGTGGATTTCATACCACCTCATGTTAGCCATAGTGATAATTGCCTAGGCTTTTTCTGGAGAGACATTTTATATCAGGTCTTGATGGTCTTATGAATTGCCAAAATAGGAACATATAAATATAGGACCAGACCTCAACTATAAATACCAACTATAGTGCAATACTAGCTTGTCATTTGTAAATATTGATCGGCTATCCCCCCTTTTTTCCGGGTCATTTTTTAATTCTCTTTACACATTTTTTCAATTCTATTCACTTGTATATTTTAATTCACCGATCCAGGTGGGATTTAGTTATTTGTCTATGTCAAAAAATTCTTAAGTATACATCAATAAAGTTGATTTTATATTAAAAAATTCCTTTTCGGACAGGAGTGCCTCACACACTACTTTGTTCAGTTGATATTTATTATCACCTGTATCTGATACTCTCTAGATATCTCTAGTTATGAGAGCACCCCCTCAAAGCATGTATTATAATTAAACATATTTAATTGAGGTTTGTCCAGACCTTGGAGCGGATTGGTTCAATTTTTTTCTTTCTAAACATTTCAGTGGTACCAGAGACCCAGAGTTATGAGATGCTGCATCGTGGCGCCTTATAAGTCAAAGATAATAATAATAATAATTAGTCTTCATCACTCAATGGTTTCATGTCTGGAACTCACCACCTGTCTGTCTTCTCCTCAGCTGTCTGTCTGTCAGGGCTTCATACTTCCCCATTATCAGACCACTTCTCTCACTCATGTTACCCCTTAGATGCAAATTGTCCTCTACACTGTGAATGTGGCTTCTAACCAGTCCCCCAGCTCTCAACCCCCAAAACATCACACGGCCCCGATTTCCAATTTAGACTGCGAGAGTAAGTGAGGAGCCCCCGGGAGCAACGGCTCAGGATACAGGGTGATAACACTGCTCCCTCCCTGGGTGGTAGTGCAGCTATAGCAGAGCATTCAAAACATGACCCCCATCAACAGCAGCTGTCCCTCACTCAATTGTTAGCCGCCACCCCCCCCCCAGCTCCCTCACTTGGTTGTCAGCAGCCCCTTCCCCCCACTCGCTCGGTTGTCAGCAGCCCCTTCCCCCCACTCACTCGGTTGTCAGCCCTCCCCCACTCGGTCAACCCCACCTCCAGATCCCCCACTCAGATGTCAGCCTCATCCCACCGTCCCCACTCAGTTGTCAGCAGCCCACAATTCCCTCACCAAGTTGTCAGCGCCCCTCCCTTCATTCTGTTGTCAGCCCCATCTCCAGATTCCCCATTCACTCAGATGTCAGCCCCCCTTCCCCTCCTCCTCCTCTCACACCCGGTACCTCAGACGTCCGGCTCCCGGTCCGGGGGGTTGATCATCCGGGTCTCACTCACCGTCTCTCAGGTCTCACAGACGCCGCCTCCGCGGGCCGGGCCACGTGACCACCCAACGCCACCGACGTCATACGCGACACGCCCACCTCTTCCGGCCTTGGGCGGGTACTCTGTGACGTCACCCGCTCCGCCCACATTCTTTTACCCCTGGACTACATATACCAGCGTGCCCTGCTGCCTCTTCCCAGCCTGTGACTGGCAGGGCATGCTGGGCATTGTAGTTCCACAGGTTGTCCCAGTGCAGCCTCCATGATGAGCATCATTGTACAAACATTTCCCTATATTCCCATCTCACTGGCCCCCAATAACACAGAGGGACCAGGAATCCCTCCCTACCGCCCGCCACATGCACCAGTTACACAGCTACTGTCAGGCAGAGCCTCAAGATGGCGGCTGATGTGGATGAGACCCAGCCATTTGGCGCTCAAGATCTGCGGCCATCTTGTTACTGGCATAAAGCCATACCTCCCAAGCGGGACAGTCCCGATGTGACGGACTGTCCTGTGAGTCAGACCTTAGTCCCGATGCCAGGACAGTTGGGACACGTGTGACGTTGACATAAGCGCCATCAATGCTACGTGTACCAGTAGTAAGCGCCCGCGGTATATCTCCTAACTGCCCTGATTCACGGACCACGGTGTTGGCACATCACAGTGGAAGGAGTTTTGGTTGAAAGTGGGCAAATCGGAGCCGGTACGGGTGGATAAGGACTGGGCACATTGTGTCCTGATTTTGGAAGTCTAAGGGGCAGATTCAATTGGCCACGATGTTCCTGAGAACATTGCGGCCGCGCATTTTTACCATTATGGTAAAAAATAATGCTCATTTTCATTTGCTTGCGCCCCACCTCTATGGGGCGCAAGCAAAAATTAGCGTTATTTCTGTTAAAAAAAAATCAGTGCGAGGTGTCTCATTGCCATTCGACCCCTAAATGTTGGATATGTCACGGCATTAAAGGGGTGTTTTTTAGGGAATGGAGCTGAGGGCAGCCCTGTCTTTCAGGGGCTCTGGACACACCTCAAATTGACCACGTTCACTTCTCATGCACCAGAGTTCACACTTTGTCCCTAATTTAACAAAACTAAAAATTGGGAGATATGTAAGAGGGTCAGAAGATGACAACACACAGTCCAATAGTGGTCATATTCTGACCGCAATTATCATTTATCTTGCGCAGTGACATACCTTCTAGCTGGGAGATACCTGCCAACTGGCGGTACAATTATATATAAAGTCTAGTACAAATAATCACAAAAAATTAATCAGAAGCTGCTCAAAGCATGTTTATACCTCACAGCTTCAAATACTGTCATCTGGTCATTAGTATTTAAAACATATCCCCAAACTAGTGTATGGCAATATTTACAATTTGGTGGCTATTGTGTGACAGGACCTCTGTTCTGTTGCCTTGAGTATGGCAGGACCTCCATTCTGGTTGCTAGTGTATGGTAGGACCGCCATTCTGGTGACTAGCTTATGGTAGGACCTCCATTCTGGTGGCTAGGGTATGGCAGGACCTCCATTCTGGTGGCTGGCATATGGTAGGACTTCCATTCTGGTGGCTAGGGTATGGTAGGACCTCCATTCTGGTGACTAGCATATGGTAGGACCTCCATTCTGGTGGCTAGGGTATGGCAGGACCTCCATTCTGGTGGCTGGCATATGGTAGGACTTCCATTCTGGTGGCTAGGGTATGGTAGGACCTCCATTCTGGTGACTAGCATATGGTAGGACCTCCATTCTGGTGGCTAGGGTATGGCAGGACCTCCATTCTGGTGGCTAGCATGTAGCAGGACCTCCATTCCAGTGTCTAGCGTATGGTAGGACCTCCATTCTGGTGGCTGGCATATGGTAGGACCTCCATTCTGGTGGCTAGGGTATGGTAGGACCTCCATTCTGGTGACTAGCATATGGTAGGACCTCCATTCTGGTGGCTAGGGTATGGCAGGACCTCCATTCTGGTGGCTAGCATGTAGCAGGACCTCCATTCCAGTGTCTAGCGTATGGTAGGACCTCCATTCTGGTGACTAGTGTATGGCAGGACCTCCATTCTGGTGACTAGAGTATGGTAGGACCTTCGTTCTGGTGACTAGCGTATGGTAGGACCTCCATTCTGGTAACTAGTACATGGTAATACCTGAGATTTGGTATCTAGTATATGGAAGGATCGCCCATCTGGTGGCTAATGTATAGTAGGACCTCCATTCTGGTGACTAGTGTATGGCAGGACCTCCATTCTGGTGGCTAATGTATGGTAGGATCTCCATTCTGGTGACTAGTGTATGGTAGGACCTCCATTCTCATGACTAGTACATGGTAATACCTGAGATTTGGTATCTAGTATGTGGCAGGAGCACCCATCTGGTGGCTACTATATATATATATATATATATATATATATATGTAACACCCCCCTAGTGGTGTTTTAGTTAAACCTTTACCTTAGTGAATAGAGGTGGGGTCACCTAGAGGGTAAGATAGAAGTTTCTGAAAAGTTACATAAACTGGTTACCATGGTGATAACCCAGCCCAGCCTGTGAGACTAAGTGAGAGGAAGGAGGGGCTGTCATTAAGGGGGGATAGGAACTGAGAAGGGAGACACAAGAGGAGAGTTGTAGCTGGGGACCTGGGGTGGAAGCTCCCAGGCTCCCCCAGCATTCCCTGGAAGTCTGAGCATGGTGACTGAGCCAGGGCAAGGAATGTGTGCACTGGATGAGGGGGAGAACTCCATGCCACTATAGAGAACCCAAGAGAGAGGGGGACGCTTTGCATGGAAGAGGCCCTGGAGTGAGGGCTGCTACAAGAGGCCTGGTAGCTGTAGTGTCAGATCCTGAGGCTGAGAGTACACAGAGTGACGTGTCAGAGCACAGGAGACATCATCCCCGCAGAGGAGGGGTGAGCTGCAGTTGAGAGGTACACAGAGTGTGTCAGAGCTGCATGGAGGAGAGGCTGCCTGCCTATTAGCATCCATGCATGTGCCCCTGCAGAAAGGGTATCTGCAGTGAGTATGGAGTGTAAGAGAGACCAATGATTTATGTTACATAACATCTGGATAACATTAAGAACTGTGCTGGAGAGAGTAAGGAGCTGTACATATATTTCTTTATTGCTGCAACCATTATGATTATCGTGCTGGAGGAAGAGTGTAAATAAAGAGTTGAGTTTGTTATAGAGATGGTCTGGCGCCCAAATTATTGTGACTTTTATTACACTGCACCAAAGTGACATTACCTGTGTCCCACTAACTACAAAGAAACACCTGCATGTGCAGGGACCCCCTGATCATTTACACCCATGCCCATCAGCTAGCCAGGGCTTGAGAAGGAGGTGCACTGTGTACCCTTTGCTCCCCACACTACACACAGTGACAGGGGGTTACATATATATATATAAATATATATATATATATATATATATATACATATACTGTATGACCTCTAATCTTGTGACTAGTATATAACAAATTAAACAAAATAGAGTCTCGTGTGTGGCAGGACTTCCCCCTCCCCCATGATGTATACAGTGTGGGGGGCTGCTCACGGCTGAAAAAACAAATTCCGGAAACTAGTTCATGCTTGTAAAGTGTTTTATATCAGCTGGTGACACCTGCTACCACGAAGGAAGATTGAATAGGACAGCGTGGTTCCTAGTGGCATAATGCCAAGTGATGTGAAACATGTTACATATTGATAACTGTATTGACGGCACATTCCATGACCTTGTTGGATCAATTAAAAGAAATAAAAATCATGAATTTATAAATATATGATTTCCAAAGGTCCTCTTTTTAAATTACAAATAATAAAATTATCCAAATGCATAAATTACAATGGAATGACCCTTGTATAGCACCTACATCATACGCAGCACTTTACAACTAATATATAACCATTCACATCAGTCTTTGCCCCATTAAAGCACCCAATATAACCAAAGGGAGAGCATAAAACTCTGCAGATAGTGACCAAGTTGGGATTGAATATATACCTCACACCACTGCGAGACAGCAATGCTAACCACTATGCTATCACTTATCTGTGGTGTTGTATTTTTCTTATTTTTTATAATTTTACTGACATGTGACATTGCAATTAATCTGTGACAAAGATTTATGAACTTTCATATTTCAAGTTTCATATTTAAGAGTGTTTGACAGTACAATCTTCCCGCATGATTGTGAAACAAGCCTCACAACACTATTCTGTGATACTTGTCCCTGCTCCTTCCACTATATAACTCTCAGTCTGTGGCTTCCTGCTGCCTCCATTCCCCTCCTCACATCATGTCACTGCCCCTGTCACATGCAGCCCTGTCCTCACTAACACATCACTCATCTCCTGATATACTCTGTGCTGCTGGGGGACCCTGCTCCTTCCACTATATAACTCTCAGTCTGTGGCTTCCTGCTGCCTCCATTCCCCTCCTCACATCATGTCACTGCCCCTGTCACATGCAGCCCTGTCCTCACTAACACATCACTCATCTCCTGATATACTCTGTGCTGCTGGGGGACCCTGCTCCTTCCACTATATAACTCTCAGTCTGTGGCTTCCTGCTACCTCCATTCCCCTCCTCACATCATGTCACTGCCCCTGTCACATGCAGCTCTGTCCTCACTAACACATCACTCATCTCCTGATATACTCTGTGCTGCTGGGGGACCCTGCTCCTTCCACTATATAACTCTCAGTCTGTGGCTTCCTGCTGCCTATGACAGGTAACTGTGCATTCTCTACCCATGGAATGTCTTTTAAAATTACATTTTTTCTTTACATGTGGACACAATTTAAAGTCTTCCGTGTATCTGCATTCAGACAGGAGGGCACCAATCTGCCCAGCTCATAAGCGGGTGGAGCACTTTCTGTAAAGGCTGGGGCAAGTGCGCAATACTAAGTGCATGAGGTCATAAAACGTCATTGTGCCACCATTGACCTCCAGCGGATTAGATGTACAAAGCACGCTCTATGCGCACCTCAAGAACCCTAGTTTCACGAGTCAGCCAGGGCCGTAACTAGGGCTGTGTGATAGGGGAGACCGCCCAGTGTGCAACGCTGAAGAGGGCGCAGTTTAGGAATATTTTAGGTTCATTTGGCTATGGTGGCGCCATTTGTCTTTCTCGTCCAAGGCGTTAGAATTTTAAGTTATGGCTGAGTGCACCTACAAGGTTGCACCAGTGCGGTTCGAGGCGAGCGCCCACTCTGAGTTTGCAGGAAACACGGTGCGTCAGCTATAGTGGAGACCAGACCCGTTTCTAGTAATAAAGACTTGGAGGGCCACGCTGCCCGGTTGTGTAATTTTTTACACTGTACATTGCACACGGGAACTGTTATGTCTCATTAACAGGGCCGGATTAACCATAGGGCTAACTGGGCTACAGCCCAGGGGCCTATGGCATCCAGGGGGCCCTTGAAAGTGCTCAGCAGCAGTATTGATTGGTCGGGGATGGGGGCGCCCCCGGCGCGATCAGTGCTGCTGAGCACTTTCACTGCGGTCCTTCCCCGGCACGCTGTAGTCTCTTTACCGAGGAGATCTCGAGTCTCACTCTCACGAGATCTCCTCAGTAAAGAGCGTACATCGCGCCCGGAGAAGGAGGTAAGTGCCGGGTGGGCGGGCAGCTCGGATCAGATTGGGGGGGGGGGGGGCCCTCACGGGGGAATGGAGGCCCCCTTAGCCCAGGGGCCTCCATTCCCTTAATCCGGCCCTGCTCATTAAACGTACAGGATGAAACCCGACCAACATGTTTACGCTGCGCCGCGCACAGCGAGGAATACGCCTCAAAGTGCGCCAACGCCACCTCTTTATAATATAATTTCTGCACTGCTGCGGAAAACAAGGCGCGTCTGGGAATGCCTGCGCTCTGTGCTAACCGCTGCTTCTCTGCTTCTCCTCCTCCCTGACCCGTGCGCCCCGGCGCATATCTACGTGCATCTGTACACATTATTTTTGGGAAGCAGAGCGTCAGTTTTGTAACTTGTAAATAAATGATCTCTCCTATACTTCTAAGCTAAAGCTCTCCCCCATTGGCTGCTGTATGACACTGCTCCCCCACAGACACCCCCCCCCCCCCCTCCGGCTCTGCCATCCTGGACACAGCGACCGCGGCCGGAGGGAACTTTGCGCACCGTAAATAACACAGCAGTTCCACAGCACGCCCACTAGATGGCGGCATAATACTCCCATCTGCGCCCTGGTTTGGGCTCCACCCTCTGGCGTTCCAATCCTGACGGTTGCCAGGGAGACCGGGTCCTCTGTAAACCTCAGCGCTGTCTCCCGAGCCCCGCCCCTCGTGGACTGTGATTGGTCCCGGCGCGGGCAGGGGGCTCATGCGATTGGTGGAGGGGGAGTGTGAGACGTCACCCTGCAGTGTGTGTCCCGCCCCCCTCAGTGTGAGTCCCCGTTATCCGGCTCCCGGACACATGTACCGGGATGAGCGGAGATACCGGGAGCCCGGGGACACGGGTGAGGCCGCTGCTCATCTACGTATAGGGGGTATGTAGATATATATATATATGGGGTATGTAGATATATGTAGGTGGTATGTGTATATATATGGGGTATGTGTATATATGGGGTATGTAGATATATGTAGGTGGTATGTGTATATATGGGGTATGTAGATATATGTTGGTGGTATGTAGGGGGTATGTATATATATATATATATATGGGGTATGTAGATATATGTAGGTGGTATGTGTATATATATATGGGGTATGAATATATATATGTGTGGTATGTAGGGGGTATGTGTATATATATATATGGGTGGTGTGAATATATGGGGTATGAATATATATAGGGTATGTAGATATATGTAGGGGGTATGTGTATATATATATGGGGTATGTGTATATATGGGGTATGAATATATATATATATATATATATATATATATATATATATATATATATATATATATATCTGGGATATGTGTATATATATATGTAGAGTTTATGTACATATGTAGGGGTATGTGTGTAGGATGTGCGGTATAGGAGTTATACGTATATAGAGTATATAAGGAATGCACAGTGTAGGGTATGTATAGAAATTGCAGTATAGCATTATATGTATAAGGCGCATATATTGACTACGTGCACTTATAATATTGGACATGCACATATATATGGGATAAGTGTTCTAGTAGTATATGTGTAATGTATGTTTTGGAGGCGCATGCAGGGTATATATATAGAAGGGGATGTGTGTGTATATATATATATATATATATATATATATATATATATATATATATATATATATATACATACACACACACACACACCTGTAGACTACACACGCATACAATATGAGAAATGCACTATAGCAGCATATGTATATGGTATATGTATATTTGGGATTTTCAGGAGATGGGAAAGACACATGGAGTAATCAGATGTAATGTAAGATACATCAGAGAGACTTCTAATACACATATATTGTATGGTGCAGGGAGACATTATATATATATATATATATATATATATATATATATATATATATATATATATATATATTCGTGTATGGTGCAGGGGTACCTGGGTATTGGAAGTATAATACATTTCTGGCTCTTTGCCCTGGCAGGTTTACCACCAAAGGATCATGGAGACTATAACTGCAGACAGCGATCTGTACCCATCGCTCCACGAGACGGAGGACAGTATCCGGAAGGTGAGAGACCTCTACGTCTCCAACCTGCACAATGATACCCATTCCCATTCTCTGCCAGCAGTAGCATGTTTTCTGCTGAGCCCTGTCTAATGCTGTGGGTTACAGGTCAGGGTGTCCTGCAGTGTCCCAGCCTCATGTACTGGATGCAGAACTCACTTCCAGGGAACAGAGCCGGTATATTAGGAATACAAGGGGGGGTCCCCCCTCGGGTCGTTTCAGTTGCTTGAGTGTAGAGCTGAGGATGATCGTTATGTAGCTGCAGTTCCCTCTGTCCCTTGAGGTGCAGCTTGTAGGGTCACATATTTATTTTACAGATTGTTGAGCCTGTAGATGACATCACATAGAAGCAGCAGGTAAAATAACTCCGTATGAACTGTACATGTGCATTGTTCTTCCATAGACATAGCAGGACGCGTATCATCCTTTCTCTGGGATTGACGCCTTAGACATTATTACATTTAATTGGATAATCCTTTTAAGGTATTAAGTAGGTTTTCTGTTTGATAAAAGGATTGCACCTGTAAGATTTGCTATAAATATTATCAGGATGTCTCAAGGAGATTAAAGGATCACTATACCCCAAGATATCATTCTTCAGATATAAACCATAGACGTATAATACACTGTTCAGTGTAACCCTGACAGTCCGCTGCAGCTCTGATAGAAAGTAAACTCTTATCTCCTCCATTGCTGATTTCTTAAGCAACTCTCACATCTTTAGGACAGTGTAATAGGATCTGGTGGTGGCTAAAAAGTGGATCTACCGGCATTGCAATTGCTGTGATGTCACTGGCTCTGCCGCTTTGTATGAATCAACCAATCCACACAGTGCATATATCCCAAGCAAGACTGTCATGTTGTCAGTCACTCTGTGACTACTCAGGTAGAGAAGCCCCTCCCCCTAACAAGGCAGCCGTCAATATCAAATCCTGGCTTTTACTCTTTAAATTGTGAATGAGATGAAAGAAAACCTATTCTGATCCATTAGATTTCTATATTGTGTGATCCAATGATGTGACACAAAAATAGTATATCTTCTATACTGAGATCTGAGAGCTTAATGTGCAGAAGCCGAACATTTATTTGCTTATTTCTACTGCTGCTTTGAACCTATGATGAGCATTTAGGAGGGACCTACCTCAGTAGAGAGCAATATGTATAAAACAGCTTGTGCTGGAATCTTCCGTTTCATGTTGTATAATATACATATAATATACATATAATATACACCTAATATACATATAATTTACACCTAATATACATATATATATATATATACCTAATATACACCCATCAGCCACAACAATGAAACCACTGACCAGAGAAGTGAGTAACATTGAGGATTTTGTTACAATGACACCTGTCAGGGGTGGGATATATTAGGCAGCAGGTGAAGAATCAGTTCTTGAAGTTGATGTGTTGGAAGGAGGAAAACTGGGCAAGTGTAAGTATCTGAGCGACCAGTGAGTGATGGCTGGATGACTGGGTCAGAGCATCCCCAAAACGTCAGGTCTTGTGGGGTGTTCCAGGTACACAGTGGCTAGTACCCACCAACAGTGGTCCAAGGAAGGACAACTGGTGACAGTGTCATTGGTGCCCAGGACTCGTTGATGTGTGTGGGAAGCGAAGGCTAGCTCGTCTGATCCAATCCTACAGAAGAGCAGTTGTAGCACAAGTTGCTGAAACAGTTAATGTTGGCTATGATAGAAAGGTGTCAGAACACACAGTGCATCGTAGCTTGCTGCGTATGGGTCCGCGTAGCTGCTGACCGGTCAGAGTACCCATGCTGACCCCCACCTACCACTGAAAGTGCTTACAATGGGGCATGTGAGCGCCAGAACTGAACCATGGAGCCATTGTAGAAGGTGAGCTGGTCTGATGAATCACATTTTCATTGACATCATGTGGACGGCTGAATGGATGCGCAGCGTTTACCCGGGGAGGAGTTGGCTCCAAGGTGCACTATGGGAAGCCAGCAGAGGCAGTGTGATGCTCTGGGCAATGTTCTGCTGGGAAACCTTGGTCCTGGCAATCATGTGGATGTTACTGTGACACATACCACCTACCTGAACATTGCTGCAGATCAAGTACACTCCTTATGGCAGCGGTATTCCTGATAGCAGTGCCCTCTTCCAGCAGGATAATGCTCCCTACCATTCTGCAAAAATTGTCCAGGAATGGTTGAGGAACATGACAAAGAGATCAAGGTGATGACTTGGCCTCCAAATTCCCCAGATCTCAATCCGATGGAGAATCTGTAGGATGTGCTGGAAAAACAAGTCCCCATGAGCAGGACCTGCACAATATTAGGATTTTAATGCTGTGGCTGACCAGTGTATATAAACTATCTGCACTGATTAGTGTTGTGACTGACCGGTGTATATAAACTATCTGCACTGATTAGTGTTGTGACTGACCGGTGTATATAAACTATCAGCACTGATTAGTGTTGTGACTGACCGGTGTATATAAACTATCTGCACCGATTAGTGTTGTGACTGACCGGTGTATATAAACTATCTGCACTGATTAGTGTTGTGGCTGACCGGTGTATATAAACTATCTGCACCGATTAGTGTTGTGACTGACCGGTGTATATAAACTATCTGCACTGATTAGTGTTGTGACTGACCGGTGTATATAAACTATCTGCACTGATTAATGTTGTGACTGACCGGTGTATATAAACTATCTGCACCGATTAGTGTTGTGGCTGACCGGTGTATATAAACTATCTGCACTGATTAGTGTTGTGGCTGACCGGTGTATATAAACTATCTGCACTGATTAATGTTGTGACTGACCGGTGTATATAAACTATCTGCACCGATTAGTGTTGTGACTGACCGGTGTATATAAACTATCTGCACTGATTAGTGTTGTGACTGACCGGTGTATATAAACTATCTGCACTGATTAATGTTGTGACTGACCGGTGTATATAAACTATCTGCACCGATTAGTGTTGTGGCTGACCGGTGTATATAAACTATCTGCACTGATTAGTGTTGTGGCTGACCGGTGTATATAAACTATCTGCACTGATTAATGTTGTGACTGACCGGTGTATATAAACTATCTGCACCGATTAGTGTTGTGGCTGACCGGTGTATATAAACTATCTGCACTGATTAGTGTTGTGACTGACCGGTGTATATAAACTATCTGCACTGATTAGTGTTGTGACTGACCGGTGTATATAAACTATCTGCACTGATTAGTGTTGTGACTGACCGGTGTATATAAACTATCTGCACCGATTAGTGTTGTGACTGACCGGTGTATATAAACTATCTGCACCGATTAGTGTTGTGACTGACCGGTGTATATAAACTATCGGTGCATCTGTATCATTCGGTTTTCAGTAGCCGGTTTCTGTTCGACAGATTATAAATGTTCCTCATTGTTGAGTCTGATGAATTTGATTGGTTATTTCTTAGCACCGGTACAGGGATGATAATTGCATGATCTATAATAACCCAGAGCTGTAAGATATATTATAGTGCAGAGGGGGCTCCCAGAAGCCTCGCTGTTCTCCTAAATGTAATATATAGAACCTACACTGAGTGTTCCTGTGTTACACAATGTATTGTGTTTATTCCTATCGGATGTGTTTATGAACACACAAGACACCACTGACACGTCCCTCTCTGTCGTGATTTGATATTTTGGAAGATCTGGATAAAGTGGTTCATTGAAGTTTTATATATTTCACAAATGGTTTTTACTTTAGGAATAAATATCATCCGGCGTGTAGCTGTATGTGTTATATATGTGGCATTGTGCGGTCGCTTGGCTGCCATGTATGTGTGTCTGTATAACCGTCTGGTTGATCGCATGGTCTATAATAGACTGAGATCAGAGCGAGTGCTAGCTCCAGGTGACAGCGACTGCTGTATAATGACCGACACTCAGTAAGAGAGACCTTAAGGCACATCAGCCAATCAGGTGCCTGCTTTCATTGTTTCACATGCTTTAAACAGATACAAACTCATCCCTGATTGGGTGTTGTGGTTTACTGCACATTTTATACTTAAATACAATGTTTGTATATATACACTGTGCGTTTCCCTATCTGCACTGTGAGGGAATGCAGCATTAGTGGATGGACGGCACTGACTGAATGCCAGACGGATCTTGGACACGTTTGGTGTGTTTTCGGGCTGAGCTGAGACTATACTGGGAGTACCGACAGTGCGACCTTATAGTGATCAGCACCTCCGTGTATTCACAACTCCTTCAGTTTCGGAGCAACCTACCTTGGGCAACTCTACAATCAGCCACCATGTGAGGCCTTAGGTTGTCCTCTTGGCTCTGAGATTTCACTGTTGTTTCTCTATTATACATTAATTTATCCAGGTACATTTATTAACAATGTGATTATAAACTAGTACTGAGTTATAACCTCCAGTGCAGGGAAGATTATAATGTAACAAGTAGTATTTTCACGTTTCCACTTCCTCTCTGGTCTTCTATGTCCGGGGGTTTCATGTTGGGGCCTTTCTCTCATTTCTCTGGGCACACTAGAATTACTACACTTACCTCTCTATGGACCCCCCTCTCTCTGTGCCTAGTACTTACCTCTCTATGGACCCCCCTCTCTCTGTGCCTAGTACTTACCTCTCTATGGACCCCCCCTCTCTCTGTGCCTAGTACTTACCTCTCTATGGACCCCCCTCTCTCTGTGCCTAGTACTTACCTCTCTATGGACCCCCCCTCTCTCTGTGCCTAGTACTTACCTCTCTATGGACCCCCCCTCTCTCTGTGCCTAGTACTTACCTCTCTATGGACCCCCCTCTCTCTGTGCCTAGTACTTACCTCTCTATGGACCCCCCTCTCTCTGTGCCTAGTACTTACCTCTCTATGGACCCCCCTCTCTCTGTGCCTAGTACTTACCTCTCTATGGACCCCCCTCTCTCTGTGCCTAGTACTTACCTCTCTATGGACCCCCTCTCTCTGTGCCTAGTACTTACCTCTCTATGGACCCCCCTCTCTCTGTGCCTAGTACTTACCTCTCTATGGACCCCCCTCTCTCTGTGCCTAGTACTTACCTCTCTATGGACCCCCCTCTCTCTGTGCCTAGTACTTACCTCTCTATGGACCCCCCTCTCTCTGTGCCTAGTACTTACCTCTCTATGGACCCCCCTCTCTCTGTGCCTAGTACTTACCTCTCTATGGACCCCCCTCTCTCTGTGCCTAGTACTTACCTCTCTATGGACCCCCCTCTCTCTGTGCCTAGTACTTACCTCTCTATGGACCCCCCTCTCTCTGTGCCTAGTACTTACCTCTCTATGGACCCCCTCTCTCTGTGCCTAGTACTTACCTCTCTATGGACCCCCCTCTCTCTGTGCCTAGTACTTACCTCTCTATGGACCCCCCTCTCTCTGTGCCTAGTACTTACCTCTCTATGGACCCCCCTCTCTCTGTGCCTAGTACTTACCTCTCTATGGACCCCCCCTCTCTCTGTGCCTAGTACTTACCTCTCTATGGACCCCCCTCTCTCTGTGCCTAGTACTTACCTCTCTATGGACCCCCCTCTCTCTGTGCCTAGTACTTACCTCTCTATGGACCCCCCTCTCTCTGTGCCTAGTACTTACCTCTCTATGGACCCCCCTCTCTCTGTGCCTAGTACTTACCTCTCTATGGACCCCCCTCTCTCTGTGCCTAGTACTTACCTCTCTATGGATCCCCCTCTCTCTGTGCCTAGTACTTACCTCTCTATGGACCCCCCTCTCTCTGTGCCTAGTACTTACCTCTCTATGGACCCCCCTCTCTCTGTGCCTAGTACTTACCTCTCTATGGACCCCCCTCTCTCTGTGCCTAGTACTTACCTCTCTATGGACCCCCCTCTCTCTGTGCCTAGTACTTACCTCTCTATGGATCCCCCTCTCTCTGTGCCTAGTACTTACCTCTCTAGCCCCTCTCTGTGCCTAGTACTTACCTCTCTATGGACCCCCCTCTCTCTGTGCCTAGTACTTACCTCTCTATGGACCCCCCTCTCTCTGTGCCTAGTACTTACCTCTCTATGGACCCCCCTCTCTCTGTGCCTAGTACTTACCTCTCTATGGACCCCCCTCTCTCTGTGCCTAGTACTTACCTTTCTATGGACCCCCCTCTCTCTGTGCCTAGTACTTACCTCTCTATGGACCCCCCTCTCTCTGTGCCTAGTACTTACCTCTCTATGGATCCCCCTCTCTCTGTGCCTAGTACTTACCTCTCTATGGATCCCCCTCTCTCTGTGCCTAGTACTTACCTCCCTAGCCCCTCTCTGTGCCTAGTACTTACCTCTCTATGGACCCCCCTCTCTCTGTGCCAAGTACTTACCTGTCTATGGACCCATTTGCTCATCCTCTTTGTCCATCAGTCGCTGTCTCCTGCGGGTTTTTCGCTCAGTCACCCGCCACCCGATCCCCCCGTCACCCTGTGGTCCCTCATTCTTAGCCCCTCTAACTCCTCTGTGACTCCAGCTTCTGATGATGATTATTTCTTACTGGTCACCCATCTGCCCCCTCTCTGTATAACAAGTCCTGTCTGGTAAATTATACACAGAAAGATAAACCGTGAATGATAAGTTATCTGTTAGTGTTATTGGAATTCCTCAATTATCTCCTTTGTGTATTTTACATTGAGATTAGATATAGAACTGGGAGAACAAATATAGTGAGAATAATTCCATTTACTGATGTATTATGTGCTGGATGGGACCAGTGAGGGAAATATAAACTAATATCTGTATAAATCTTTCACTATTAGATTGTAAGCTCTCAGGGCCTCCTTTGCTCCGGTCATCCCTGTATTATACTTCTTGTATGCTCTGTATTACACTGTCTGTCCTGTACTTTGCCTATTACGTCCTACATGCGATGTGTAATCATACACATTCATACTTCTTGTGTTATGTACTAAGCTGTATTCTCTGTTGCTGTAGTTTGTAGCTGTTTTGTTGATATATAGTTGAGCAATAACTGAACTGTACAGTTTATTTTGCTACAAAAAAAAAAAATACATTTATAGAGTGATTTATTTTTTGTAACTTGGTGGCTCCTTGTTCCCTGAGGATTATATGGTATCGTATAACTATCATTAGCCATTATAAAGTGGTGATACGTCCTAGATCAGGGTTCTGTGCTAACTGGCATAGTTACTCTTACTTTGTCCCGTCACTATGGTATTGGCGGTGTGATCTGTGTAGATCCAGTGATCCTCAGTGATCTGTGTAGATCCAGTAATCCCCCAGTATCTGAGCAGGTTCCCCTGATTACTGCTGTGTATCAGGAAGGTGGAAGGGGAATCCTGAAATGCTGCCATGCTGCAGTTTGAGGACCGGAGGAGCAGTCAGCTCACAGTTTCCACAGACCAGGTCCATAGTAATTTTTATTATCTATATTTATTTATACTCTCCGCTTTGTACAGCTGGTAATGTAATGGGCATACTGGTATATAGTACCTGGAGCTGTCAGACTATGTCTTCGGCTATCACCTGTGACATATATTATATTGGGTACACAGATGTCACACACTAAGTCTGCTGCAAATAGCAGCATCATCCTGAGGGCCCCACATCACCCTGAGGGCCCCACATCACTCTCCACCAGGTGCAAATAGAGGGCAATAAAAATCTTTATTTTAGCGTTATTGGGTTTTCTACTTGAGCTGAAACTAACTTCTCTATATTACAGTGTGTATGGACTGATTACTTTATATTACAGAGAAACGGTTCAGCTTGTAAATGGTCTATGTGTAGGGGGTATTGGGGGAACATTCTATGGCCTCTTACAGGATACATGCCAGTGACACTGGGCTCTATGCAGTATTAGTATATTGCATATAAGCCGGATTCTATGTCATGTGATTTAGCAGTGTTACGTTGTTCTCATCCGTACAGACTATATGACCCCCCCCACCCAGCTGGTCACTATCATGGAGCCCACCCTGTCTGTCTGTGACATTGGGCCAGTTGCTTGGTATTGTCTCAGATTTTCACCAGACACAGTTGGCTGAATACTCACTAGTGAAAGTGATGTCTGTTTTATACCTCCCTGATTCTTGGTGTACTGAGAGGTGAGTATTGGCTCCTCCCACAAGATGTCTGCCTCCGTTGTACACTTTGAGATACGGCTGTGTGCTGGTGGTGTCGCTGCAGCGTGAAATTAATGCAAAGTTCGATCATCCATTAGGCAATCTGGGCCCTCGCTCAGGGCACTAAGGGACATAGATGACTCTTATCCATGTTTATGTTGTGTTTTTTTGTTTTTCATTCCTGACAAGTGGAGGTGAGAGAGGGGGGCGCAGACCAGTACGTGGGCTGGGACCACATGGGGTCTGAATTTGGCTCTGAATTGATCCAATACTCAATGTTACACAAAGAATAACACTGTGGTCTGTGGAGAACCGTGGGAAACGCCAGTGTATAATAAAATATATTATAATACCACTTTATAATAAAATGGAGTTTGTTTTACCAAGTCATAATTTTTTATTAAACAAGATGTAGGAATTACTGTATTTTACTCCACAGCAAAAAAAATGCATAATTAAAATTGAAAATGTACCCAGCCAAACCTTTACAAGGGTCAGTTTAATAGAGGGGGCCGTGGTGGGTGTTGTTAATGTGCAGGTATTTCATATACAAAGTGGAATTTAACACTGTTTTGATCTGTGAAATGCTCCATTTACTGTTTGTTCAGAACATCCTGTTAGGTGCTGAACAGGTTGCCATATTTCTGTGAAAGTCTACCCCACGTGTTACCAACCAGGCGTCAGTAATCAGATCACATATCCGCCAGCATAAAGCTGTCCCATTAGCTCAGTGTATATATAGCGCAGTCCTGACACTTAGCGGTACCGCGGCAGAGACTGACGCCTTCATATATAACTCTGTACAGGCCGCAATTCCTGCAGCCGACGCTGTTAATCATATACATATTCCAGCCGTGAGACCTTGTATTGTGGCCCCCCCGCCCTCAGGACATACAATATAATGCTCCGCTGCTAGTGGCTGATTAGTCCTGTTTGGTGGAAGCCGGGTGCTTTAAGGGACCACAACCAAGGGAGAGATTCCCAGGCCGTAGATGTTCTTATGGTCGGCGCAGAGATTATTGAATGCTGCTGGAAGGAACTAGGCACAGACCCTAAAACGAATGTTACCCCTGTTACCGCTGTCCGTACAGAGACGGGTAACTAGTTACTGCATCCGAACATTTCCCATTTATCAGCACATATATGACTCAATGCGTATAGTTCTTAGATAATCTTATTCTGCTGTGTCCCGTCGGTAACGTGTGTATATAATTGTATAATTGCTTTTGCAGTATATATTATAATTCACTTTTTTTAACGATACTATAATGAAGGCGTGGGCAGTATTATCCCTAGTATGTATCTTACATACGTGTATGGGGGATACATTTTTTGCATAACATATAAATAAAATCCACTTATGAGGTGAGCTCAGATGGGGCGGTTTTGAGAGACATTTTCAGACCAAATCGGCCTGCACGCATGTGTGTGTGTGTGGCTAGGGTCCGCTGTGTGTGTGTGTGTGTGGTTAGGGTCCGCTGTGTGTGTGTGTCTGTGGTTAGGGTCCGCTGTGTGTGTGCCTATATTAGGGAATGTAGACTGTAAGCTCCAATGAGGCAGGGACTGATGTGAATGAGTTCTCTGTACAGCGCTGCGGAATTAGTGGCGCTATATAAATGATGATGATGATTGCAGTATAATGACTTCTAGCAATGTATCTGTCATGAGCTGGTCATAGCAGAGTATTAATGTGTGTATATAAACCTATAAATTATATCATTATAATTGGTGCGTTCCGGTGTCATCACTTATGTATGATCAGTGTAAGTTATTATAGATATTAGAAGTCACCTCAGGTAACTGTATCCATGTCTCCTGAACATATATGGTCAGTATATATGTAGCTATCTTACTTCCGTGTGTCTTAGGACAGATATGCAGCGTGTAGTATGTAGGTTGGAGAGCAGGTTCTCAGAAGACTGATGGAGAATGTTCCTGGTGGCCAGCGGTGGTATTTCGGTCACACGGATGTAGAACTATCCAGCTACGTCTTTATACACATTGACCCCCATCGGCTGCCCCCCATCAGTGTGAGGCCTCATTAACCGCTCACAGGGGGCTGTCAAGCGGCCGCTCTCCCTTTGAAGTGACCGTTTTGTTTTGGGCTCACAATGACCCTTCTGTCTCTCTTCCCCTCCTTCCCGGGCGCACACAATCCCCAAATCTCAGCCCTCTATTATCTGACACAAAGCCCCCAGCTCACGTCATTCACGTCTGGAGCTTGTGGGGGTCTTTGTGTTGTGACCGAGTTTTGTGGAGATTAACATAATGTCCGGGGACAGAACCACAAATATGTAACAAGTTACTGCTGCTTCTGTGTTTTACTACTTTTTACATCTCTTATTGGTTAAAAATAAAAAGTAAGAGACGGAATGGGATTGATTCTCTCTGATATCTTCAGACAAAAACTAAATGTCCCAGGATTAATAAATCACCCGGAATCTGCAGATACACCAAGCAAAGGCCACACGGTAATAATATGAGACCATAACTGGGAAATGAATATATATTACACTAAGGGAAGTCCACACATTGTATCCCACACTTAACAATTGTTTACAATAGATTTAGATTTTTATTACAATAATCATCATCATTATCTATTTATATAGCGCCACTAATTCCGCAGCGCTGTACAGAGAACTCATTGACATCAGTCCCTGCCCCATTGGAGCTTACAGTCTAAATTCCCTAACACACACACACACACACACACACACACACACAGACACACAGACACACAGACACACAGACACACAGACACACAGACACACAGAGATTAAGGTAAATTTTTGATAGCAGCCAATTAACCCACTAGTATGTTTTTGGAGTATGGGAGGAAACCGGAGCACCCGGAGAAAACCCACGCAAACACAGGGAGAACATACAAACTTCACACAGATAAGGCCATGGTCGGGAATCTAACTCATGACCACAGTGCTGTGAGGCAGAAGTGCTAACCACTGAGCCACCGTGCTGTGTTAACCAGATATCTCTTTGGGGGTCGATTTATCATCGGGTGAAGAACCGTATTGGTGTGGAAACCAGGCAATATGTTTTATTATCACACCGCATAATATATGAAGACTTCCTTTCAGCAACAGCATTATTACCTGTGATGATAACTTATAAAGTAAAGTCCGCGCTGGGTTAGTCTCATACTCTCCAGGGTACAGCAGCAGGGTAATATAAATGTCTTATAGATTCCAATGAAACACAGCTGGTGCCAGCGCTCGTCCTCAGCGCTGCAGTATGACCGCATACGTTAGTGGTTCATCATCATCATCATCAAAACAATGACCACAATGCCGGGCTGCAAACGGGCTAATGATTAATAGGCCCCTAATTTAGATGTGTCAAGCCGTCACCTACACTTATTATGCTTACATTAATAAGACATTCTTAACTCTAATTAGTGAGAGTACCAACATCCCTGTTTTATTCCCACTGGTTACACTAATTATCTGTACAGATGGGGGCTCTGGGTACAGTATAAAGGTGGATTCTCTCTGTATTACAGGGATGTGTCCGGTATTATCCTCCTATATCCCTGTTTTATTCCCTCTGGTTACACTAATTATCTGTACATATGGGGGGGCTCTGGGTACAGTATAAAGGCGGATTCTCTCTGTGTTACGGGATGTGTCCGGTATTATCCTCCTATATCCCTGTTTTATTCCCTCTGGTTACACTAATTACCTGTACACATGGGGGCTATGGGTACAGTATAAAGGCGGATTCTCTCTGTATTACAGGGATGTGACCCCCTCGCCCAGACGCAGCGCAGTAAGCTGCAGCACCGACGCGCTCGCATCAACCAGCAGATCAACAAGGAGATGAGGATGAGAGCCGGAGCAGAGAACCTCTTCCGGTCAGTACGGGACAGACTAATATTCTTATAGCTGCCGTATGGCCGCCGTGTGGTACTGAGATGATGTCAGTGGCGGAGGACGGCTCCTCTGTGTTATTAGCATCCACGTGTAATATGTCACATCTAATATGAGGGCTGGGGCCCCAGAATTTTAAAATGAAAATAGGGGACACCGTGGAACCTGCAGTTGGCTCACAGTATAAAATCGCTCCAATACTTTCTGTTGGGTCCCAATGAGGTAAAACCGGCTGAATATTTTTTTGGGGGGGAAAAGGTGGATTTCCATAGAAAAACTAAGACACACTCATTGGTCCCATTCACAGCTACTGTATTAAACAAGTTACTTGCATGGAACATTTCCACGCTGTCAGGTGATGTAAGTGGGAGGAGCCTGCTTCTTGAGTACATACAGATGACAGACGGATGAACCTGAGTATTAGGATGTCTTGTTTCTCATACAAGGGTTTGATTTCTGAGCAGCGTCCGGGACATGGAGGGAGAGGGAGATGTAATTAGTAGACGTGGGAGATTTTTGCATCCACCGCAGAGAAAACAGTCCCAGAATCCAGGTTGTTTTCAGTAATTATCTCCACAGAGGCCGTCGCTGGCTGTGATTATTTCAGCAGGACGATCGCTGTTCTGTTGCTGCTGATTTATCATCCTGACGTCTGACTCATTCTCTGCTTATTTTCCTTTACTTTCTCTTTGTTTAGTTTTAAGTAGAGAGTGACTCAGAGTGTGCGTAACTGAGAGGCACCCCAAAACTAATAGCTAATTAACAATGGTGATTAAATACAAATGTCCAGTCATTTAATATGGGGACCTTAGCGGCAAAGCTCTGAGACCACCAGATATGAGATGGTGCGATCTGGTGTCTGGTATTAATGTTCTGCAAACTCCAAATCATTTATTAACTTACGATCTGTATCTGAGTCAGGGAATCTCTTTCTTGGTTTTAGACCATAGAAATCCGTCAATAATCCTTATATAATATAAATAGCCTCTGCTGCAGTCTATAGGGACATTAGCAGTCTGCTTGGGGGGCGTCTTATTGACTCCCAACCCAATTCCAGGAAGAGATGACTCAGAGCTCGGTCCTCTCCCTCGCTGGGATAATAGGGTAGAAACGCATTACTGGACCTTTTGTAGTAATGACTTAAAGATAAATGGTCACAAGATGTCGTTTCTTAAATATATTCTGTCCAAAAAGTATCATTGACCTAAACAATGTATTTTCTAGAATTATTACACGAATTGTATTGTTGTGATCGTTGCTGCTTTTCGAGCGCACTCTTCACCTCCACTCGAGCGGAAGCAGCTATGGTGGGACCTGGGCCAATGTACATGTGTAATAATAATCCACAAAAGTCTCACAGCTACAGATTTGTATTGATGATGTGGAAAAACACACAGATGTGACAGTAGCAGGTTGGTAGACACACTTTAAACATGAGTGGACGTGTGTTGTTGTGTGAGTATTTGTGGGTATACTATTAGTACAGTGTAGGGTTTGTGTGAGTGACATTGGGCATCGCTCGGTGTAATAATAAGATTTATCTGTATGTCCCGATGTGAAGGATCTGTGGGCCAGAAACACCAGAGGTCATTATTCATGAGGATGTAATCTCCCTAAATATTAGGAACGAGCAACATCACTGAGGCACTATTTTGTGCCTCAAGCCTCGTACTGAACATACACTGATGCACTTTTCAGTATTTCTATTAGAAGACAGTGACAGGTTAATCAGTGACCGGAAGGATGAGGCATCTCAGACAAACAAACTAACGACACTTAGGGTTCTATTTACAAAACTGGGATCAGCGGAGGAAGCCGTTGAAACGGCCATCGCACAATTTATGAAGGGGAGAACGCTGGAGAAATTTTGTGGGTTCCCACAGTCCCCATAGAACCTTACGGGGATTTTGTTATGGTAAATGGTGAATAAAATAAAAAGTAGGAAATAGATTTTATTTTTTTTGGGATCCCCTAAATATCATAAAAACTGAGCTCGCTTTGCTTAGGAAATGTTCTTTTGCGTCTGATTTCACTCCACATTTATACATTGTATTTTGCCCCGTTTTCCGGTGAGATCCTGGGTTCTAGACAATGGTTATAGACAACAGAGCGATCTATAAACGTCTGCCGACCTGGATTATGTAACCTGTTTTGTTTCAGGAATATATTCTCCCGGATTTACTATAAATACATCCAGGTGATCTCACATTGTCGCTGTCTCCCCCATGCGAGACCGAGAGACCAGATCTCAGCACTTTGTACTAAGCTCAAGGGGGGGTTCGGTTACAGACCCCCGTCGTCTACCTGTGTTTTTGTTTTCTGTTTTGTTTGCCTCTCACGGTGGCTGTTATTTCATATCTGCACATAAAACATTCAGGATGAGAGAGGAGAATGTGTCACCTTCTGTTATACACACAGATAACGGCAACACAAAGGGTCCGGGAAATGACTCATCGCTGCCCAGAAGTATCTTATCAGGTCCCGGAGCCTTTGTCTGGCTGAGCGATGAGCTGTGTGTATAGATGTGGGGGGGCTTTGTATGTTATCAATGCTTCTCTCACACAAAGGGCAGCGCTGCCGCAGAGTGAGCAATATCTACCTCTGGCTCAATGCAACAGGAGGCTCCAATAAACCCGTCCTAATCTGCGGCTGCCCGTCCTCCTATAAAGAGGAATAGATCTGTATACAGAGTAATATATCCACCACAAATACCCAGTAATAGGTTTTCTTAACTTAAGTTGTAAACGTTAATTCCAGCTGTTCCGTCCCAAATAGTCCAACATCACACAGATAATATATATAAAGTACAACAAAATAGTACAATGTCAGATATAACCTATCGGTACGACTAGAATCTAGCAGTAGTTTGACCAGGACACATATCTAATCTTTCTTTAAAGAAGGTGGAAAATAAAACCTACAGGGACTGAGCCATCTTCAGACGGACGTCCCGTTCCTGCCGTATCTGGCTGCTCTGTGAGTGTTGAGAATCGGACTTACGCCAGTGAACGCAATTCATGTCCAAATGCAAGTGACAGGGGTGGACACGCGCGGGCCATGTTCAGTATGGGCGCGACAGACGCACAGTAACGGGATGCGTGCGGGCCATGTACAGTAAGGGGGGCGGCCGGCACGCGCGGGCCATGTACAGTAAGGGGGCGGCCGGCACGCGCGGGCCATGTACAGTAAGGGGGCGGCCGACACGCGTGGGCCAAGTACAGTAAGGGGGGGGCGGCCGACACGCGCGGGCCATGTACAGTAAGGGGGGGGCGGCCGACACGCGCGGGCCATGTCCAGTAAGGGGGGGGGGCGGCTGACACGCGCGGGCCATGTCCAGTAAGGGGGGGGGGGGGGGGGGGGGCGGCTGACACGCGCGGGCCATGTCCAGTAAGGGGGCGGCCGACACGCGTGGGCCATGTCCAGTAAGGGGGGGGTCGGCTGACACGCGCGGGCCATGTCCAGTAAGGGGGGGGTCGGCTGACACGCGCGGGCCGTGTACAGTAAGGGGGGCCGACACGCGCGGGCCATGTACAGTAAGGGGGCGGCCGACACGCGCGGGCCATGTACAGTAAGGGGCGGCCGACACGCGCGGGCCATGTACAGTAAGGGGGGGGCGCGGCCGACGCGCGCGGGCCATGTACAGTAAGGGGGCGGCCGACGCGCGCGGGCCATGTACAGTAAGGGGCGGCCGACACGCGCGGGCCATGTACAGTAAGGGGGGGCCGGCACGCGCGGGCCATGTACAGTAAGGGGGCGGCCGACACGCGCGGGCCATGTACAGTAAGGGGGGGGGCGGCCGACACGCGCGGGCCAAGTACAGTAAGGGGGGGGGCGGCCGACACGCGCGGGCCAAGTACAGTAAGGGGGGGGGGCGGCCGACACGCGCGGGCCATGTACAGTAAGGGGGCGGCCGACACGCTCAGGCCATGTACAGTAAGGGGGCGGCCAACACGCGCGGGCCATGTACAGTAAGGGGGCGGCCGACACGCGCGGGCCATGTACAGTAAGGGGGGGGGGGGGCGGCCGACACGCGCGGGCCATGTCCAGTAAGGGGGCGGCCGACACGAGCGGGCCATGTCCAGTAAGGGGGGGGGCGGCTGACACGCGCGGGCCATGTCCAGTAAGGGGGCGGCCGACACGCGCGGGCCATGTACAATAAGGGGGGGGGGCGGGAGGCCGACACGCGGGGGCCATGTACAGTAAGGGGGGGCCGACACGCGCGGGCCATGTACAGTAAGGGGGCGGCCGACACGCGCGGGCCATGTACAGTAAGGGGCGGCCGACACGCGCGGGCCATGTACAGTAAGGGGGGGGGGCGCGGCCGACACGCGCGGGCCATGTACAGTAAGGGGGCGGCCGACGCGCGCGGGCCATGTACAGTAAGGGGGCGGCCGACACGCGCGGGCCATGTACAGTAAGTGATGATGCAGATGTGTTTGATTCAAGTTCAGGGCATCTTGCACTTGTTTTTTTAGTCGTATCATTTGCACCTGCTCCAGGTCAGGTGTAAGTATCGACTGATTGTGATGATTACACGTATGTTTGCCAGAACATGTGTTTGCAAGTAAGAGAAACTATAAAAATACATCTCGTGTTCTGATGGGACTTTATATTGCACTTATGCGTTGTGAGTATCCTGCAGTCTGTTCTGTCTACATACGGCCAGTAACGTACAGTCAGTCGGCAATACTGGGTAATACATACAGACAGAGAGGTGAGAGAACCCTGCTCACAGCTTACAGTCTATGGACAATGGAAGTTTGAAACACAAAGGCATGTGCTACATCATATTGCACATTGGTCCAGCTAGAACGCACTGAGTGGGCTTTGTGATCAGTTAGTATGTTAGATGTGTTAGCTGTGTAGAGGGTGGTAATAGGGTAATCTAGGGAGATTAAGAGGGTGGTTGAGGAATATTATAAACTTGTCTGAAGAGCTGGGTTTTCAGAGAACACTTGAAGGTTTGAAGACTAGAGGAAAGTCTTACTGTGCGAGGGAGGGAATTCCACAAAGTGGAAAAAAGTCCTGTAACCGGGAATGGGAGGATGTCATGAGAGTGGAGGAGAGACGTAGTTCTTGTGCAGAACGGAGGTGTCGAGTAGGGAGATATTTTGAGACAAGTGAGGAGATGTACGTTGGTGCAATTTTGTTGACGGCCTTGTATGTTAGTAGAAGAATTTTATATTGGACTCATTGAAAAACAGGCAACCAATGTAGAGACTGACAGAGTGGCTCAGCAGAGGAAGAACAGTTTACAAGAAAAATCAATCTAGCCGCTGCGTGCAAAATAGATTGTAGGGGCTTGAGTCTGATTTTGTGAAGACCAGTAAGGAGGGAATTGCAATAGTCGATGCGGGAGATGATGAGTGCAAGAATTAAGGTTTTTGCGGTGTCTTGTGTCAGATATGTGCGTATTCTGGAAATGTTCTTTAGATGTATGTAACGTGATTTAGATATAGATTCGATGTGGGGAACAAACGATAGATCACATTATGTTCAAAGATGAATCGGCCCCAAAAAGATTTTATAGACCACACGAGTGTCCAGCAGTCATCACCTATAGATCAGTCCATTAGTTGCGAATCATCATTTTTTGGAATGGCGAGGAAGGGTCTGTATTCAGTATTCCTGTGGCCCCCATCTCATGGGGACACATGTTTTCATGTACTCAGAATATTACCAGTCATCTTAGAAGTAATGTTATTATAATGTGTTATATATAATATTATAAACCGTAGAATAGGGACACTGCTGTACGATATAAAGCAATGACATCACTAATGAATGATGCAAAAACTAAACTTTCTCTGTGCTGGAAATAAAAAATAAAAATCCACAACTTGGAAGGAATAATCTCATTCATTGCAGTGAATGGCGCTCACTCACACTCACACTCAGTGTAGGCCGTCGGCCATCTTTTAAAGGCTCGGTACCATCAAAAAATGAAAGGGCTGCTCATCTGTTCTTTATTTGCATATCCGATTTGATTAAACCAATCAAAAATATATGAAAGTGGTTCAGGATGCACATGGTTGTTACTATACACAGATCATTGTGTCTTCTAATACATAATAATACTGATCCGTCCCTCTGAGCTTTGTCACAGATCCTGCATCGAAGTGAAATAGTTTTAATTTGTTTTTACGTTTCCTTCCCGACCAGCCTGCGCTGTGACTATTGCTCTGTTGACCATATTTCTCCTGTCTGTCCTAGTGCAGGATATTGTTCCAATCTGACAGCCAGAGAGGATTTTCCTGTTTTGGAACAAATCCGTGTTTTTTTCTTTCTGCTGATCCAAATGCAATCGGTGCTCCCACTCCCACACAAACTTTAACCCCTTATCTTTTTTCTGCGTTATCATTGCTGTCGTTCCACTAATTAAATGATTTTATACACTTTGGGGTATAGATCTGCTCTATAATGTTTTTTTCCCCATTTTCACTATAGGGATGAATGTAAAAAAAAAAATAGAAAATTATAATATTTTATGTAGTTTCAGTGATGTTAGTCGTCATGCTGATCTCACCATTCAGTGCAGCTACCATTGTTTGCCTTCTCTTCCTGACAATCCGTTTTATGTCCTCCAAGTGCGCTCCTGACAGTCTTGCTGAGAGTGATGACTTTTTTCACAATGCAGGAGCTTATGACAAAGAGCAGACAGCGCTCCTAGGTTTGCTTCCAGCCTGCATCGAGGTATAACTTAAATCTGTGTCCAGCTCATATTATTTTCTGTGCTGAGCGCAATATAAGTAAAGAAAACCTGATTGCCAGCTGTTTAATAAATATATTTCTTTTAGTAGGGTGTGTGCCCCTATTATAATTAGGGGGGATATGAATGTCCTCATCCGCTGTTCTAATCTCATTCAGTGACGTGTTCCACTATGCAGCACGGTGGCTCAGTAGTTAGCACTTCTGCCTCACAGCACTGGGGTCATGAGTTCAATTCCCAACCATGGCCTTATCTGTGTGGAGTTTGCATGTTCTTCTCGTGTTTATGTGGGTTTCCTCCGGGTGCTCCGGTTTCCTCCCACACTCCAAAAACATACTGGTAGGTAAATTGGCTGCTAACAAATGTACCCGTCTCTGTGTGTCTCTGTGTGTCTCTGTGTGTCTGTGTCTGTGTGTGTGTTGGGGGATTTAGACTGTAAGCTCCAGTGGGTCAGGGACTGATGTGAGTGAGTTCTCTGTATAGTGCTGCGGAATTAGTGGCGCTATATAAATAAATAGTAATAATAATATGCAGGTTCCGAACATCCGGTGTGTGGCTGGATCTATGGGGTGGACCATTAGCGTGGGGGCTTTATAGTTACTCTTTCTGACCCTAGTTGTTGCTGGACATTAGGAAGGATGTTTGGGTGTAACGATCCCCCCTGGCGTTATGGAATGACCGTGATGTGTTGTTACAGAGCCACCACAAACCACAAAGTCAAGGAGACCGTGGCCCTAGAGCTCAGTTACGTCAACTCCAACCTGCAGCTCCTGAAGGAGGAACTGGAGGAATTGAACAGCTCGGTGGAGGTCTATCAGAACGAGAGGTGAGGTCACTCAATGTCCCTGCTGTGTCCTTCTACAGGCCCTCCGTGACGTTCTGCTTCCACACGTATGTTAGATGTGAGAGCACGTATGTTAGATGTGAGAGCACGTATGTTAGATGTGAGAGCACGTATGTTAGATGTGAGAGCACGTATGCAACAGATCCGATCTCTTGGCCTGACCACTGAGCATTAGCTGACCCAGAACTGATGTATGATAGATGGGTCCACGCAGGACAGCATTATGCTGTACATTGTATCTAGACTTTTGTATGTTAATTACTTTTATGCCTGAAGGACCAGGAGCCATATTTCCCCCTTTATGGCAGCTCTGCTCTTCTTCCTTCACCATGAGTTCAGCCTCTTCCGGTATCTTCATTAATGTCTCTAAATACTAATCTGGAGAACGTCCATGTAATACGGGTGAAAGACGAGTTTTATGTACATCATAATAAGAACTGATAGACCACGTGGTAGACGTGATTCTCACTCTAGTAAATGATTTTGTGGTTCTAGTGAAGTCCTCAGTGTCCCCATGATCCCACTCGGCTTGAAAGAAACTAAAGATCTCGACCTGGTGGAAGCTCTGAAAGTAAGTTCCAGTTGCCCGTTACACGGTACATTGGGGTCTCCATGTCTGGGTTAAGTGCGCGAGGGGGGCTAGGAAACATCTTGGCTTTGCTATGGGTGCTCTGATTACCTAAGGATTCATAGATCAGATATGTCCATAATTGTGCTTCCAGCAATCAGGGTGAAAGATGAATTTAGTACATGGGGATGGCATTCCCATTGGCCTAATGGCCACTCTCTATAACCCTGGATAATGCCATGTTACTAAGACACCCGACATATAGAGCCTCCCCTGCAGCTGTGCATTCTGGGATTCTGTACCCTAATCACACTATATACCGCATAGAGCGGTTCTGTATAACTTCTGTCATTGACCCAGTCACAGCTCATATTAAAACTTTGCAGCAGAAAGTTCTAACCTCACATTTCCTCATAGTTGCTGCTGCAAGATATCTTTCTGTTTTAATCCTCCCTAAAATATAAGGAACACAGCTCTTAAATCACATTTTTGGTGCAGTCCATCGATGACGGCGTCCTCATAGGTGTGTCTGGAGGTGCAGGGTTTGTGTCGTGAGTGAAGTCTCTGTGGTCTTGGGGAAGCCCCAGTCCCCCCACACTCCTCACATGAACCCAGTATATGCAGATCTGATTCTCCTGACTCTTGTCTTTCACACTTATCCAGGATTTCATTGCTGACCACTACGGAGAAGACGGCAACCTCTATGAGAAAGAGATCAATGAATTCATGAATCTGCGACAGGTCGGTATCTTCTATAGGAATTAGGCTGCAGGTCACTAAGGAGTAACATGTACAATTATGTATAATTATTAGCGACGTGTAAAACTAGTTTCCTAGCAGAAGACTGATTAAGTATCTGCAGACTCTTCTCTCCAGGCCATGAGGACCCCCAGTCGCAGTGAAGCCGGCCTCGAGCTCTTGATGGAGTATTACAACCAGCTGTACTTTCTAGACAACCGCTTCGTCCCCGCTAACAGGACTCTGGGCGTCTTCTTCCACTGGTCAGTATGTTTCCAGTAATTGTCTACTTCATTCAGTGTCACCCAAAAATCAGCCTTCAGCCCGGCTTGTTGAGAACATGACAGATCACCAGCCGTGGAGTTCTGCTGAGCTCTTTGTCACGTTCTGGGACTAATTCTCAATTTACTTGGACTTGAAACTGCCAGGATGAGGGCCGATAATTAGAAAATGATTTTGTCTTCAGTCAAATTTCTTAAAATTACTAAAATCAAATCTTTGTACTAATAAAAGCTGCTGCTGCTAGAGGCCGTTCTTGGCTCCTGGCATCCATGAGTGGGGATCACCCTTGGTTAGTGCCATTTAATTATTATACATGTTGGGGGAACGGGTAAAGGCTCTTGAACAGTTGTGTAATTGGGGTAGAGGTCATTGAACAGTTGTGTAATTGGGGTAGAGACGCTTGAACAATTGTGCAAATGGGGTAGAGGCCCTTGAACAGTTGTGCAAATGGGGTAGAGGCCCTTGAACAGTTGTGTAATTGGGGTAGAGGCTCTTGACAAAGTGAAGCCGTAGTCTCATCACGTTTGATTTTCAGGTACGACTCTCTGACCGGCGTGCCTTCCTGCCAGCGCGCTCTGGCTTTTGAGAAGGGAAGTGTACTGTTCAATATGGGTGCTCTGTATACCCAGATTGGGGCACGACAGGATCGTCTGTCGGTACAAGGTGTACACACAGCCATCGATGCCTTTCAGAAGGCTGCGGGTGAGTGTCGCACATTTGTATATTCTCCTCCTGAGGCTTCATTGACCTGTTCTACATTTTATAACTGTAATGTGTGTTTGTTTTCCGAGCTTAGTGTAACATCTCGTGAGGATCTTAATGATCCTTTGCCTCTGTACATATTCTGTCTCTATTTACAGTCTCTTATATGTAACATCATTGATCTAGTGCCTTTCAAATTCAATCTTACAGACAAACTGTACGTGTATTTAAATTACAAAAAATAAGAAACAAGACTTAGTTAATTTCTATTACACCACGGATAGAATTTACCAACACGATGGATGGACAACGTTTTGCTTGGTAAAACAATAATGTACAGCAACATATATGTGTTTATAGAGACCTAACAACATTGGCCACCACAAAAAACCACTTTAAATGTATTTAAGTTCCCTCTGAGATGAACCCGGGAGCGGACAAAGTCCTTGTTAATGCTCCGGTCTCTTCTCTCCAGGATGCTTCAGCTACTTAAAGGAAAACTTCTCCAACGCCCCGAGCCTGGACATGAGCGCGGCTTCTCTGAACATGCTGGTGCGGCTGATGATCGCCCAGGTCCAGGAATGCATCTTCGAGAAGTTTGTCTTGGAGAACCCCCAGAATAGCTTTTTCTGCCAGCTCCAGTTGGCTCAGGAGGCGGCCCGAGTAAGTGCTCTGTGCTGGGACTTTATTTACACTGAGTGGTCCATCTAGTCTACCGATATATCCGTACCTCTCAGGTTGGGTGGGGGGAGGTCCTCTAACCTTCACCACCTCTGCTGGGAAACCACAGATCTATCAGATTTCTGTCTCTAAGCTGGACACAATCAGCTCTACAAGGTTCTCCTTATCGGTTGTCTTACGCAGCCCAAACACCATTGTAGTCGCCCTTCTCTGAATGTTTTCTCTATTATATCAATGTGTTTTTGGAGATTGGGCCTCCAGAATTGCAGACCTATAAAGTGACAATAAAGCCTCCCTAATCCTGGTACTAATACCTCTTTCTGTAGAACCATCTATTCTGACTTTTATCGCTGGTGTCTACACTGCTCACTGACCTTCATATCATCTGAGACTGGAACCCCAACATCCCTTTCCTCTGTGATGGACATTATTATACACTTCGCATTGTGCAGCTGGATCTTGTGTCCTGCGTGCATTATCTTTCCCTTTGATTCATTCAGTCAAAGATCCCAAACTTCCCATCTATTCCATTTTGTTGCATGATTTAAATGTCGCATAAAAGTGAAAACCAGCAGCAAGACTTAAGTTTGAAAACTAGTGAATATGTAGGATAGCTGTTACCTTTCTGAGAACTATCTGTCGTGCGTCTTGTGTAGTATAGAAACATTTCTAACCTCTCTGCCACTGACTGGTCCTGTAACCGAGATCAGCTCAATAATCACGATCCTTGTCCTTTCTTGTCCATTGTTCTCTTGTTGTGCTTGGTATATGTCTCTTGTAACCCCACTTACACGAAAAACATGTATTGCACATTTTAGGCAATTTTGAAAATTATATTCTCTATTGGGAAAACTCCCACTGAGATTTGGGGTAGAAGTTGTTGAACAGATATAAAATTCCCGACTGTTTTCAGGTACTACAAGATCATGCCAATTGCTCAGTAGTGGCTTACAAGTAGCAATATTGTTGGCTGTTTATTTTAGGCAAAATTATCCTCAAATAATCCCCCGTTTCCAAATAAAAGTCAAGTTAGTCCGTGCATTCTCCTGTCTCCTGTCTCTGTATCAGCCTCTGCTCAGGAGAATCTCCTATATCTGTAGTCAACTCTGCACAGAAAGATCTCCTCTGTCTTAACTTCTGTTCAGGAAGATCTCTATCTATATCCAGAACTGCTCAGGATCTTCTCCTCTGTCTGTTTCCACCTCCGTTCAGGATCTTCTTCTCCTCTGTCTGTTTCCACCTCCGTTCAGGATCTTCTCCTCTGTCTGTATCCACCTCAGTTCAGGATCTTCTTCTCCTCTGTCTGTATCCACCTCCGTTCAGGATCTTCTTCTCTTCTGTCTGTATCCACCTCCGCTCAGGAACTTCTTCTCCTCTGTCTGTATCCACCTCCGCTCAGGATCTTCTTCTCCTCTGTCTGTATCCACCTCCGCTCAGGATCTTCTCCTCTGTCTGTATCCACCTCCGTTCAGGATCTTCTTCTCCTCTGTCTGTATCCACCTCCGTTCAGGATCTTCTTCTCTTCTGTCTGTATCCACCTCCTCTCAGGATCTTCTTCTCCTCTGTCTGTATCCACCTCCGCTCAGGATCTTCTCCTCTGTCTGTATCCACCTGCGCTCAGGATCTTCTCCTCTGTCTGTATCCACCTCCGCTCAGGATCTTCTCCTCTGTCTGTATCCACCTCCGCTCAGGATCTTCTCCTCTGTCTGTATCCACCTCTGCTCAGAATCTTCTCCTCTGACTGTATCCACCACCGCTCAGGATCTTCTCCTCTGTCTGTATCCACCTCCGCTCAGGATCTTCTCCTCTGTCTGTATCCACCTCCGCTCAGGATCTTCTCGTCTGTCTGTATCCACCTCTGCTCAGGATCTTCTCCTCTGTCTGTATCCACCTCCGCTCAGGATCTTCTCCTCTGTCTGTATCCACCTCTGCTCAGGATCTTCTCCTCTGTCTGTATCCACCTCCGCTCAGGATCTTCTCCTCTGTCTGTATCCACCTCTGCTCAGGATCTTCTCCTCTGTCTGTATCCACCTCTGCTCAGGATCTTCTCCTCTGTCTGTATCCACCTCCGCTCAGGATCTTTTCCTCTGTCTGTATCCACCTCTGTTTGGTATTTGACTGTTATGTTGCTTTTGTTTCCACTACTCCAGGTTGAAGATGTATATACTCTGGTATATAGAACCATGATGCACCCACCTGTAAAAGACTACGTCCCTTTCTCGTGGACCACCATGGTCCGTGTAAAAGCTGAACATTTCAAAGCACTGTCCCACTACCACGCTGCTAATGCTCTCTGTGACTTTTCCAGTGAGTAGCTGCATCTTTTATGGTCCTATAGGGGGTGCTAGACAGCTGATGCCTTATAACTTAGATAGTCAGCTGATGCCTTATAACTTAGATAGTCAGCTGTTGCCTTATAACTTAGATAGTCAGCTGATGCCTTATAACTTAGATAGTCAGCTGTGCAACAGAAAGGTTCCATTTTATTGCTTAATATTTAAGGAGAACTCCACCAAAACACATTTCTACAATAACCCACCTACCAACTAGTAGAAGCTCTGGTGTTTGGATGTGATCACCGGTCAGTTCTGCAACAAATACTTTGGCTGTCATTCTACTAAATGGGGTAAGGTCTGGGGTGTTATTGTGATTACATTACTTTTAGCCGGAGTTCCTCTTTAATGTATTTTACGATTGCAGGTTCTTTGGACAGGGATAGTGGCAGTTGTTAGCTATGAACAAATCCAATAACATTGGTATTATAAATATATTTAATGTACAACATATTATTAATATTAGTTTTCATTTATTTTGATCACTTCTTACTGAGACTCATCTGACTCTACAAGTGTATGTATGTATAATATATATATATATATATATATATATATATATACATAAAACCCGCTCTCCCATGTGTTTATTTGATAGATATTGTTGAAACCTCAACAGGATAACACCTTACACAAAATTGGTACAATGACAAATACAAACATTAATAAATAAATATATTGAAAAATATACTTATATTCAAATGATGGATGGACCTATATATCACAATATTCTGTGATGTATTACATGTAAAAAAATTTAAATATAACATAGTGTGACATCGTTTAGACCAAATTATTTCACATAAACTGGATGAGATTGTTGAAAAATTCTTCTTCAACATGATTCAATCCATATGATTTCTTCCACCAGTTTCTCTCCTATGTGGTAATTACTAACAATTAATATACAATCGCCTTCAGTGCTCAAATAGTTTCGATGTGATGTCTGATCCGTCACCACCCAGATCCTTAAGTGAAATCACTTACCAGAGGAAAATTGATAAAGGGCCGGATATCAATTTTCTTTAGATCTTTTATCTTCCCTCCATGGAAATGTTGAGAATTCCTTCCAGGTACAATCCTTCAGTATCCGTATGGAGAAAGAAAAACAAAAAAGATCTAGCGTGATACCGTTTAGCTAAAAAACACTTTTATTGCACATATTGCATACATAACACACATGTAGAAAAAAGATACATAAAAAATGTTTAAAATAGAAAAACCTGGAACATGATTGTATGAGGATCCCTACCAGATGGACATGGATATGGGCACGTTGTTATAAGTCCCCTGGGTATCTGCACAATCACCACTTCTGGCACTAGGCCTAGGGACCGGAAGTGGGGTGGTGGAACGCAAATAGCGTTTCACCACTGACTATCGCCACCGCGGCTGCGAGTGATAAGAGCGGTGTAATCTCGTAGCTGTGAGTTTTATCGCTCTCTGGGACATATTTAATAATTACCGGATTTTTGCCCCATAATGTGTTATCTGTTATCGCCACGATGACAGACGACACTTCGGGGGAATTTACTACTAAGTCATATCGTGACAGCGCATCCGATAAGAGGCCTTCCCTAGGCCATGATATTTGTCTACTGAAGACTCTTTTATTAAATTTAAATTTAACATTTTACTTATAAAAAGCAGCTTCCGCCTGGTTAGGACTAATTAGGTCCCACCCTTTGTGAACACCGTAGAACAGCGGAGCGCGATCTTTCACCAGCAGTTTTCTCAATTTGCGTTCTGACATAATTGCTTGTGTGAACAAACCCGAAGTCCTGGTCACCCATCGTCTTGTACAGATGTAATATCCTCTAACGTGTAATCTGTCCTTGCAGCTTATAGAGCCTCTGTCCGATACACAGCGGTTACCAGTACAGTTATATATCTGATAATTAATGATCTCTCCCTTCTTACCATGTCCCACAACAAGTAACCGGGTTCTGACTTAACCCCTCTATAGACTCCCCGATGTTACACTGTAACTTCCATGTGGCGGACGGGATGAAACCTTTCATGTCGGGGTATGGAAACCCGAAAACACCCCGTGCACCCGGCACTGACGGGGTTAAAGGCGCTGATGCTGTAAATGCCATAAATTCAGAGAGAGAAAATGCGGCTGCTGCGCTTAATCCCCCCCGTCGCCCCCCAGCTATAATACTGACCCGAGCCCATCAATGTGCCCATTCTTCAGTCTCCTGTTCCCAGCTCTGTATAAATCCCCAGATTATCGTCCGCAATCTCTTTATGTGAATTCCTTCCGTGCTGGTTGTTGTACACACTGTGTAATCGTACAATACAAAGCTCTAGTCCTGGATTATTATATATAGAAATATCCCGTATTTTAGAGACACTGCGTAGCTAAGTTCAAGCTATTGTTATCTGTTCTCAGCCATGTAAGTGTCCCCTTTCATTGTCCTTCAAGGTACTAAATAATACAAATAATATGGGCAGATTTGACTGTAGTTTGACGCAAGCTTCAAGCTTTTAACACTTTGCAGTACAATTTCTCCAAACATAGTCTATTTATGACCCCTTCGCATTTTCTCAGTTCATTATCATTTCTTACCACATTGATAAGAAATTACTTAACATTGTAAGTTAACAAAATTGTTCCGCCAGGATAGGGGAGCGCAGCGAAGAGCCTGTAGCAATCACGATCACTTTACTCAGATCTAGGGGGAGGAGCATCTGAAGATCCCTGTCCTGCGATCCTCTCCCCATAGGTGAGAACAGCTAACGCCATCGGGATCAAGCTCCGAAAAGCTAAGGTTTCCAGGTCTTTATTAATTGGTCCAGTCCACAGTCCTGGTTCAGAATTATGGGGACTGTTGTATTCTGTGATGGTTATTCTGCAGGAGATATGATATCTCCTGTGTTAGGCTTTCGTTAAATAATCTGCATACAAAAATATGCCTAAACCATGCAGAAAAGGCCATTTCCGGATGGTTTGAACCTTGATAAATAGACCCCATAATGATCGCATTAAATATAAAACCATTAATTAGTTTTACTTGCAATACCATGGCTGACCACACGGTTTGCCGTTGAATGATTGTAGATATGAGGCTGCCGGGAGTATCACATGAATGAGCCCCATAAAAACGACCAACCCACTCGCTATGAACGACTGCCGCCAAATGATCACAGCTAGAATTCCTGGGACTCCCCTTCACCTCCAGCCAATCACAAGCCACTCCTGGGATCCCAGTCTGGGGCAATCAGGAAGTACCCCGGCACTTTTCAGTGTAGTGCTGGGGAGTCTCTGGGAAGGGGGCAAGTAGTGCACTATAGAAGGGGGACCCAACACTTATAGGGCTCTCTTTAAAATTAAATACAGGGACATCAGACATTAAAAATGGGGACACACATTTGACTGTAAGTCTCAGGCTATAAGATGTACCTAATTCTTCATCATTGGGACTAGATGAAGTTTAACACTGGAACTTACTTAATTTGGGAGCATGTAAAGTTCTAGTTAGTTAGCTGTGGTTAAAATGATTGGAAAATAAGGATAGAGTGAAAGATAAATAGGAATGTACTAAAGACCATGAGCTCTGATAGATACATTGTGTAGTGACAGCTGTATTATTATTACTGTGGGCTGCTTATGACATAAAGGATTAAAATATCAGATTTCATTTTCAGCCTCGCCAGGACTAGAGTTGATTGAGCATGAGAAGATGTTCTTGCAGTTCCACACCACACCACCAGAGGGCCCCAACATCATCTTCTTGCTACAAGACCAAGAGGAGCGCAGAAAACTAGGTAACATTCCTTCCCCATAGTCGTCACCCTGAGATATTTGTTTATTCCCGAACTTAGCACTTGAATATAAAGCTCTGAGTACCTGCAGGTAAGGGAAGAGAGGCTGGGACTGGTATATAAAGCTCTGAGTACCTGTATATAAGGGAAGAGAGGCTGGAACTGGTATATAAAGCTCTGAGTACCTGCAGATAAGGGAAGAGAGGCTGGGACTGGTATATAAAGCTCTGAGTACCTGCAGATAAGGGATGGGAGGCTGGGACTGGTATATAAAGCTCTGAGTACCTGTATATAAGAGAAGGGAGGCTGGGACTGGTATATAAAGCTCTGAGTACCTACATATAAGGGAAGGGAGGCTGGGACTGGTATATAAAGCTCTGAGTACCTGCATATAAGGGAACAGAGGCTGGGACTGGTATATAAAGCTCTGAGTACCTGCAGGTAAGGCCCATCTGAAGAAGGCTGTGATGAAGCATGAAGAAGCTATGAGGGTCCACGGCCTGTGTAAGATTCTGCGTAAGATGGACATCCTGCAAGAAGTCCTCAACTTGGCGCACAAGAGGTCGCTCAACAACTACTCCGACATCGACCATGAGGAAGATTTCTTCGAGACCGGCGAAGCCCCTGACATTCAGCGTAAGAATAATTTATTCACTGCCTGTAATGAGTCACCTCGTTATAGGACTACTTCCCGCGACCAGTGTTTAGCTAATAATTATCCCTCATCCTGTTCACCTTAGTATTTTAGTATTAGATCCCTATTACATATTATTAACATGACTAAAACAGAATGTTAGTGCTGATGTACATAGGGTGGGGGGGTGGGGGGCAACGTGTCTGGGGGCTTATTCACATATTCTACCGGACATCATGACTTATTCCTCTATCTCGTTACCAGCAAATACCCATCAGAAGCCGGAGATAAAGATCCCCATTTTCTCCAAGGTGAAAGTGACGGATATTTTCCACCGATTGGTAAGTACGAAGGTTGGAAAATACAAGAATGACGTCTTATAATGTGGTATTAAGAGCCAAGTGCAGAGAGTTGTGACTGAGTCACTGAGGTTGGGCAGAAGAAGACAATGTGACCATAGTGTCCATAAATCTTTTACATTGGAAGTCGTTGTATTAGGGCGTCCAACAGCTACAAGGGAATCCTGGAGTGTAACCCTTACAGTGCCCACATGCTCATTCTGTGATGACTTGCAGTACATACAGGAGAATTTGGGAATAATTATGTAATGTACCATATGGTATATGTGTACTATAGGTAGATGTCCGTATAATGGCTGAGAGATACGGTGGAGGGAAAGGGTATGGGCACTTGGGAGAGCCGGAGGTGGTATACTGGCATACGATCAGTAGCTACAGAATCCTACTGCTCACCCCAAGAGCTGACATTCACTTTCTTTGCATCTATGCCCCAGGACACCGCTCTGTGCAGCTGATGTTTTACATTAGTGTCCCCTGCAAGTCCATGGAGGAAACCTGTGTTGGGTGTTTTACACATTGGGGGATATGACGTACAAGTGGGGGATCTGCAAATATTTCTGATAGAACAACTGTACAATTTGACACCATATTCTATGTAAATGTCCTTATTTAGGAGGTGGGGGCAGCAAAATCTGAAAAAAGAATGAAGCTTTAGGTATGATCATAAGTGGGGGTGAAGAATAACGCTGTAGAATATGAAGTAGAAGAGGATGATCCTAATACGTGTTAGGTCAGAGATAACACTTGTATATAACACACATGTAGATGTAATCTGTACGTTGCTCATCTCGCAGGGTCCGCTGTCCGTCTTCTCGGCCAAGCACAGGTGGCGGCCGGCACAGAAGGTTCATCTGGCTCGGGGGGAGGACGGTTTTGGGTTCACTCTGAGAGGGGATTCACCGGTGCTGATCGCTGGCGTGGTTCCTGGAGGCTGCGCCGACGTATGTACATTATACTGTATATTATACTGTGAAGAGATGAAAGTGGCCAAATTGTCACAAAACTTTGTGTGTGTATATACATATATGTGTGTGTGTGTGTGTATATACATATATGTGTGTGTGTGTGTGTATATACATATATGTGTGTGTGTGTTTATAAATTCCTATCCAGACAAAACTGCAAACCAGCAACTTTATTATCACTTTTAAAGTTTAAAATGAAGCTGTTCCATTATTACCATCCATAGCAGCAAGTCAAAAAAAGACAGATAACCAGCATAATTATTTCACATTATACTCATCTTATGCTGGTACTTGTGGAACAGAGCTCATTATAGTCATAAAATACATGTCTTTTAGATACAATTTTAAACTATTAATTAAAAACACAACATTCTACAATTAACGATCACAATACATAAATTGTGCTGTAAGTAATAAAAAATTGGGGATTTGTTACGTTAGTAACGTCATTTAATCTGAAGTTGATATATTTACTATTCTGGAACATATTTTCTTAAATCTTTTATATTTATTCTAATAAGTCTCAGGTCCTTGTCTGCACTGAGTCCCTGTTCTATAGGAATCCGTTTGTCTTCAGCCTGAGTCTTCCTATGTGAGAGCCCAATGCAGACATCCTAATACAGCCATGCAGAGGATATAATGTATCCGCTCTCCAAGTTATATAACATATTGGGGGAATTATCTCTTTTTCATCGGATGTCTGAGGAATAATCTGCAGGAATATATGGTCGGAATTGCTGTGTAAATTTATCATTTTCTAGCCGGTTATGTAGCAGCGGCTCCCAAACAAGATCACGTCCAGTTTCAGTTGATTTCAGGACAGTTTTACAAATAAGTTTGTTAGTGTTTCAAAATTTCCTTCCACTTATTGTGTGTCAGTGACTATGTACAATATCTTAAGGGATAACCCCAGCCAAAACTAAGATTTTATTCCACCCAAAACTCCGTTTTACTTATCAGTACTCTGGGGATCCTGTGATCCGGTCAGTCAGACCCAGATGCATCTACTGATCCAATCAGGAGATCCGTCTCATTCATGGGAATGATGTTAAGGGGAGGGGCGTTGACAACCTGATCACGCCCATCTCGGCAGGAAAGAGAATTATTTCTAAATTTCGGGTTCCACCCAAAACTAAATTTAGTCTTTAAAACTAAAATCAGGAATCGTTGTTCATGTTTCTATTATTGATCGGTTTGTGGGTCTCTATGAAAACTAAAATATAAAGAAGTGTACGAGTAATCCCTGGCTCCGTACGTATCCCAGCAATCCTGTCCCATGTAAATACTTCTCCCAGGTATGATACAGCTCTTATAATACTTTTCTCACCCGTGTTTCAGCGGGGCGGCGTGAAGGAGGGCGCCTACATTGTGTCGGTCAATGGTGAAGACTGCAAGTGGGCGAAACATTCTGACGTGGTTCAGTTGTTGAAAGACACCGGGAAAGACGGGGCGGACATCGAGATTGTGACCTTCCAGAGCGCCGACATACAGAACATGGTAAGCACACGCAACTACAGTGGTGTCTGACGTGTCTACATGACGTGAGGCCGGTGTGATGTCCGTTCTGTCTCTCACCAACCTTTTGTCTTCTTACACTGTTAGAACACTGCTGAGTCTGACTCCTCCCTCTAATTTACATACTGCAGCCCTCGGCATTACGCAGGACAGATATTACACATGGTCACAGAATCGTAACTCATCCTAATCTTTAAGATAGTCCCTGGCTTTAGGCCCCTGGTACAGTGGAGGACCTGACTCCCCCCGTCCCAAGTGCAGGCCGAGCATGTTCCTCTAGCGTAGAAATACAACTATTCTACACCGACACCTGACTGTCAATCATCCCAGCATTATACATTCTTTGTATTATTCTTTTTACAGTTAAATCTGATGATCTGTATAAAATGATGTTTTGTGAATATAAATATAATATATCTTTGTAGATCACAATGGTATTAGAAATTTATCTTTGCATTTGAACCATTGTAGTAGCAATAAAGTAACGCGGGCTATGTACAGTAAGGACGTGATTGAGCCGCTGCGTACGGATGCAGACAGGGGCTTAGTCGGAGATACGGCTGAAAAGTGTTTTTATTTGTGGGTGGGCGGGGGCGGGTGTAAGTGGCGGATGATGATGATGATGAGAAGCGCCCAGACTAACGAACCGCTCTTAATTAGAGGTCTGTGAATTCATCTCCCCAACACTTATTGAGCCTGTAGTAGCCGTTCGGCCATAGATTAGGATTTGCCGAATGTGTTGCAGCAAAGATAAAAATGTTTTATTTTTTTTTGTACTTATGTTAGGAAGTTGCTCCTGCTGTATTAGGTGAATGAAGTTTTAAATGATGCTTCATGACAATTGTGTCTGTAATACATAAAATAAAAGGTTTTTGTACATGTCTGCAAGTCGGACGTCAGTGTCTGTTGTCCAGCGGACGCATCTGCTGCTCGTTCAGATCTGGACGCACTTTCAGCGCTCATACGCACACACGTGTGCTAGTTATTCTCACACTTCTACCCTGAATCAGCCCCCGAGTGTATGTTTGTTTAGGATGATCTCATGCAACAGAATTAAGGGCAATTTGTTGTTGCCAAAATGATTTGTAATTGTGACTTTTCATGGATAGTTTACAATATTCCATAACACAACAGACCTGGGCTTCCCAGCCACAAGGGGACATATTGTGCTGTATATAGTATTAGAATAACAATGTTGATCATTGATCTGGAAGACAGAACTTTCATTACAGATAATTGCTGCTATTATTACTGCAGTGGTATAAAGACAACTCGGCCTATATCCTCCTGTGAGTCTGTTGTACGACCTCTGTACATAATCTGTAACGCGGTCTTTGTCATTTCCGGGAGCGTTACTGCTGGTTATCAGCGCGGTTCTATCTTTAGGACACAATTATTTTATAGGACAACGTGGGATCCTCTCTAGAATCCCGTATAATGTAACGGAACGGCAGAATCCCTGCTAATGAGCTCAGTGCCGGGTGATCCTGACAAGTGCTGAGCTGAATCTGTCCGTATGTTGGAGACTGAGCTCAGACAATGACTGTGCCCCATACGATCTGCCAGAGCCGTAACTTAGAATTCTAGTGCCCTGGGGCGAGAAAGACAAATTAACCTAAAATATTCCTAAATTGCGCCCCCCTTCAGCGTTGCGCCCTGGGCGGTCGCCCCTGTCACACAGCCCTAGTTACGGCCCATACGATCTGCCCGTTGGCTGCTTGTGGCGATCACTCATATCTTCCGGCACAGTCACTATTATATGAAGATCCTCAGATTTCCTGTACAGGATCAGACATAATTTATTTGCTTCCTGCAGTAACTGTATCACAAGGACACGAATTTATATGAGAACTGTCGCAGGGTTTTCCATATTGTAATGTTTGTATTTCTCGGTATCGGTCAATGTTTTTTTTATAGACGGTTTTATTGAGATTTTCCCATCACCAGTATTATAATATAATTGTTTGACATTTGCTGTCTGTCCTGTACCAGGTGTTGGACAAGAAGTCGTCCATGCTGACCTCCAGCGAGATACTGAAAGGCGATAAGGAGAACAGCAGGAAGACCATCGTAGTCAGTAAACACTCCAGCACCCTGTTCCTCTGGAATAGAAGAAACAACGCCGGGAAACGGAACCCCAATATCCCGAATCTCAGCGCCCTCCAGCTGCCGTTCAGCGCGGTGCAAAGCAGCGAGTCCATGTACTGAGTCAGTGACCAGAGACTGTGTAGCCGGCCCATAGACGGGTCCAGCCCCCGCGGATCCATGTTCTGCCCCGTACTGCAGTCTACAAGGCAGAGAGATGATTCCCTATCTGTGCTCTGTATATAAATGTAAAAGATAATTTATAAATTGCTCTGTGACCTCAGCGGACGTGAGAGAGTCGGAGCTGAGAGTGATATTTTGTGTTCACTAAATCTGCTGTTTAGGGAAGAAATAAAACTGGTTGTTATTAGTACAGTGGTGGTGGTGGAGGGCTGTAGTCTGGGGATTGGGGTCTTGTTGTGATTAAAACCAGCAGAGCGTGTGCACCAGTCCTCAGGTTGTGGCACATGCTCCATCGCCAGGTGGGTGGAGCCTGGCGGATGAGTACGTACAGACATTCTGGAGCTGGTTCTAGGAGAACAGAGGTCTCTCCTGCCCCTCAGTAATGATAGATCTCAGTGATGTGATTTACTGCTTACTATATATACTAATATATGGTAACAAGAGTGAGGCGCTGTTAGTGATCATCTGTCTAACACATCGCCCTGTACACTACTGGGATACGAGCACTCGGCGCTGACGCGTTTCCTCCTCTCTGCACAACACATCATTTTGTGTCTCTGTCACCCCCCTGGGCTGGAGCTAAACAGATGTTATTTGTGTTCCTTATGTGAGGTTCAGGTGGTGCCAGAATGACCAGAAATGTCGCAGTTTTCTTAATTTTTTGGAAGCTCGACAGTCCAGACAAACGCTCGGTGTCAGGACTGAGAATTGTGCTCATGTTCTCCCTGATACATTTGTGGATTATTGAATGTGACGCGGTTCTAGGTAACTAAACACAACGAGGATATTCTATCTAATAAGCACAAATCAGTTCAAAATGATTAATGTGGATTCCACCACATACAAAGACAAACAAGGATCAGTAAGTAAAGTCGGGGTCCCATAATCTTTGGCAAACTGACACTCTGGGCCCCTAAATCTTTCATGCTGACCTTGGGGCCCCGGAAATCTTTAACACTCTAAGTCCCAGCTTAAAATAAGGTTTATTGTCCTTGAGAGAGTCAGAGGATGCTGCAATATGTGTAGGGACCAGTAGGGGGCAGCAGCACAACTGCATGAACTAGACGCCTCTGATTGGTAAGATTACTGCAGCCAGCAGGTCCTGGGGCAGGAAGGTTGGGTATCTGTTCCCTTCAATATTTATTTTTTGTATCCTATACTAGGATTATTGCTTATTGTATATATTCCATTTACATCTATCGTGTTTAGCATGTAGTATTATACAGTAAGGGCCTGATTTATAATGGAATATAAATGCCGATACATGTAGTATTTCCCTTAAAATTGCGCTGAGCCAGTCCAGAACCGAACCATACGGCACAGAACGCCCCAGCTACAGGTCAGGTGTAAGTGCTGATTACAGGTGATGACGGCTGTGTATACAGCTACAACATGTGTTTGCAGTCAGGAGCAACTGTAAAGAAATATTTCTGTACAGTAGACATTACATACTGATGTATTTTATGGAAAAAGACATTTTTATTTTTATTGTGTCATTAATGACTATGGGCCAGATTCATTATGGAAAGTTAAGTAAAAAAAATTGAGCAAGTAGTCTCCTGGACAAAACCATGTTACAATGCAAGGGGTACAAATTAGTTTTCTATTTAAGTTAAATACTGTCTGTTTTTCATGTAGCACACAAATATCAACTTTAAATTTCAGTGTACAAATAAGCTATCAAGTATTTGTGTGCTACATGAAAAAACAGTCAGTATTTAACTTATGTGCAAAACAGAACACTCATTTGCACCCCTTGCATTGTAACATGATTTTGTCCAGGAGACTACTTACTGAATTTTTTACTTAACTTTCCTTAATTAATCAGGCCCTATATTATTAACAGATGAATTTTTTTTTTTTTTTCCTGTGCATTCTTTTGGGACTTTATATTCCACATATGTACTGGACGTATCCTGCAGTGGATATAGTATGCAGTCTGTTATAGTAGAGTGGACCCAGACCCGTATTCCTCACCAGACGTATCTTCACATCCTCTGTTTTATGTGCGTTTTTTTAAAAACCTCACGTTACGTTCATTTTGCGTTCCGTGATGAATCAGGCGCTAAATGTTTTTGTAATTTTTTTTTAAGTTTTATGTTTCGATATTAATTTAGAATAAGTGGTGTAATTTATTCTCTGCACTCCCTTGGGTGTTTGAAATGGGTCATGGTTCAGTTACCTCTTGTTGCAGACTGTGATAAATAATTTGTACAGTTGGAGATGACATTTGCTGCTGCTAAAACCACATTTGTGGTTATTTTGGGGTCTTAACTAATTTTTTCTTATATTGCATGTACTCCTATTAGAGCTGCGATTATGTACCCGATATAGAGAATTACTTGGAGAGGTGTCCAGTGATTTTGCTGCCTGGTGAATACATTATAATGTTCTTGGCGTCTGATATAACTGAAATCCGTCCCTCTATAGCCAGAAATCAGCCAGCTCTGTATTAGTTATAAGTTTTAGATAGATATATATATATATATATATAAAAAATTCCTTAATGAATTGCGCTGTTATAAAAAGGTGACTCTAGCTTAGTTTATAGAGTTTGCAATCTAGGGGCGGATTTCAAACAAGTTGGACAGCACTAAAAGGAAGTAACTTCCATACTTTTACCACTAGAGGGCAGTGTTGGTATACGTAACACATTTTGACCAGGATATATACAAACCTGTATTATAAGATACTAGCAGAATACCCGACGTTGCCCGGGATTTAAAGAATGTTTATTTACAAAAATCAATCTAAATATTAAACATACATGTAAATATCATGTTAAAATTGGACCAGTAGAAGGTGAAAAGTGAAAATGAGAGAGAGAAAGTTATGGTCGTTTTCGATGATTTTTAGGTGTTACCCCCCTCGCCACCCCCACCCTTAGGAGTGCTAGGGGTGTCTTGCCCCCACAATATTTGTTGTCAGACTGTAAGTCATATGTGTACCAGGTTTGGTGTAAATTGTTCCAGACATTCCAGAGTTATGGTCGTTTTCGATGATTTTTAGGTGTTACCCCCCTCGCCACCCCCACCCCGTAATGAATTTCAATTTCAAATTTTTTTAGTTGCCTCCGTCATGTTTTAATACACTCGTATGCAAAATTTCATGATCTTCGCTTGAAAAATGTGGATTTGTATAGAAAGACAGACAGAAGGACAAATTTTCTCTTTTATATATTAGATGATGCCTCTTGTGAATAATTATAGAGCAAAACAAAAAAACATACTTTATAATATTTATAATACAATTTTCTGTCACCATAGAAAAATATTTATACAACGGTGGAAATCTATTTTAGAAAATAAAGAATAAAACCACCCGAGAGATATAAAGACACAGACTGCAGCGTTACTCTCTGGCCAGTGTATATTGATCTATTATACAGACATCAGATTATGGGCTCTTACTGGACGTAACACAACACAAGGTGTTCTCTGCACCTACCCCAGGCCCTGGGTACATCCCTCTAATGGTGACTGTCTGAGAGGCCGGTGCTGTGTTCATCAGGAGGTTCTAGGCTGAAATATAATATAACGCTACAACTCGCCAATATTACTGGACAGAACATGACTCTGTTCTATTGTATTATAAATTCTCACTGTTACACTGAGGCTGAGTCACTGCCATATATCTAGTTATTAATGTGAATCCTTCAATGTTACCCCTGGCGAGTGCCTGTCCTGTTCTTTCTATTGGACGATAACAAAAACCATGAATTTCCAGCGTGGACAGGAGACGTATAAAGGGTCTAATCAGAGAGAAAACTGTTTAGATTTCTGTTTCCACTATTCCCCGGCTCCCGTTCATCCTTTTATTTCTGCTGAATGTTCTCCAGCCCCCTGGCCCAGTTAGACCGAGCCCTTTAGTGTGTATTTATTACATAATCCATCCTTTGACCATGTGCAAAGTCTAATATACGTATCCCGCTGACCTGTGTATCCGGCAGACCTGGATTTTGTCATCTTTGTACATAGGAATTCTGTCGCTTGGTCACTGCAGATTGAAAGGGAATCAACTATTGGCAGCTCTAGACATATATGTTAGGGCAGCACGGTGGCTCAGTGGTTAGCACTAAGCCACTGCTTAGTGCTCATAACCCCAGCTGCTTACAGCACTGGGGTCATGAGTTTGATTCCTGACCATGGCCTTATCTGTGTGGAGTTTGTATGTTTGCGTGGGTTTCCTCCGGGTGCTCTGGTTTCCTCCCCCACTCCAAAAACATACTGGTAGGTTAATTGGCTGCTATCAAATTGACCCTAGTCTCTCTCTGTCTGTGTGTGTGTATGTGTGTGTGTGTTATAGAATTTAGACTGTAAGCCCCAATGGGGCAGGGACTGATGTGAGCGAGTTCTCTGTACAGCGCTGCGGAATTAGTGGTGCTATATAAATAAATGGTGATGATGATATCTGTTAATTCAACCCCTGGCGGCCCATTGACCACAGTAAGGGGAGGGCTGGAACATTTTAGCCTGGGGGGTGAGACTCCGCTCAGCAGTCTATTAGGAACATTTTAAAGGGAAAATAATTCAGATGACCCAGCCCAAGGTAGTCCACTATGGGACCGGCCCGGGGGGCAGTTGCCTGCCGGTCCCGACAGCCTCTGGCCACAGTCACCGTGGTGAGACCACTGAGCCACCACTTGGACAGGAGTTGTTTAGTGAGAGGTGATTAGTGATTGTGAGTAACGTTCTTCTGAGGAGATACTTAATACATAATTATAGCAGAAGATCTGGTACTTGGCAGCAGTGCCCCGAGGTCTTTCCCTCACAAGTACGATAGACGGGAGGGCAGCATTATATCACATCCACTAATAACTGCTTAGCCCTTGTATGGAGCTGTTATCACACCCAGTATTAATGTAACCGCTGCAGGTAACGGGCTCATCCCGTCTAGACACCTTGGCCCAACATAACTTGGCTGAGCCGCCCAATTTAACAAGACGCTAATCATAAAACTGTGCTCACTGGAACAATCCCTGATCTATTATTTAAGTCTTCATTATTGTAAATGCGATGCCCGCCAGTCGTATGGCTCAGTGCATGGCATCGCTGGCAGAGGAAGGGTTAATGACCTTACCCAGGGGTCCTATCGGGGCAGACAGAGATTGGTGCAGAAAGAGGAGACGTTTTCTAATCTATAAATACGACTGGAACTTGACATCTGCTTAATAGAATATATAATAGTGTAATATGTAGAGGAAAGCTGGTAATCTGAGCAGTGGTTATTCCAAAGTGATTATCTCTGAGACCACTTGTTCACCTGGATCTCCCAGGCGCTAATTAGATAATTATAGATGAAAATAAGCTGAATGTATTTAGGGGTAACGGGTTCACCGTTAGATTCCTGATCTACTGTTGTGTATTCATTTATTTATGTCCCGTCTGTCTATTGAGCTTGTTGAAGATACTAATTGAACCTTTTCAGTCGGTCATCTTGTGCACACCCCCGCGGACCTAGAAAGGGGTGGAGATTTACAGAGACGGGAGGAGTTTTGCAGAGTGGGCATGTCCTGGTTGATTGGAGGCGGATCTTGTCTGGATTATGCCTTGGGAGGTATGTTGTGTTAATAAGTGAACCATATAAACCTGCATTGTTCTTCCTCCTCCTCCTGGTGTCTTCCTTTGTCCAGCTTCTAGTTTCACATCTCGGTCATTTATCTCCAAGCTTTATAAATCTGATTGGATGACTCCATTGCAGCAATAAAGTTGTCCATTCATGGAGCAATTTTGGTTGGTCAATCGGATCTATCTTCATGTGTGACCGAATGGCTGGGTGATCTGGGCTTCTATTTATCTTAGTATAATCAGATTACTGTGTGGGGGTAAGAGGTTTAGTCCTGTGTGCAGGGGGCTATCTGGCAAATATTAGCCCAGTGGGTGAGGTTAAGCTCAGCGGCCTATTAAAAAAAGACAGGTAGTCCAGTGACACAGCCCAAGGAGAGACTGGTCCAGTGAGCAAATGCCGCCCCAGCCCCTCTCTGTGTACATACCGCTCTGGCATTCATAATATGACAAAAAATGTCTAACCCACTCCCATTCTCTCCTCCACGCCCACAAACACCCTCAGTGCTGACCACAGCCCGACTTCTCTCTACCCAGACGCTGAGACACAGATATGGAACAATTAATGTTCCAGACCCTGCTACCTTCATACCATGGGGCACAAAACGAGTTTAAGCACCATTGGTTATGGTAACATGAGGGATAATGATTCTAACTTTGGGTTCATTTACATGAGTTTTACAAACATTAAAAACGTCCATAAATTTTGTGATTTATTTTATTATAGGACCACTATATTATACAGCGGAATTCAGAGAATATTTTATTAGTCTCTGCCCCTTGGAGCTTACACTCTAAATTCCCTACAACACTCACACACTAGGGTTCGTTTCCCTTAACAGCCAATTAACCTACCAGTATATTTTTAGACTGTGGGAGGAAACCGGAGCACTGGGAGGAAACATGCAAACACGGGAAGAACATACAGACTAAACACGCCTGTGGGTTCATTTTTTATAAATTCAATAAAAATATGAGAGATCCCTAAAATCTGTTCTGTGTACAGACATGAAGGATGGGGACAGAGAGCATCTTAGATTGTAAGCTGTGAGCAGGGTTCTCTTACCTCTCTGTCTGTATGTATTACCCAGTATTGTATTATTACTGTTTGTTCCTAATTGTAAAGTGCTACGGAATTTGCTGGCGCTATATAAATAAATGATGATGATGACTAGATGAAGAATCTGAGCTACGTAGTTAGGATGAGAATTTCCTTAATAAGTATCAGGTTCGATCATTACATAGCACATAACAAACATGATATATGATTAATATAGATGTCCTCACACAGGATAATCCTGAAATCATAACACATCTATTGTGTGATAGAGTCAAGAAATTTTCTTTAACCCTACTTCCTTAAGCTACACTGATGGTTTTTGGGGGTGTATTGGGGTACGTTGGACAGGATAGAAATATGAAAAATTTTATTTGCATAATTTGTGTGCTCTCTTACACACTCCAACACTGGCTTAGTCTACAATTACACTTTTTTAGGTGAAAGAGCGCAAACAAATCCTGCCAACGCGATCACTTTGACCCATTTCCCCCCGGGCATGTTGGTCCATTCTGGTTTTCCCACTTTGTATTACTTTGACCTGAGTTAGTCTCAGTTTTTCAATTCTTCCCAGGTTTATACATTTGTGACATTAGTGGGATAAACTGGACCTATGTGCCCCAGGGGCGATGGGTCACGCTGCCTGGTAGATATGATATAAATCCGGGTTGCCCCAACTCAGTCCTTAAGGGCTATCAACAGGTCATGTTTTCAGGATTTCCTTGATTATACAGAGGGGAGTTAATCTATTTGTCTGGGTCAGTAATTATCCCACCTGTATCCACAGACAGGAATCCTGAAAACATGACCTGTTGGGGTTTGAGCACATCTGATACAGGATAAGCTGGCCTTGTATGTCCGTTCGCTGTTATACTGCCGTGCGGCCGTGAGTGAGTTAATATTGTAAACCTGCAGTTCCACAGAGATACTCTAGATGGCAGTGTTGGTGTGTGTGTTAGTAGGTTATAGTCGGTGTAACATTGTATCACTGCCAACATGTGCTTGGTCATCACATTCACAAGAGCCTCTGGGCAGGAGAAGTCTCTGAGAGTCCAGATCTCCGGCTCACTGTCTACTGGGCCCGAACAGCCACTAACTCCTCTGCCCCTTCCTGTCTGTATAACGGGGCAGTACATGGGGTATATCTTCCTTCTTGCCACTTTCCCAGGTACATAAGTGACATTTACTTCTATATACCTTATACTGGCGTCTCTGTACAGCGCTGCCTCACATGTTGGTGCAATCCTGTCTAATAATAATATGTTTTCTCTACTAGTGAGTACTTATTATACAGACACAGGTAGAAAGGGATTCTGTCATATTACAAGTTTCATTTAACCCCTCCAGCACCGATATCCAGAAAGAGGGATGGATACATTGTATAACCTGTAGAGAGAGATATCTACAAAGAGGTCCTAGAATACAGCAATTTAATTAGATACAACTGGAAAATTGTAGGATGTCATCAGTTGTTTTTTATATATATATATATATATATATATATATTTTTTTTTTAAAGCATATGGCGATGCTATTTTATGACGTAGGAGGAATGAAAATCCTATATTACTCTGTCTTCAGCATCGTTCTCCTTTCTACTCCACGTATTCTCTAACATTATATCGCCGTTTATTCCGCCGCTTCCGTCTCTACATAAGTTATGAGTACACAGCGGGAGCGTTAACACCGCAGAATATCGTCACTTGTACAGAATACACATTGTGTGGTGTTACAGACTGAATTACTGCTGCTTGTTAGGAAGCCAGGAAATGTCCCAGTCTGACCTATAAATGTCTATTTGTTTATGAAGTGGAAAAAAAACTACTTTTTAAAAACTAAAATATATTTACAACTTAGAATATTTTACAATTATAAAAACAGATTCCGGCACTAAAGATGACTGCTCAGACAAGGTACCAACGCTGGGGATCTGCACCCCAAAAATAGATATATACACTCAAAAAATGCGATAGGTAGCCAAGTCTGCCACAAAGCACTCATGCACGGTGAAACAATAGAAAAGGATATTTATTAAAACATTCTAAAATCCACATAAAAATGGTATACACATTATAACCACATGTTGGAGATCTCAGTGCCAATTAGAACATATAACTAAGTAGGTGCACCTACACGATGTTCAAATCATCAAAGGTATTGGTATATACCCAGTCCAGCAGCTTCTATAACCACTCGTCTTATTGAAATATAGCGCTATGTATTTAATGTTGCATGGAGACAATATTTCCGATGATCGTGGAGCCACAGTTTGGAGCGTTAAGATTGTAGTAATGGAGATGAGATCTCCAACATGTGGTTATAATGTGTATACCATTTTTATGTGGATTTTAGAATGTTTTAATAAATATCCTTTTCTATTGTTTCACCGTGCATGAGTGCTTTGTGGCAGACTTGGCTACCTATCGCATTTTTTTAGAATATTTTACAACTTAAAGTCTTATTAGAATTTTGTGTAAATAAGTAATATCCGTATAATCGATGAGTTATAAATTCATCACTTCAGTGTTCATTTAAGAAAATCTGTATTATAAGGACTAAGGCACTCATACTGTGAATTATTCTGGATGTTAGAAGTCACATGGGACACCCATGACCTGTATAATGGAGACCCTCCGTGATTTATAATAATTTATAATAGTACATTATCCCATTTATAATGTCCAGACAGACACTGTTATATTTATGTCAGTACGGCTCCTATACAGAAATGCTATTCCCCATTCTGTACAGCCCTCTATGATCAGCGCAGTAATAGAGCTAAGTGTAGGGATCATTGATCCCTGCACTAAACAAACACCATAGAAATTATTTGTAGTGGAAAACCGATGACAAAAGAGACAAAAGTAAAACAAGTTTATAAAAGCTCAGTCCAGATGAATCTGTGTAGTTCATACATCCGCGAGGAATGTTCTGACCAATGTATGTAGTGTGTGCAAATATATCGCACATACAAACATCACGCTTATATGGTAAAACCCACATACATTATACGCGTTTAGGTGACTCCATAGAGGCTACAAATCCAAATATTTTCCCCTTGTTTTCTAATAATCATTTTATGTTAAGATAATACTTTAATATTAATATTTAATATAACTCCTTCCCCTACAGAATCCTCTTCAGACTCCTCACCCTCACGTACAAGGTCCTCTCCAACCCCACCGCTCCCTACATCTCCAACCCCACCGCTCCCTACATCTCCAACCCCACCGCTCCCTACATCTCCAACCCCACCGCTCCCTACATCTCCAACCCCACCGCTCCCTACATCTCCAACCCCACCGCTCCCTACATCTCCAACCCCACCACTCCCTACATCTCCAACCCCACCGCTCCCTACATCTCCAACCCCACCGCTCCCTACATCTCCAACCCCACCGCTCCCTACATCTCCAACCCCACCGCTCCCTACATCTCCAACTCCACCGCTCCCTACATCTCAAATCTCATCCCCATACGTACTCCCTCCCGCCCCTCCGATCGGCCAGTGATCATCTCCTCCCTCTGGTAACCACATCTCACTCCCGTGTCCAAGATTTCTCCGGTGCTGCCCCCAGCACTGGAACATCTCCATCGTTCTATCAGACTTTCCCCTATACTGTATAGCTTCAAACTGTCATTGAATACCCACCTGTTTATAGTCCTCCATTTACCCATGTCACCATGTAGTACACCTCACCCTCATCCTCCATCTCTGCCACTCTGGCTTCTTGCCCTCAGATCCCCTTACATTGACTCACCCCCATGTGTCAACTGTTTGTCTGCCCCTTTCCCATTAGATTGTAAGCTCAGGGCCCTCTTCCCTCCTGTTCTCATTACCTATAACTTTTGCTCACCAGCTACACTGCGCACCTCCTCCGTGGGCTCTCTGCCCATTGTCTCCTCTCCTCCATTGTCTCTGCACCTCTGTCAGTGGCTCTAAACCTGTTAGTTGCGCCCACACCGATGGGCACAGGTTTCAGTCTGCGCTGAGTTGTTGTGTTAATTGTTTACTGTATTGTACTGTTATACCATGTACTGCCTTGTTGTCTGTCCTCTGTACGGCACTGCGGACCTCATGTGCACCATATAGATAAAGGTTAATATATTAATGTAAATAAAGTACATTACAGCTGTTTACGCTCTTTCCCTTCTGTGACGCAGCTTCGCAAACATGGAGGGAAATCTGCTACTACATATAACGGGGTTTAGAGCAATCTGTCAGCTGCTGTTTTTATAAACGTCCCTCACTCCTGTGTCCGTGTCGATCATCTCAGAGCTCATGTATATAAAGTGCCTGTTACATCCGTGTTTCCTGTGCTTAGCGCAGTAAGTACTTTGCTCACGGAGGTGTGAACGGAGCGATTAAATGATGGGGACGTGTGGCCTCATGTTTAGGGATTATCGCACTGGGAGGCGGCTGCTCCTCACGGTAATTATTCCTTATAGTTCCTGAACATGATCCATATAGAAGCGTTCACCATCCAGAGTCCCTCTTTTTATTATTAGAAGGCGCCACAAAGGTCGTTAGCGCCGTACAAAGGGGACTAGAAACAAAACAACCAAAATATGAAACATGAACAAACAGCAACAAAATTACATAATACAGACAGGGGAAGGGGATAAGCCGGGAGCATCGTGGCGGCACCAAGACTGCGCCCGGGGACAAGTGCGCAACAATGAGGTGTGAGACGCTGAAGGAGGAGACAGTGAGCAGGCAGAAGGTACCTGATAGGTGGCAGGACAGGATAGGCGGAGAGAGGGCACTGGCCTCGAGAGCTTACAATCTAGAGATTTTATTTTTTACTAATAATTGGTAAATAATTTACAGAGTCCTCCAGAGATCTGCAGAGTATTACACTGGTTCCACTGACCATTATCAGATACATATTGATATACGCTGCAGAGTATCTCATATGTAGAAAGCAGGAAGAGACACAATATTGTAATAGATTGTAATGTAAGAGGTGTTACCCATATAACACTCCTGAGAGTGGTTAGAGAGCTGACGTCTCTGCTGCCATTATCACATCTGTCTGCATTATTATAACTATCGGGGGGGTCTAAATGTCACTGACGGATCCGTAAGATTCTAAGTCAGTGTGGGCTAACCTGTGACACTGCAGGTGTTGTGAAACTACAAGTCCCAGCATGCTTTGCCAATATATAGCAGATTATTGCTGGAAGGGTATGCTGGGACTTGTAGTTTCACAACACCTGGAGTGTCACAGGTTAGCCAACACTGCTCTAGGTGCTGGGGGCAGAGACGTGGATGGTGTCAGAGGATTCGCCCCTCATCCTACACCCCTCAGTTATTCAAATTCAGGCCTTGAATGTGACCTTATTTAAGGGGAGGACAGTCCACCGTATTCCTATTGGCACTGACCGGATGGAGGGGCTGGCACTGGTGGGAGAGGAGGGGCTCTCTGATTGTACGTTGTGTATTTATTATTTTTTTCGGAGAGATTGACACTTACTGGTCCCCTGAAATCTTTCCACACCGAGGATGAGGATGAGGGGTCTGTAGATCCATCATTACATCGTCTTTAGTATCTACTCTGGACCACTTTTGCATTTTCATTAAAGCACACAGTGATCCTCTCGCCCCAGGTGAGGCATATGGAGGGTTAAATAAAGTCGTTATGTTTAGTGGTCCTAATCGGTATATTTCAGCCCTTTCTGGCACTATTCACAATTCACCAACACAGAAACAGACACAGATTCCTCTTTACTCGACCTTATTACATTTCTGTACCAATGTAACCAGGGATAATTATAAGCAATTACATAGAAATACATAACATGCTCTGCAGGGTCTGATTTAAGAGCAAATTCAGCTACAGGGTGCAAGGTTTATACCTGTAAAAATCATTTTGCGCTGCAGGTTGGGAGATATAAAATGTACAACCTGGCATCAAGTGGTGAAGGGGAAACTGCAAAGCCCAACGAAACTGTGAGAATATATCCGGCTGCTGTGCACGTGCAGAGCGCTGTGTATGCTCTGCAGGGCTCTGCACCCCTTGCGGTGTAACAAGGTTTCCCTGGCTGTAAAATCTTCCCCGGGCAATAGTTACATCTAGTTCTAAGTCAGCCCCATACAAATACCAATGTCTTATCTAGGATCTTCCGTTCCGTATTTTAGGATTGTCCCAAACACCAAATCTTGTTATGAACCAAATATGAACCTGTGTTTGAATATTAAGGGCGTGATTCTGAGTGAGACGTGCGCACATTTGCGCATACTCAGAAAGTAAACGGTGGTCGGTGGGGGGGGGGGGGGGTGTAAGTAGCGGATGAAGATGACTTTGAACACCCGAACTAGCGAACCGCTTGTAATTAGAGTTTTGCGAGTGATTCACAGACAATTTTTGAGACTTTAGTAGTCGCTCGGCCGTAGATTAGGATTTTCTGGGTGTTATATAGCGAAGATAAAAAAGATAAAACCATTAGGACATTATTGAAAAATTGGGTCAAACATTTTTGAGGCGTAATGTTTAAAACCTGGGACTATCCCTGTAAATTTGCGAGAATTGGCAGCAAAACAAGAATTTTGCTGAACGTTATTATTAGTAACTTATGTAATATAACTTGTAGTGGTTCTTTATATTAGATTCACGCCGCCTGTTATTGACTTACAGATAGCGCTACCCGTGTACTACACACAAATCATATGTGGTGAGTATATCAGAATATTATGAGCACCAGCTGGTCCCGACCGAGCGAGATTTCAGTTAATACGACAGATATCTAATAGGGACAAAGAACAACGTTATAAAGTGACCCCTCGAGTTCTGTGAATTTCATCAGTGGTGGTTTTATCAAATCAACGGAGGATCTGTCTGTGTAGAAACCTAGAAACTCCTGTTTGTACGTTTTATCCATCTCGTCAAAGTCCCGGAGTGAGGATTATAGCAACAGCTGATCCTATCTCCTTCCTCCCATTTACATAACACTAAAGGGACAATATTTATACATTAATCCTATTTACACCCATCTGGTATCACATTCACATATAAAACTTCCCACAAATCACAGGACTTAAAGTACATGGTTATCTCTAATATTAATAGTGCAAGGTTAATTGTACTATACATTTATTAGCACATACCATTATTAAAAACAATCCCCTATTAAAAATCCCTCCCTCTCTGTCTGGTACTGCGTCATTTATTGTACATTAGCGGCTGGTGTGGGCTATCCTTTGGGCTGAAGATCCTGTGACAACTAATCTCATGTGAACATTCAAAAAGGATCATTCCCGAATGTGTAAAACACTAGGCTGTCATTACATACCTCCCTTCCCCCAAACATGTCTTCGGGCAGTACAGAGTTCTAAAATTGGGGCCGACCCCAGAAATCTGGACAGTTGGGAGGTCTTCTCCTATCTCCAATGGTACAGTCATGGCCAAATGTTTTGAGAATGACACAAGTATTGGTTTTCACAAAGTTTGCTGTTTCAGTGTTTTTAGACCTTTTTGTCAGATGTTGCTATGTTATACTGAAGTAAAATTACAAGTATTTCATAAGTGTCAAAGGCTTTTATTGATAACTACATTAAGTTTAAAGAGTCGATATTTGCAGTGTTGACCCTTCTTTTTGAAGACCTCTGCAATTCGCCCTGGCATGCTGTCAATCAACCTCTGGGCCACATACTGACTGATGGCCGCCCATTCTTGCCTAATCAATGCTTGGAGTTTGTCAGAATTTGTGGGTTTTTGTTTGTCCACCTCTTGAGGATTGACCACACGTTCTCAATGAAAATAAGGTCTGGGGAGTTTCCTGGCCATGGACCCAAAATGTCGATGTTTCGATCCCCAAGCCATTTAGTTATCACTTTTGCTGTAAAAGGCATTGTTCGTCACCAAACTGTTCTTGATGGTTGGGAGAAGTTGCTCTTGGAGGATGTTTTGGTACCATTCTTTATTCATGGCTGTGTTGTTAGGCAAAATTGTGAGTGAGCCCACTCCCTTGGCTGAGAAGAAACCCCACACATGAATGATCTCAGGATGTTTTACTGTTGTTATGACACAGGACTGATGGTAGCGCTCACCTTTCCTTCTCTGGACAAGCGTTTTTCCAGATGCCCCAAACAATCTGAAAGGGGATTCATAAGAGAAAATGACTTTAAACCAGTCCTCAGCAGTCCAATCCCTGTACTTTTTGCAGAGTATCAGTCTGTCCCTTATGTTTTTCCTGGAGAGAAGTGGTTTCTTCGCTGGTCTTCTTGACACCAGGCCATCCTCCAAAAGTCTTTGCCTTACTCTGCGTGCAGATGCACTCACACCTGCCTGCTGCCATTCCTGAGCAAGCTCTGCACTAGTGGTGCCACGATCCCACAGCTGAATCAACTATAGGACATGGTCCTGGCACTTGATGGACGTTCTTGGGCGCCCTGAAGCTTTCTTCACAACCGTTGCACTCTCTCCTTGAAGTTCTTGATGATCCGATAAATGGTTGATTTAGGTACTAGCAGTGGAAATGTTGTTTTTGGGATCAAGTTCATTGTCATGGCAAAGAGGGACTTAAAATTAAATTGCAATTCATCTGATCACTCTTCATGACATTCTGCAAGGAGGAGAGTGTGTTATAGTGAGTAGGGTCTGGTCAGGGAGAGTGCGTTATAGTGAGTAGGGTCTGGTCAGGGAGAGTACGTTATAGTGAGTAGGGTCTGGTCAGGGAGAGTGCGTTATAGTGAGTAGGGTCTGGTCAGGGAGAGTGCGTTATAGTGAGTAGAGTCTGGTCAGGGAGAGTGCGTTATAGTGAGTAGAGTCTGGTCAGGTAGAGTGCATCATAGTGAGTAGAGTCTGGTCAGGGAGAGTGCGTTATACTGAGTAGGGTCTGGTCAGGGAGAGTGCGTTATAGTGAGTAGGGACTGGTCAGAGAGTGCGTTATAGTGAGTAGGGACTGGTCAGGGAGAGTGCGTTATAGTGAGTAGGGTCTGGTCAGGGAGAGTGCGTTATAGTGAGTAGGGTCTGGTCAGGGAGAGTACGTTATAGTGAGTAGGGTCTGGTCAGGGAGAGTGCGTTATAGTGAGTAGGGTCTGGTCAGGGAGAGTGCGTTATAGTAAGTAGGGTCTGATCAGGGAGAGTGCGTTATAGTGAGTAGGGTCTGGTCAGGGAGAGTGCATTATAGTGAGTAGGGTCTGGTCAGGGAGAGTGCGTTCTAGTGAGTAGGGTCTGGTCAGGGAGAGTGCGTTATAGTGAGTAGGGTCTGGTCACGGAGAGTAAGTTATAGTGAGTAGGGTCTGGTCAGGGAGAGTGCGTTATAGTGAGTAGGGTCTGGTCAGGGAGAATGCGTTATAGTGAGTAGGGTCTGGTCAGGGAGAGTGCGTTATAGTGAGTAGGGTCTGGTCAGGGAGAGTGCGTTATAGTGAGTAGGGTCTGGTCAGGGAGAGTGCATTATAGTGAGTAGGGTCTGGTCAGGGAGAGTGCGTTCTAGTGAGTAGGGTCTGGTCAGGGAGAGTGCGTTATAGTGAGTAGGGTCTGGTCACGGAGAGTAAGTTATAGTGAGTAGGGTCTGGTCAGGGAGAATGCGTTATAGTGAGTAGGGTCTGGTCAGGGAGAGTGCGTTATACTGAGTAGAGTCTGGTCAGGGAGAGTGCGTTATAGTGAGTAGGGTCTGATCAGGGAGAGTGCGTTATAGTGAGTAGAGTCTGGTCAGGGCAAGTGCGTTATAGTGAGTAGGGTCTGGTCAGGGAGAGTGCGTTATAGTGAGTAGGGTCTGGTCAGGGAGAGTGCGTTATAGTGAGTAGGGTCTGGTCAGGGCAAGTGCGTTATAGTGAGTAGGGTCTGGTCAGGGCAAGTGCGTTATAGTGAGTAGGGTCTGGTCAGGGAGAGTGCGTTATAGTGAGTAGGGTCTGGTCAGGGCAAGTGCGTTATAGTGAGTAGAGTCTGGTCAGGGCAAGTGCGTTATAGTGAGTAGGGTCTGGTCAGGGAGAGTGCGTTATAGTGAGTAGGGTCTGGTCAGGGAGAGTGCGTTATAGTGAGTAGGGTCTGGTCAGGGAGAGTGCGTTATAGTGAGTAGGGTCTGGTCAGGCCTAGTCAGCTGCAGTGTTACACATGGACCCGATGCAGTTGTAAGTAGACTACAGTGGGTGAGTACCACTAGCCGTAGTTTAGGGCCCATCAGCCATGTGGGATGGTCTGTGTTCTGTTTGCTCCCACTTTTCTGGTGAGTGGTCCCTGTGTTTGTGTTTGTTTGTCCCTGTGTGTCTTGTGCTTTGTTCCCTGAGTGCTGCGGATTGCAGTGAAGGAAAGAAAATCCGTATTTTATATGCGAGATGTTGAGGAATTCCTACAAGGACAACTGGTCCCCCCCACCCGGGGCCTTTTGTGGTTGTCCCAGTGGTTGCATCGTGATCTGTGTGTATCTGGTCATTTTCCGCAGGCGACACACTAGGTTGCTTTTAGGTTTAGAGGCTCATTGATAATTTAAACGTTTTCTGTGGTTAAGTTTGGTAAATATTAATATACTATAACATGAATGTACAAACTAATATAATATATACTCTTATATTCAGAGAGCAGCGATGTCACGTGACTCAGTGTGTAAGTGTTCTGTGATGGAACTACACCCAAATATTCTCCACATTTCTGCAGCATGAACGCTCCAGTCCTCTGCTGTGGACGTGCTCCCCCCGCACTCTGTCTCAATGTCTCTCTCTCACTAATTGCAGAGCCCCCGACAGTGATTTGCTGATAGACTGCCGTCCACGGCCGTTCTGTTTTACAGTAAGAAAGGAACAATCTGCAATTCCCAGTACAAATGGAAAACGAGATTCCCACAGTCATTAATGTTGCTCACCGCTGTCTAGTCTTTAATGGAGGGACAGAGCGCAGCGGAAGGGAATGGCTGCTGAATGTTTAATAAAGAAAACATCGTCTCCTCAATAAACATATTATGACAGCAGAAGCCTCTTAAGCTTATTACCTCCCTGCTAGTTCTTTACTTAACTCTACAATAACCGTCTTAATAGCCCGAGAGGGAGCTGAGGTGAAAGTCCTATTAAAAAATGTATTTCCGAACTTAATTGAAGTTGTATCTGCGGGGAGAGATGCAGTAAGACGATACGGTCTCCTCGCAAGAGACCAGAGAAAGCTTTTCTCATCTGTGGGATGCGCTCAGGAAACTAGCACGCAACGGCGCCGGAGTTCTGGAGTAATTGCGCAATCCGTTACCTAGTACAGGTGGGACATCTCTAATATCTAATAATGTCTGGGTAGTTTAGAAACTTTGCCAAATGTTTCAAATGAAATCAAGATTATTGAGAAATTGAGTTTCGAAGAGGTACAAAGTTTAGACGATACAATCTTCAAGTTTCACGGTTTCGTTGTCGTTCTGGATATATCAGTAAATGTGCATTTTGCCTAATTTACAGTCTATGAATAAAGCAGGGAGGGGGACGTCCAATTCTTTCTGCTATGTGGTGGGGCTGGGGTTAGTTTATGTTAAATTCCACCAGCAAAAGGCGCACTGTTTTTTGGCCAATTTTGGCCGCCAGTTGCAGACCCCTAATCAAATGGACAGAAGACTTGAGCTAAAAATGCAGAAACCTTTCATGAAATCTTTCCAATTACATTTTGTCTTATTCTTAAAAGTCTGTGTACCACATGTCAAATAGTTTTGTTTTAATATCCTTTAACTTGAAATAAGGAACTTATGCATCATCTGATGTGTATTGCTGAGCACAGGGACTGAGTGAGGGTTTCGGCCGCCCTAGGGTAATAGGTAATACACCTGTAGCATCCCCAACACCCCTCCCCAGCAACGAATCAATGTTACACTTCTTTGACAATGTGTCTAAATTTACTTATTCATCACCGCCTGCCATCTCAATACCCCCCAGTCATTTAATCACCCACTCAGCCATGTCATCAGCCCCCAGCCATGTTATCAGCCCCCCAGCCATTTTATCACCTCCTACCATCTCATTACCCCCCAGTGAATTTATCACCCCCAACCAATTAATGACCCATCAGCCCCTTCTGCTATTTCCTCACCCCCAGCCAATTCATCACCCCCCAGCCATGTCATTACTTCCCACACATGTCATCAACCCTCCCAGCCAATTCATCACCCGCTGCCATCGCTTCACCCCCAGCCAATTCATCACCCCCTGCCATCTCTTCACCCCCAGCCAATTCACCACCTGCCATCTCATTACCTCCCAGCCAAGTCATCAGCCCCCCGGCCAATTCACCGCCTCCCATTTCATTACCACCCACACACATTTCATCACCCCCCCAGCGAATTTATCACCTCCCAACAAATTAATGACCCCCCTAGCAATTATATCAACCCCAAGCCAATACATGAGCCCCTTCTGCCCTTTCCTCACCCTCCCAGACATTTCATCTCACCAGCGGCAGGCTGCCTTTAAGTCACTTACCTGCTGATAGCCTGACACGTGTCTTAGTCTTCTCTCAGCAGTCTCTTCAACCCCCTTTAAGCCAGGGCACCCCTCCAAAATATTGCGCCCTATGCTGCAGCCTGATATGCTCTGTCTGAACATAAAAAATAACCATATAACCTAAAGTGTGCAAAATTGCCACAAATCAATAGACAGGCAGATATCAAAGGTCAATTAAACAAACACTCACAGTTAAACATTAACATGTTCAGCTGAGCTAATTCATCTGTAAAGTGGAGTTCCAGGAACTGCGCTATGAAGCAGTTTATCCCGGGTTTTCCCGTTTCTTCCGACTTATTCCGGTGGTATACTGTCAGCCAGAGCGATTTCTGTCCTGACTCAGGACGACAGGGTTGTGTCCTGAAAACTCATGTAACAGTCTGACCGTTATGTCTAGGCGTGAACCGTGTAAAGTCTGACGTAACTTGTTTCCGTTAGAGATTCAGAGAAACATGCAATATGATCCCACACTTTGGATACCACTATGAATAAGCTTCTAGGTACTGACGACAGGGATCTAAACATGAGAAAACATTATTTACTGACACTTTGTAAAAATGTGCTTGTTACTGACACAATTGTGTGTGATCCTTATTTGCCCAGATGGGGGGTGTGATAGCAGGTGCTCCCTGACACCATCCGGTCCTCAGGTCAAACGCCCAGTCGTAACCCAGTCTCCCGCTCTCTCACCAGGGTATACAGGTCAGTGTGGGCGCACAGGTCCATGGAGGTGTGGATGGAGATTAAATACAGAGGAGAGGTAGGATGAGACATAAACGCTGGATCAACATCTATAACGTTAATTTAGAGCTTGTTGCCTATATGGGGGGGCATCATTCCCCACCCGTCCCAGGGCCGTCACTGCTTGAGCTGAGAAGCACTTGTGCTGTTTCCAACTTGCCCCCCCCCCTCCCAGGCATATTTCCCAACTGCCCAGAATTTGATGGAACAGTCCCGATTCATGGACCTCAAAAGGGGTGGAGCTTCGGCTAAAAGTGGATGTTTTAGGGTGGGCGTGGGCAGGGGTTGAGCTAATCGGGGTTGAGGCTTATTGTGTCCTATGTCCTCAGTAGTGGGAGGTAAGCTATAGGGGCTGGGTAATTTACAAGATTGGACCCCAGGAGTGGCTACTTTACTACCCCAGTGGTCTAGTATATGGGACGGGGTCTATTATACCAAAAACAATTAAAGACAGACAAAGGTTATTAAAATACATTTTAAAAAAAGTTTATTGCTTTCCATACCTTGCTGCTGGGAGATACGGAGGCAAGGTATGGAATGAAGAGTTGGGCGTGGCTTGATGCCGTTTACATCATCAAGTGGGCGGGAGAAGACCTGTGGTGATGCTCAGCTCATCATCAAGCCCCTCCCCTCTCAGTGTTAGAAGAAGTGGGCGGGTCTTGATAATGTGATTTCCGCCATCACACCACATCCTCGCCCACCTTGCAGACAGGTGAGCGCTTTCTTGGACATTCTAGAACATTGAGCAACTCCCCATAACCCTCGTTTGCCACTGTTATTAGAACACCTAAGGCCTAGTTCCATAGGCAAAACAAGCTCAATGGTATCTCCCAACTGTCCTGATTGTTTGGTAGTCTATATTCAGTGCCGTTGTGTGTACCAGTAGTTGTCGTATAATGGATGTGTGTGATATAACACAGATAGAAGTTGTTCTGTGCAGTCTGTCTGCTCATATCACCAATAGAGCGCGCTCAGAAAGTAGGGACTGCAATGGGCTAGCACCAAACTGAATTTACACAAAGAAATGTGATCAGCTGCCGCATTACTGCAAACATTTTACCAAAACCTGAATTGCATTTGCCCCACTTGCCCCTTAGGATGGTTTGTCCAAGTGCAAATTTGCCCCTTTCGCTGGTCCTGCTGCTGTCTCTGAATGTGATTCCATGGTCAGTATGAGTCACATTATAATCACAATTTCTGAGCGATAGGCCCGGATTACTTTGAGCATGTGCCTAGGGTGCAGAACATTTAGGGACAGGATACAGGGCTAGTGACATTTTTTCACAGTCCTTTATGTCACCTATATTAACACCTGGGGGTAAATGTATCAAGCTGAGAGTTTTCCGGCGGGTTTGAAAAACCAATCAGATTCTAGCTATAATTTATTTAGTACATTCTACAAAATGATAGCTGGAAGCTGATTGGTTGCTATAGGCAACATCTCCACTTTTCAAACCCGCCGGAAAACTCTCAGTTTGATACATTTACCCCCTGATCTATTGTGTAGTTATGTCAGAGCAGACCTTATAGTACAACAGGAGAAAGCAAAAACGGACGCATTGGGCATGTAAGGGTTAAATCCGAAGTCCCACAAAGAGAAACTTTTTACATTACGTGTAAGCAATAACCCTGAATCTCCCCAGAGCCTGAATTCAGTAAACCAGCTGCACTTTAATTAGAAGGAAAGCAAAACAAGGAAAATAAAACAGCCCCCCCCTCCCCAAACTCCTACTATCTCTCCACCCACAAAGCCTAACACATAACCCCCCCATCTTCCCACTCCCCCCACCCTCCGAGCTTCTCCTGTGCAGATTCACCCTATGTCAGCAGATCCGTTGAGGTCAGGCCAGTGGGTTTTATTAATTTGATTAATAAAACCGCACGTCATGTAGGTAATTAGCAAGTAATTGGGAATGACAAGGATGTCAGAGATTGTCCCTCAAAGGAGATTGTGAGTTTCCTCCCTGTGCAGCCAACACGCGCTCAGTGGCAGTAATGAAAAGCCTGTGAGATCTGTGAGCTTCTCTCTTGTGCGGATCTGCTCTCTGTTCTCACCTGATCCAGAGGGTATTAAACCCAGTCACTCCTCTCGGAATGGAAACCTCGGTCTCAGGGGCCCCTTCCATCCTACCTACTCTGGGCTTTATACTATGAATTGTTTCACCAGTTGAGCATGTACCACTCTCGGTATAATCTTTATACCTGGATGCTGAAACATTATCCCTAAAACAGCTTCACACCCTCCTGTGGCCTGAAAGTCCAGTTCTGGAGTGGAAAAAATAAGAAATATTTTTTTTTCCTCGTTCTGTTCTTCTGTTACCGCCATCTTCATTACATGTGGCATCCTGAGATGGCGCTAACAGAACGGGCAATGCTGCGGTACATGTACCACCACGATGCTTGATAAATAGACTGCCCCAAGCAAAGTCTAAAATGATAGACCAGCGGGTTTATCCATTCCGACATGCAGAATTCCTGCAAAAAGAAAACGAAAGAGTGAAAAACTAAAGAAAATGAAAAAGACTTCTGTCAATCTAAATTTAAAGCAGCAATGTGGGGACCAGTAAGGTAAAGTGTTTAAACACTTAACCCCACATTGCCGCTTTAAATTTAGATTGACAGACGTCGCGATTATGTCAAATTGCAGTGCGGCACAGTTCTTTCATCGGAATGGCTTACTGTCAGCATGCTGTTTCCATCGGTCATCTCCAGCGGCGGATTCAAGGTAAGTCTGTTTTATTTCCTTTCGTTTTTTCACTCTTTCGGATTTCTTTTGCAGGAATTCTGTGTGTCGTAATTCTCATTATAGATATATCCAACCCAACCCTTATCACCGCCAACAATCTGGTTATCGCTGGTGCTAATCTACTACATATTTAAGGTAAACCCCTAAACCCTGCAAGTGTTGCCGTCTTGTTTCCACAATCAATAGACCTACACAGAAAATCGGGGCTTTTGCACAAAAGTTACGTTTTTACTTCTCCCACACCTGTCCCTAAACACTTCTCACCAAGAGGTCATTTCGGAGGGTCTAAGGAAACCCCATCACACACATTGCTCTCCTGTCTCTCACCCAACTCATTCAGGTGTAGATTTCAGTGTAATAATGGATCTAATCACTTTGTAAATAGCGCTTTTAGTTTTGGTCATATTAGCGGCACCTCTCGTATTATTTCAGAAATTCCGCCCAACCCTGAGACGTGTGCTCTCCTTCCCATCGCCCTCCTAATCCGGGTGCATGTGAGGAAATCATATCTAAGGGTCATTCTTTATGATGAAGAGATATATGTCAGCTCATAGGACTAGCGGTTAGGAGCCCAGCTACAAAACATTCCCGGTCATCGTGTTGGGTCTATTATGAAATAACCAATTTATATAACTTATGTTTTAATTTATGTATCGGACTAGTGTATAGGCTAAGGTGCAGCCATGTAACTATAAAATAGTATATTGCTTTTGATTTTTTGACATACTGGCCGCATATTTTCCATCCATATACATAAGGGGCTACCTGCTGTCATCTTCCATAATCTGCTCAGGGTGTTTACATTCAATCATCCTCATTTATTTATACAGCGCCATCAATTCTGCAGCGAAGCATCTATCTATCTAGGGCAGCACGGTGGCTCAGTGGTTAGCACTGCTTCCTCACAGCGCAGGGGTCTTGAGTTCAATTCACGATCATGGCCTTATCTGTGAGGAGTTTATATGTTTTCCCCGTGTTTGCGTGGGTTTCCTCCCACACTCCAAAAACATACTAGTAGGTTAATTAGCTGCTATCAAATTGACCCTAGTCTGTGTGTCTGTCTGTGTGTGTGTGTGTGTGTGTGTTAGGGAATTTAGACTGTAAGCTCCAATGGAGCAGGGACTGATGTGAATGAGGTCTCTGTACAGTGCTGCAGACTTAGTGGCGCTATATAAATAGATGATGATTATCTGTCTATTTAACCGATCAGTGGCTTACAACTTGTGCCTGATTAACCAATATGCCAAGTAGGCTGCAGCTTAGGGCACGTGGTTTTTGGGGGGCATAAGACAGTGTCTAGCAGCAGATCCTGTGTCAAGGTCTTACCCAAACCTGGACCCCTTAGTTATGTCACTGTCAGCTGCTGCTGCTCTGTATTGCCCCTATGGTCACTTCTAAAGTACAAACACTGGGGTGATCACTATCAACTCACAAACACGACTGGCTTCTTTTAATCCCGGATCCACCATGGGCTGGATGTTAGGAGAAACTGGAGGTGGCGGCAGATGTAGAAGGATTGGACCAGTGCAGTTACTGGGCAGCTCGCTCTAGTCTGATGACAATGGGGTATAGGGGAAGCTAAGGTTCCTCTCACTGGATGACAAGCCCAGAGGGTAAGGGTTTGCTCCATTAGAATAAATGATACCTAAATTGCAGTTTTCCCACAAACTTCTACACTCCTGGCGAACCTCAGATATGGTTGCACCTATCCCACCTCACACAAGGCTGTCACTCCAGTACATCTGGTAATTCATCTAATGTGTCCCTGTAAAGCACACCCACTCACTGACACATAACGAGGATGCATAACACGACTTTACTTGCTGAATGATTTGAACAATAAATAACCCTTAGCAGCATCACAATATAAAGCACTTCCCAATAATTATTTCATCATCCCTGCCATAAAATTTACATTTCTCTGCCATAAATATTTATATGCCCCATTAATAAATATTTACATTTCCCATTGACAGCCTGACAAGCTTCACACAGAGTCCTGGGTTCCTGTACGTTACTCGGCTCTCCCAATAACACTCTGAGTAAAACTTTAATACAAATTATGTAAATTAATGGGTCCCTATCTTTCATGCTCTTGAATAGGCAATCGTTCACCCGCATAGTTCAGTGTATAATCACCTGAAACTTTCTCCACTACAGCAGTCAAATCTGTCTGTGACTTCCCGGCCCCCTCATCTTCCTCAGAAGAGACGTGTGGCTCTCTAGGGCCCTCTCTTGTAAATGAATGTCCTCAACATGAATATAAAGTATAATCCCTTATGAGGCCCCCTGATTATAAAGAATGCCCCCTAATTATATAAATGGGGCTTACTAACCTTGGTCCACTCTGTCCCGGGATAATACTCAATGTGCCCTGCTACGTGACCTGTTATAAACTAGACTTTGTGTTTAAGGATATTCCAGATCCAGAACCATTTCTCACTTGACCCCAGTGTGTATCTATATATCTAAACACTATTTAGACTGGCAATACTTCTTCCTCTTAGTAGTCTTTCTCATATTAGGAAGGACGGAAGGAAGGAAGGAAAGAAGGACGGATGGAAGGAAGGACGGACGAAAGAAAGGAAGAAAGGAAGGACGGAAGCAAGGAAGGAAGGACAGAAGGAAGGAAAGAAGGACGGACAGAAGGAAGGAAGGACGGAAGGAAGGACGGACGGAAGAAAGTAAGGATGGAAGGAAGGACGGAAGAAGGGACAGGTATCCATTCCCCCATGAGGCCCCCTTAGCCCAGGGGCCTCCATTCCCTTAATCCGGCCCTGGGTATGTGGAAACACTTTTCAAAAGTCCATGCAGAAGACAATCAAGGAGGATACAGGATGGTTTTAGACAAACGAGAATCCAGAATGTCCTCCGACACCTGTTCCATATGGCTCTGGTCCTTGTCCTGGTAAGTAGAGGGGCAGGAGCGGGGGCCATGGGTTGGACATCCAGTTTAGAACTAGAAATGTAGATTAGAGGGGAGAGATGAGCTGTGATCCCAAATGGACTCACAAACCATTCCACCAGTTTCTGTGAGTTGTCCCAGTTGGAGGTTCTTTGTAGATAGCCATACAATACATATTGACTCACCTGATAGGGGCGTGGTACTGAGCCACCCTGATGGGCCTGGCCCTTGTATATCTGCTAAGTACATGAGATTGGTGTAAGATGACAGGGGTCAGGGGTCTTTTGAACAATCTTGTGAAGAATCAAGACAGCTGATAATGGACATCTCTCTGTTAGGTGGACTAATAGATGGTAATATTGTAGATAAATTCCGCTGTCGGAACATACTGGACCCCATTGTTTATTTGTAAATTCACATAATTTTGAAAGATTTAGTCTATGTTCTGTTGACCGACTGTGATGGTCCATTTGACTGCAGGTGGCAAACTGTGGACAATCATAAATCTATTTGTAATGTTTACGGAAAACTGCCCAGAACTGTCAGGCAATTTGACCAGTGATATGAGGCTTATTTAGAGTTGGAAGCATAGATCGTCTATAGGAAAAGATTTACGGGAACAAAAAGCGTATTTATGTGCATATGTTCAGTTGGCTGCATCTCAAGGTGCATGATGGTAATGTCCAACGTGAAGTAGGGTCATGGAATAGTAGAAGGAGAACACGAGGAAAGAGGGCCCTGATCATGAGAGCGCACATCCTAAAGGGAAGGGGAAGACACAAATAAGGTGGCACAGAGCGGAGGTGATAGCAGAGGCATAGAAGGTAGGAGGAGGCTGATAGACTTGAATGAAGAAATTAGTTTTCAGGACACGCTTGAAGCATAATAATGTAAAAATGTTCTAAAATAGTATTTTGTACTTATTTTTTAACTGGATTACGAGAGAACGATAAAGATGGAAGAGTCAAAGAAAAGTTTAGTACGAAGTTTACTAAACATTTTCTGATTTCTGTAAAGTTAAACCATTAATACTAATAACAATACAATGCAAACTTAGGTCCCAAGATGGCAACACACAGCACAAAGACACTTTCCTCTTGTGTCATCAACCTCCCACAGTTACTGAAATTTCAAGTTCCAGTACAAATTTGTGCTAGATTGGTCACCTCAGGAAATTTAAGAGACCACACTACACCAGCTAGTTAGGTAATAAATGTTTTACTTAGCTTCGGGTATAAAGTTAGCACACACCTAATAGTCAGCTGTTTCAAAAACACTCCCACTTCAGTTTAACATATCCTGCAGCAGCGAGGAGCAGTTATTTCACACAATGCAAGCACAGATACACACAAGATGTTCATCAGAGAAATTAACCAGACAAAAGGCTCCTCTATCCTGTAGGCATATTACTTATCAAACTGGGTCAAGATATGACAATCATCCCTAATGATGCAGTAGGAACTTAAGTGCTTATCCAATAATAATAATATGTGTTTTCTCTAATACTATGAACAATAGGAAGTCAGTGTCTAACATGGAAATAGAACATTGCTCACGGTGTAGCCTTAAAGTCGTTTATCTTAGCAGGATATGTGGGACTTCTAATCACGCAGGCGCAAACACACAGACTGTGCAAAACTGTAACTTTCTTACTCCATTTACTTAGATGACGTTTTTTCTGACAGAATAGATTTTGAGCTGAATTTATTTGTGGCACAAAATATTTTTTGTGTGATACCCAGTCAATTTCAGTTCCGTGTGTTATATAAAATAGAGGTTGTGGAAATTTTTATGCGTCAAGAAATTAATCTTGTGTTGCTGAAATTTGTCAAGATAATTTAGTGCCACAAAATTACGTATTTTTAAATCTATAGCCATAGCCTCCAGTCCGTCTGTGGGGTTGTGTAGGGGCTTTCCCTGGGGCGGTTACCTCTGGAGATCTTATACTGACCCCTTCAGGTCTCGTTCTTTCCTCTTCACCCTCAGTACAGTGGGCAATAACACGGACAGCTGCCCCCGTACACCACGCAGGCTTAGTAACAAAGAAAGGTTGCGTGTGGAACTGACACAGACATGGTAGCGCAGTACAAGTGCGGTTTACACAATACAAAGACTATCTCTCTGATGAAATAAGGCATCACTATTATTATATCTCTTACTTCTGCACATCAGTTACTTATTCGAATCCCTGTAGCATAATTCCACACAACGACTCCAGAGCTGACAATCCCTCATCCTGGCAATGTCACTCCATCTTTCACTCTTTGAGCCCCAGCAGTATCAGGGGTCTTCCCTTATGACAAGAGAGTCCTATAGACAAACGCACTTAAACAGCGGCAGTGTTTGCATCTGTATCTCACACTTACCTGAATGGGTTAACATCAGCTCCAGGGCTGACCAATGACTGTCTCATGGAAGGGTCCTGGTTTCCTATATAGGTTCTCTCACTTCCTGGTTGCCTCATTCTGCTTTACAAGACCCCACCCACCCGCCCACGCCTGGTGTCACCACCCACGCCTGGGGTCACCACCCACGCCTGGGGTCACCACCCAGCCTGGGGTCACCACCCACGCCTGGGGTCACCACCCACGCCTGGGGTCACCACCCACGCCTGGTGTCACCACCCACGCCTGGGGTCACCGCCCACGCCTGGGGTCACCACCCACGCCTGGGGTCACCACCCATGCCTGGGGTCACCACCCACGCCTGGGGTCAGTTTGATAGTTTAGTGCCTGTTTTAACCCAAGCTTTTCTCATCACCACAGAGCAGGCGCAGTTGGTAGAGGGCACTGCAATCAGCGGCTGATAAAGACGGCGCTATCGCTTATTGGCCACAGGTCACTTCCAGGCAATGGTAACTATTGGTCCTTCAGTGAGGAGTGTCCCTTGTTCGGCTCAGTGAGGGAGGGCATTGGGAGTTTAGAGGGGGCACAGTCACTCTGACGCCAGGTCTAGCGCCAGTCAGGCAGTTAGGGATCAGTTCCCTATTTAAGTGGGTGCACGGCGGTATCGTTTTTGGTTTGAGGTATCAGTCTGGTAGCTGTCCCGCAGTGCTTTATCTCCCCCACCAAATTTTTATAAACTGTGACCTTTAATTAGCCACTTTAAAACGTCTCCATGTCTTAATTCTTAGATAAGTCCGTTTAAGTTATTTAGGGTCTTGTGAAGAGTAAGATGGGCCTACACAGTATGCAATTTATTGCCCTGATCTGCCTACACTGCAGGGCATCTTAGCTGTTCTGCCTTCTGCTCCACCTGATACTCACGGGCAGACAGTGCCAGCATAGTACTAGGTGCCCGCACCTGGCATGGCTCCCTGTGATCTCACGTTACCACTGTCATTTTCTATGTTCAGCTCTCTGAATTGTTGACATTTTCCTTAAGGAGGATGGCACATCCCAGCCTGCTGATTCCCTACTGGCGGGTGGCAGAATCCACCACAAGTCACCTGGGTACCCAGATCAGCATCAGTAATCTGGGCACACATTCAGCATGCCAGTGATTAGCTCTCATCCCTATAGTTTGTACTATACAGCCATACAACATGTGTTACATGTGTCCGGGTTTCCACCTGTTGGCTCTAATTACCCGCAGGTCAGAGGTAAAGGTTGGCCCTAGACAAGAGCCTGGTCTCCAAGCTATAGCCCCATCTGGCCTGAAAATAAACCACTGAAGTCTGACAAGTTTCCTGGATACATTAGACCGACCAGAGCAGCTGATATACTTAGCTAGGTATCTACTGACTCGAATGCCGACTTACTGCATGAACCTCAACACAGAGTAATCAATGTGTTCAGACCACAGTACAGTATTTATAGTATTTGTTGTCCATGTGCAGTAAATGTTGCTGCGATCGCAGTGTCACAGGCCGGAGCAGCTGCAAAAAGGTTAAAAAAAAAAATAAAAAAATCAAGCAGAAGAAAATAAGAAGTAATGACTTGTGAGTCAAAAGTGCTGACGGCCGGGAATCCGCAAGGACATCTCAGCATCTGAGCATCCACAGGTCTTTGTGATTACATCTGTGGCTGTGTACATGGTGTCCATACGAATAAAGCACACAACACATCAGAGGCCCGGACTCCGAGAGCTGAGCCAGAGATTCTAACACACACTGACAAGTAAACAAAAATGAAGCTTTTCCAAAAGCTCGAGAAGATTGTCAGGCTGCAGAAACGCTGCCTCAGCAAAGAGTTCACCAGTACAGGGGAGAGAGAGTGGTCAGAGGATTATAAACTCAGTTATACAACTCGGAAAGTGGCAGAGGACACTTCATAAGAAGCAGAGCGGTCCAGCTCGTGAATACCCCCCCGATTCTCTGCCACTAGGGCAGACTGACCTCTTATTGTGCAGAATCTGGATTGGTTCTGGGATGTCACATGATGTTGTCTTACTATGATGAGCTATTGAAAACAATAATTAGGGTCCAGCAAACAGTACAGATGGAGCAGGAGATATTGAAGCACTATCAGTTAGAATCAATTAGAGGGAGTATTCTCACATGGACTGAATGGGTGGCCGTGGTGGTATTGTGTGACATCTGCAGCAGAGAAGAGGAACTGAAGTCTACTCCATCTGTAGAATAACACGGGTCTAAAATGTATGACAATAAATCCTGATTCAGAGGGGAACGTAAGTGCCATGTTTGAAGAAGTTGCACAACAGTATTTGTGTATGTCGTAGTCAGGAATGGAGATACATCCAGGTCTGAATGAGTAACAGATGCATCTGCTGGACAACAGACACACCCCTCAGAGGCACCCCATCAGACACACCCCTCAGACACACCCCTCAGACACACCCCAAGACACCCCCCTCAGACACACACCCCAGGCACTACCCTCAGACACACACCCCAGACACACACCCTTCAGACACACCCCTCAGACACACACCCCTCAGACACACCCCTCAGACACACACCCATCAGACACACACCCCTCAGACACACCCCTCAGACACACACCCCTCAGACACACCCCTCAGACACACACCCATCAGACACACACCCCAGGCACACCCCTCAGACACACCCCAAGACACCCCCCTCAGACACACACCCCAGGCACTACCCTCAGACACACCCCAAGACACCCCCCTCAGACACACACCCCAGGCACTACCCTCAGACACACACCCCAGACACACACCCTTCAGACACACACCCCTCAGAGGCACCCCAGGCACACCCCTCAGACACACACACTCAGACACACACCCCAGACACACACCCCTCAGACACACACCCCATCAGACACACACCCAAGACACCCCCCTCAGACACACACCCCAGGCACTACCCTCAGACACACACCCCAGACACACACCCTTCAGACACACCCCTCAGACACACACCCCTCAGACACACCCCTCAGACACAAACCCATCAGACACACACCCCAGGCACTACCCTCAGACACACCCCTCAGACACACACCCATCAGACACACACCCCAGGCACACCCCTCAGACACACCCCAAGACACCCCCCTCAGACACACCCCCCAGACACACACCCCAGGCACACCCCTCAGACACACCCCTCAGACACACCCCTCAGACACACACCCCAGGCACTACCCTCAGACACACACCCCAGACACACACCCTTCAGACACACCCCTCAGACACACACCCCTCAGACACACCCCTCAGACACAAACCCATCAGACACACACCCCAGGCACACCCCTCAGACACACCCCAAGACACCCCCCTCAGACACACACCCCAGGCACTACCCTCAGACACACCCCTCAGACACAAACCCATCAGACACACACCCCAGGCACTACCCTCAGACACACACCCCAAGACACCCCCCTCAGACACCCCCCTCAGACACACACCCCAGGCACACCCCTCAGACACACACCCCTCAGACACACCCCATCAGACACACCCCTCAGACACACCCCTCAGACACACACCCATCAGACACACACCCCAGGCACTACCCTCAGACACACCCCAAGACACCCCCCTCAGACACACACCCCAGGCACTACCCTCAGACACACACCCCAGACACACACCCTTCAGACACACCCCTCAGACACACACCCCTCAGACACACCCCTCAGACACAAACCCATCAGACACACACCCCAGGCACTACCCTCAGACACACACCCCAAGACACCCCCCTCAGACACCCCCCTCAGACACACACCCCAGGCACACCCCTCAGACACACACCCCATCAGACACACCCCCCTCAGACACACACCCCAGGCACTACCCTCAGACACACACCCCAGACACACACCCTTCAGACACACCCCTCAGAGGCACCCCATCAGACACACCCCTCAGACACACACACTCAGACACACACCCCAGGCACACCCCTCAGACACACACCCCTCAGACACACACCCCAGGCACACCCCATCAGACACACACCCCTCAGACACACACCCCATCAGACACACACCCCAGACACACCCCTCAGACACACACCCCAGACACACCGCTCAGACACACACCCCAGACACACCGCTCAGACACACACCCCAGACACACCGCTCAGACACACACCCCAGACACACCCCTCAGACACACACCCCAGACACACCGCTCAGACACACACCCCAGACACACCCTTCAGATACACCCCTCAGATACACCCCTCAGACACTGACGTCCAACTTGCTAACATGTACAAAAAAACTTTTATTTCATATGTTATGAATTTATAATTTAAACTTGAGTAACCTAATACAGCAGGAATAAGTTCCCGACTTACATATAAAAAAATAAATCTTCCATACAACGCGCTCGCCAAATCCTAATTTATAACTCAGCAACTACTGAAGTCTCAATAAGTGTCCGCCAATCATTTGAATACCTCTAATCATAAGTTCACGTGTTCGTCATCATCATGCGCAACTTACACCCACCCCGACCCTCATAAATAAAACCTGTTTTTTAGTCGTGTCCTCGACTATGTCCCAGTCTGAATCCATGTCCAATTGCTGGAACACGGCCGTACTGCACCTTGTCTAATTTACACCCCCCCCCCCCATCCTCTCGTAACAGCTCTTCAGGCGTAAGGAGTCGTAAATGCCAAAGTACGCGGGTCTGAATAACCGCAGCAGCCGACGTTCACTTTCTGAGCATATAAACACAATGATACACTACACACAGGTGTACGTCTCAGTCAGACCCTGAATATCTGGCTCTATCAGTCATAGGGTAATAAATAGAATATATATCCCCTAATGTAAATGATAATGATATTAGGAGTCACTCTTATAAGTGTCTGCAAGCTGAGTGATTCAACAAATTACAGCACTAGTAGACTTTATACCCCTCCCCTTATTATAGCACCAAGTACAGTATATTCTCTGCAGGAAACTTCATTAAATTGTATTTCTTTCACTATAAGTCAATCTCTATAATTCTACTTGCTACCTATGTTACCAACTGTTATAATGCTGGAGAACGGAACATATAAAGGTCTGTGTATTATAGAGTATTATTGGGTAGTATGGACGTAGAGGATTATAGTTTTATAATGACCTAATGTTATGGATCTCAGGACCACGGACAGTTCCTTTCTCCACCTGAGGAACTTTTTCACTTATTGCTCTAACTGCCCCCCCGCAACCCCCCCCCCCCTCTCCTCCTCCTCCCTTCTCTTTAGAGGAAAACAAATTCTCTCCATGACAGACTCAGCCAGGCAATGAGAGCGGAGGCCGCAAGACATTCATCAATAGGCTGATGATTAGAGGAGTGTGGATGAAGTGCAGGACGCAGCTCTGCGAGTGTGTGAGGCAGGGGATGGACCTAATGTATTCACATCCCATTCACAGAGTCAATATATACTGTGAATGGGACAGGCGGTGACAGCCGCGTGCATTATTTTAAAAGGAAACCATCTGCTCGTTACTCACTTTAATGAGCACTTTGACATTCATATGGTAAGACGCCGCAGCCGGAGGATGGATGGGCTGAATATAGACAGGGGAGGAAGATGCGGCCATTCTCTGCTGCCGAGGTCAAACTCCTGGAGCCCCAACAACACACTTGGGGGCGTTTATAAACCAATCGCAGATAGAAAATGTGGCAGGAGATGTTGCATGTGGAACGTGGCGCGCTCCTGTGTCAGGTCGCAGCCGTGTTACGGCATTTATAAGTGTAAGCGCATCTGGAGGTAAACGCAGCAAGTCGCTCAAGATCGCCGGCGGTTTTACGAGCAAACTCGTTATATGTATTAACCTGAGATTTTGACATTCCGAAATCCAATCTCCGGCAACGTGTATCGATTTTAAAACACCTATCAAAGCCAAGCGGTTTAGTGAATCTCGCCTGAAAATCAACAGAAGAAAAAAAAATGCCATTAGGGCTATCTGGCCGTTCTTAACATAACAAGAGGCACAATATAAGTTTTAATTATGGTAATCGTGATTTCATTTTTAGAGGGGCAAAAATTTATTATCTCACGGGGGCCAAATTATTTTCTGAAAAAAATTAGTGGGCCAAATTATACTTGTGACCATGTGCATATTGCCGCGTGTAGTGGCACAGATGTACTATACTTTAAATGGTGCCCCCATCTCGATATATTAAGTGTTGCCACATCAGAAAAATATTATTTTTTCCCCATCATATTGACCCACTGGTAATGTCACTATAATATAATAAAACATAAAAAATAAATTCCCTAACATACTAATAATCATTAGTGAAATTTGGCCCACTAATTTATTCAGAAAATAATTTGGCCCCCCCTAACATAATTAATAATAATTTTTGCCCCTCTAAACAAGAAATCGTGATTGTCCTCATAATTAAAACTTGTATTGTGCCTCCTGTTATGGTAACATTGGGCAGCAGTGGAAAGCTGATGTCTTTGCTAATCTCGCCTATCCAATGCCGCGTGTCGATTCTGGCGATTTTCACAGCAATCTCAGGAGGAGTTTGCAAGATCGCAGCTTCATACATATGGCGACTTGTATTCTTAGAATGGCCAAAAGTAGGGACGGCGATTTGTAGCGCGTCGATTTTGGTTACATCACTTCACTGGCGATTTACTATCAACTCGCACTTTTGTACATCGGTGGCTTTAAACTCACCCGAGAAAATCGCCAAAAAAGGGAGATCGCAGCTTGATACATTCACCCCCTGATCTGCAACATTTTTTTAAGACATCATAAATGTATATTACAAGTAGAGGATATTTTTTGATATGTTCTTCTTAATGTTCCTCTCAGTTTTGTCACATTTTCATTAAAATGCCTCTAATCATATGTGAGAATGTTGCGGTCCGACTTGGACTGTCCGGTCATTAAAGTTATAAATAAAAGTATAAATAAGTGCATATTATAGATAACTGTGTATGTGTATTATCTAACATGAGTGTGGGGGTCCTACCCCAGGGACCACCTCGCTTCTCAGGATACAGCAGGGTTGGCAACCCCTGGCACGCATGTCAGACGTGGACCACTTCTGTCTAGCACGCCGGAGTCCGGTTGCTGTCAGACTAAAGCATACGCACGCAGCTCTGCTCCAGTCATCTTCGGCTGCCTTAGAGAGGCAGCCCCTGGGAAAGAAAAATGCTGGTTCCGGTATGGCACACCACCCAGCACACTTTGACCACTATGTATGTATGTATATATATATATATATATATATTATTTTTTGACGGCGCACTGATAGAAAAAGGCTGCTGACCACTGTGATACAGCATCCAACTTTTTATACTTCTTCATGCAATTATGTCAAGAAACCCAATATCTGGTTAAAAATAAAAGAAAGTCAACCTGGAGAACTCCCCCAACGCCGTTAGACTGAGCCCCAGTTCATGAGTAAATTTACGTAAGATACAGAACACAAATGGATTTACGTCCGTAGATGAATCAGGCCCATAATGTTTATGTCAGCGCGCCAATGTTATTTTCTGTATTTTCTGCAGAGTTTAATAAAATAAGGTTTTTTTTTTTATTATTATTTAAAAAGCCACAAATTCCAATGACACGCAGATGGAGATACTAGATAGAAATGGTCCAGATCATCTCAGCGATGGTTGATACCAGAATCTGGAGTGGTGACGATTGCATTGCTGCAGAATGATACTTTATCTGGAGTGGATAATCCTCAGATGACCCCGACTTCCCTTCCCCCAGCTATCCAGTAACCACACCAGTCTGATAGAAGATTTAATGTCTATATTTTACATATAAAGGATTGTTTACATTAATCTCATGGCTCCTGTTCTCTTATTTATACCTTCAGGATTTTCCGTTCCAGCATGTTACTGCAACAACTACCGTATCTCACCACACTGACAAGCCAGCACGTGGTCCAATCCTAGCCAACCTCTGCACCCTGCCCTGACCGTACAACACCAGCATCCTGCCCTGACCGTACAACACCAGCACCCTGCCCTGACCGTGCAACACCTGTACCCTGCCCTGACCGTGCAACACCAGCACCCTGCCCTGACCGTGCAACACCTGCACCCTGCCCTGACCGTGCAACACCAGCACCCTGCCCTGACCAAGCAGCATCTGCACCCTGCCCTGACCGTGCAACACCAGCACCCTGCCCTGACCAAGCAGCATCTGCACCCTGCCCTGACCGTGCAACACCAGCACCCTGCCCTGACCAAGCAGCATCTGCACCCTGCCCTGACCAAGCAGCATCTGCACCCTGCCCTGACCGTGCAGCATCTGCACCCTGCCCTGACCGTACAACACCTGCACCCTGCCCTGACCGTACAACACCTGCACCCTGCCCTGACCAAGCAGCATCTGCACCCTGCCCTGACCGTGCAGCATCTGCACCCTGCCCTGACTGTGCAACACCTGCACCCTGCCGTAACCGTGCAACACCTGCACCCTACCCTGAACGTGCAACACCTGTACCCTGCCGTGAATGTGCAACACCTGTACCCTGCCCTGAAGGTGCAACACCTGCACCCTGCCGTGAACGTGCAACACCTGCACCCTGCCGTGACCGTGCAACACCTGCACCCTGCCCTGACCGTGCAACACCTGCACCCTGCCCTGAACGTGCAACACCTGTACCCTGCCGTGAACGTGCAACACCTGCACCCTACCCTGAACGTGCAACACCTGCACCCTGCCGTGAACGTGCAACACCTGCACCCTGCCGTGAACGTGCAACACCTGCACCCTGCCGTGAACGTGCAACACCTGTACCCTGCCCTGAACGTGCAACACCTGTACCCTGCCCTGAACGTGCAACACCTGTACCCTGCCCTGAACGTGCAACACCTGTACCCTGCCCTGAACGTGCAACACCTGCACCCTGCCCTGAATGTACAAAAATACCAGCAGCCCACTCTCAGCGTACAGGAGTACCAGCGCCCTACTCTCAGCGTACAGGAGTACCAGCACTGCACTCTCAGCGTACTAGAGTACCAGCACCGCACTCTCAGCATACAGGAGTACCAGCACCGCACTCTCAGCATACAGGAGTACCAGCACCGCACTCTCAGCGTACTAGAGTACCAGCACCGCACTCTCAGCGTACTAGAGTACCAGCACCGCACTCTCAGCGTACTAGAGTACCAGCACCACACTCTCAGCGTACTAGAGTACCAGCACCGCACTCTCAGCGTACTAGAGTACCAGCACCACACTCTCAGCGTACTAGAGTACCAGCACCACACTCTCAGCGTACTAGAGTACCAGCACCACACTCTCAGCGTACTAGAGTACCAGCACCGCACTCTCAGCGTACAGGAGTACCAGCACTCCACTCTCAGCGTACAGGATTACCAGCACTCCACTCTCAGCGTACAGGATTACCAGCACTCCACTCTCAGCGTACAGGAGTACCAGCGCCCTACTCTCAGTATATTGGAGTACCAGCACCGCACTCTCAGCGTACAGGAGTACCAGCGCCCTACTCTCAGTATATTGGAGTACCAGCACTGCACTCTCAGCGTACAGGAGTACCAGCACTCCACTCTCAGCGTACAGGATTACCAGCACTCCACTCTCAGTGTACAGGAGTACCAGCGCCCTACTCTCAGTATATTGGAGTACCAGCACCGCACTCTCAGCGTACTAGAGTACCAGCACCGCACTCTCAGCGTACAGGAGTACCAGCACTCCACTCTCAGCATACAGGAGTACCAGCACCACACTCTCTCTCCTTATGGCCAGTGTGATGATGGATAGACGGTGAAGAGGAGAGCCAGGCTAAGGGCCGAGTATCTCAGTAATAAATGAGGAGAACAGGACAGCGATCCTGCGGACAGCACACAGCCAGTGATATATGGGATGACAGGCTGTTAGCTATTTATTCTCACATGTGGAGCCATTTATCAGGCTGCAGAGGAGAGGTGCAGTGAGTCGGTAACTCCTGCAGATTAACACATCTGTCAAACTCTCATCCCAGCTTCCAGCATCTCCTTCATCCTCATTCTCAGTGACCACCGTGCTTGTTATGGACTCCGCACTGTGGTATTACATGGAGGCTGAGGCCTCTCTATGTACCATCATCAGTACAGACAGAGATTCTGTCCCATAGTTATTACATGACGTCCTATCTAACATAGATTGGCATGATATCACAGTTATTACATGACGTCCTATCTAACATAGATTGGCATGATATCACAGTTATTACATGATGTCCTATCTAACATAGATTGGCATGATATCACAGTTATTACATGACGTCCTATCTAACATAGATTGGCATGATATCACAGTCATTACATGACATCCTATCTAACATAGATTGGCATGATATCACAGTCATTACATGACATCCTATCTAACATAGATTGGCATGATATCACAGTTATTACATGACATCCTATCTAACATAGATTGGCATGATATCACAGTTATTACATGACGTCCTATCTAACATAGAATGGCATGATATCACAGTTATTACATAACGTCCTATCTAACATAAAATGGCATGATATCACAGTTATTACATGACGTCCTATCTAACATAGAATTGCATGATATCACAGTTATTACATGATGTCCTATCTAACATAGAATGGCATGATATCACAGTTATTACATGACGTCCTATCTAACATAGATTGGCATGATATCACAGTTATGTCAGTATGATAACAGTGGGCCTGATTCATTAAGGATCCTAACTTAAGAAACTTCTTATTTCAGTCTCCTGGACAAAACCATGTTACAATTCAAGGGGTGCAAATTAGTATTCTGTTTTGCACATAAGTTAAATACTGACTGTTTTTTACTTGATAGCTTATTTGTGCATTGGAATTTAAAGTTGATATTTGTGTTAAGTTAAGATCCTTAATGATTCAGGCCCAGTGTCAGGCATGTCCCTATAATGAGGGTATAAGGGTGTCAGGCGTGTCCCTATAATAAGGGTATAAGGGTGTCAGGCATGTCCTTATAATAAGGGTATAAGGGTGTAAGCTTAGCTTGTGAAAATAGCGCCCTCTGCTGGTGGGTGATTTGTGGCCACATTTGCACATTCTGCTTGTATTAGTATTGATAGACGAGTCTTACACTGTTTATGTGGATTGACCCCAAGTTATTCTGGATATATTAGTTGCTCGGGTGTTAATTACCATTAGAACATTACAGAGTAAAAAATCAGGACAAACTAGGTCACGCCCTTTATCAGCCTCAACAAAACCCAGATTCACACATGGAAACATCCAATGAGATCACACCCTGTTTGATTCAGGCCACACCTCCTTTCACCTCAGAAATCAGGATGGCCCCATGAAAATGGTTTTCGGTCTGCAGTCCGCTGTTTTGCAGCCCATCCAGCCAGCGCTGAGTGGATCATAGATTTATATTAGCAAATTTGGTGAATTAAAGTTGTTCAGTTAGAGGTTTATTAGTCCCATTGTTTCTCTATTTACACATAGATGATCAGTGCACTGTCACTGTGTGTGGTATTGGGGTGCACAGGTGAGTAATACCCCTCCTTACTTGGGTTCCCTTCTCCTTGTAGGTATAAGTGACCAGAGGGTCTTGCACAAGTTGGTTTTAAAGAAATTTATTTAAAGTGAGTTGGGACATAGAGGTTGTAATTTGTTAGTGCAGTGGAAACAGATGTCTAAGTCGGGCGTCAGACTGTCTCTATCACAAAATAAACTCTCATTTAAACAACTTCCAATCTGCAGCACAGTTCTGAAATGGGCAATACGAATATGGTCGAAAAATACATTTCTAGACATTCCTCCGGCATAAGACCAGTGGTGGAAGTGGGGGGTATATGGGGTATGTCATACCACCACTTCTCCTACTACTACATTGTAACACTATCACATTCCAGTCACCTATATTTTATTTATATACCTACAGTGGTAGAAGTGGGGGGTATACGGGGGGTATGTCATACAGTCACCTCTCCTACTACTTCATTGTACCACTATCATATTCCAATTACTTACATTTTCCAAACCACCCCCTTCAAAATGTCGACTTCCACTGCTGAATAAGACAGTTCCCATCTGTTCAGCCCTGCACTACTGAAGTAGTTACAGTCCCTCAATGGACAATACAATTACAATAATAGCAAAGTTCCAGTTATAGATTAAGCAAGTCAATTACACAGCATCAAGGTGCAATTATGCATACTCTCATTTATTTCAACACAAGTCTTAAGTTACTTGTTTCAGGAAACAATATAAGTATGTTGGTATACACATACCTGTCATCCTGGGTTTAGTGGCTCCATGCATCCACTTGCTGGTCACATGTCAGTCTCTCCCTTCTGCATGCACACTTTTACTTCATTAATCAACTATTGCTCAATCTCACATTGACATTTAAAACACTTCCCCCATTCAGGGTCAGCTTCTATTCAATGCAATTGTAAACATCTCCCTCGTTCAGTGCAGCGCTGAGACACGCTGTGTTCTATTATGCTGTTCACCCCTCTTCTGCGGGGATAATAACACTTGATCTCTGTGTTATCTCTTCCCCTTGTGGGATTCACACTCACTTGGAGTTGTGCAGGCTCTGACACCCTTTCTGTCCATTGTACGCTCAACCTTGCTCACTTGCTTTGTGTCTCTGACACTCTCTTTACTGTACCCTTCACTCACCCCTAGGGCTGTAATACTCTTTTCTAGTGTCCTCTCTGCCCCTCCTGGGTCACTATAACTGGTTTGCTCGCTGCTTCTGGCAGCTTTCCCCTGCTGTAGGGTCTCTTTTTCCTTTTCCCTCTGTACTGTATGACAGGTCTGTGCAGGGGTCTCCTTGTCTCTGATCCCCCTCTTTGGATGTAGCTATGTTGCTTTGGCAAGGACTCCCCTTCTTTATTGGGGACCCCCTTCTTTATAGGGGTTTTGTGTTCTGGGGACTCTTCTGCCCATTCCAGGCCTATTCAGACTTTGTGCCATGCATCAGTCGATGCAAAACTGCTGCTGGATAACACCGGGGGATCCTGAGACCTCCTCCCCTGTGTTCTTGGTCCCAAGCAGCAACATTGTTTCCCCTGGACGTGGGAAAGCACAGTCTATATAGACTCTGGCCCCATGTGACCCCTAAGCAGCTGTGCGGGGCACTTATGATGCTTGACTCCACCCACTTAGTGACATGCCCACATCACTCCTTGGCCATTCCACCTGCATTTGAGGCTCATGCCTTGGCACCATGTTCACCCTACCAGTGACCATGGTCTAAACACCATGAATGGGGCATTACATTAATATTTGTAATACGTAATAAAATCACAGCATGAATGCCTTACAATTCATACAACCATATTGTAAGTTAGCTGCCTGTGTTACCTAACAATGTGCTCCTTCTTCCATCACCGTAGGTACCAGGTGGGGGGTGTAGCCAAGGGAATTATCTGGGACCCCCAGGGATGACAGATATACCACTCTCACAAACATACTGTCATGGTCTTCTGTTTTTCTTGATCCGATTTGGGAACCTTTCGTTCTTGCTGAAGGAGGAGTGTAGCAAAACCTGGAGCCATTGATTAAACCTCTGCTCATCTGGAATGCACCGAGCAGCACTAGCAGGAAGGGAGTCTAGGAACAAAGTCTTCACCTGAGTACGGAATTGGACTCCGCCAAAGAAACACTCTGGAACTGTTCGTGGGAACTCAACCCCGGCACCTGTAACCAAGCACACGGACCTGGAACCCGCTACTAAGATCTCAGAATGTGCAACACACAGAAACTCAGAACAGAATGAGCTGGAACTGGAGAGAGGAACTCAGAACTGTGACAGGATGTTTTGCAGAAAGATGGTCGCATGAAATGCAGAGTGATCAGGAACAGTGCAGGAAACAACTGGAACCTCAGGAGAGAAGTGTGTTGTTCTGTCAGTGAGCAGATCTCAGCAGTAGGTTTAAATAGGATGTTCCTAATAGCTATTGGTTGCACAGATCATGTGGTAACAGCTGCTGAATCTGGTTGGTCTGGAATGATCACTTGACTAAATCCAAGATGGCCGCACCCATGCTGCAGAACAAACAGTATGTGTTTGTTTACAAATGAAGAAGTGGTGGTCAGGAACGCGGCAGGAGACCAGGAGGGACCCGGATAGCCGTGATATGACAGCGGCTGACATGGTAAGTGCGACTAAGACCCTGATGTGTGACACATACTTCCCAACTGTCCAGATTATGGACCTAGAGAGGGGTGGGGTTTACATGATAGTGGGTGGAGCTTTAAAAACATGCACATTTGGGGGCAGATTGGGGGAGTGGCTTATTCTATCCAAATATAGCAGTTATAAATGCTGAGAGATATGCACAAAGATCTCTCAGTAATAAGGATGGGGTCAGAAAGACTAATGTCTGTTACAGTAGGTACAAAAAGCCTCGACTTGACCTCACTATTACAGCCCCTGTTTTGGTCAGGGTGAAACTGGTTGTAATTAACAGAGGGGGCAATAAATCTCAGGTATGACAGAGATGAGCACCCCGTACACTGGGACTCGCACTGCCTAATGGACCTTTATAACTATTACACCAAGGATAAAGTTAGATTCTTGGCACAATTATACCTGCTCCAATTTCCCCCTAGAGCTGTCATCCACAAAAAGAAAAAAGATATTTATGTTACCGTAAAAGCTTTACATTTCCTTTGTAAATTGAGTGGATTTAATTTCCTTATCGTCTTGTGCTGGATCCGGCTTTGCAGAAGATTCCCAGAGAAATACGACATGTTTCAGTTTTGCAAACTGGGGGCACGATTTAGGGTAACTGTTTACTACGTATGATAAATATGTATCCCACAAACGCTGTCGCAGAGACCGGGGTCACAATGTATTTTGTACAGACCAGGAAACTCTCAGGAGAGAGAATTAATTGTTACCATATACATATTTACCGTATAAATCACAAGAGACGATACTAATGCAGCTCAGGCCAGGGGTGGAAAACGCAATATTCAATCTACAAATTCACTGGATAACACAAAGTAGAGATCATAAGGAAGACTAAGAGACAAATGAAAGAGATTTACCCTGTCCTGATATGTGCCAGGTTAGCAATCAGCATCATCATCATCATTTATTTTTATAGCGCCACTGATTTCGCAGCGCTGTACAGAGAACTCATTCACATCAGTCCCTGCCCCATTGCATTACAGTCTAAATTCCCCAACACACACACACACAGACAGAGCGAGAGACAGACTAAAGTCAATTTTGATAGCAGCCAATTAACCTACCAGTATGTTTTTTTTGGAGTGTGGGAGGACACCGGAGCACCCGGAGGAAACCCAGGGAGAACATACAAACTCCACACAGATAATGCCATGGCCAGGAATTGAACTCATGACCCCCGCGCTGTAAGGTAGAAGTGCTAACCACTGAGCCACCGTGCTGCCCACAATCACTTTCATCATGACTGATTTTATATAGAAACAGAACTTATATTCCTGCATTCAAGTAGTGATTATCATGGTTGGGGGCAGACCCATGGACCATGTTACCGGTGGTGAAGTGGGTTTTGGGGTACAAACCCAAGTACAAGGTTCACAAATAAGAAGAAAGCAAATCATTAAATGTAATAATCTTACACAACAATGAATGGCCAGTTATTTAGTCCCCCCACTAGCAATGACTTATTGTCAATAATAAAGCATTTTTCCTGGCCCCATACCTCAGCTAACACCACCCTCCTGTGACAGCTGCTGTACTTGTACCGCGCACTGTTACATAGGTGTGTTAAGCATAGGGGGGCCAGCTGGCTTTGATAATAGGAAAAATTGCCCAAAAAGATCTAGGGACTTTCTTGTATTGATAAATAGTCCCCTATATTTGCAACATTTTGTAGCGACGTGTGAAATGTATCGCAGAACGGTTTTGAAGATTTTTCTCTTCTCAACTGAAAAGATCTGCAGAGAATGCTGCAGTTTCTGCCACTCTAATTCCACATTAATAAATGAACTAGGTCTGTACATTTCTGTACAGAAGGACGCTGTCCCCGGTAGCGTGACCATACAGAACAGGGGATTTAAGTGATGGTGGGGGAATAGGTAGACTCGGAGTTAATAAATCAGGCCGGGGAAGTCAGGATGAACAAGTGTTCTTTACTTTACTGTCAGATTTGGCCTTATTGCCGCATTACGTTTCAGTTTATGTCGTTGTATTCCGTTACTGTTTATAGTGTGTATTGCGTTACATTGCCCCCTAGATAATATTCTCATTCACATAGTTTCCCTGTGATTCATTAGCGGTGTTGTGTAACGGATTATATGCCCAATAATGTAACGTATGTTAGCAATGTCCATCCACTCAATGGGACATAACTCTGCTAAGTGATATAACAGAACATCTCTTTAATTAGAGCATAGAACAGCCTGCTGCTTGGTAGATGCATTGGGACTATAAGTCCCAGCAAGGCACATGGTTTACCTTAAGGTGATTTTAGTATAATATATTGCTCTTGCAGACTTTCTGCTGTGCTCTTCAGCCTTGTATAATCCGACAGTTGTTTATTTGTTGCCCTTGGATACAACTCTGCTCTGGATCATATCCAGATGCCAACTTTTGGTCATATCCAAGGGGTACATAAATAAACAATTCCGCCTAATAATGTAAAGCAGTGATGGGCATCTAGATATCCTCAAAGGGCCGCACGTTACCATCGATAATAAAAAGCAGCCCCAAAACAATCTTTGCACCCCCACATCACTTATCCCAAACTGACCCCACATACCTCTCTTACCCCCTCGGCATGCCCCGGCATGCCCTCAGATCCTGCATGTGCTCCAAAAACACCCCTACATACCCCCCACATGCCACACTGACCTCCCTACCTGCCTGTTTTCCCTGGGCGTACCAGTGCCTGAACTAATCTATTATACACTGTGTTGGGGTACACCTGTATCTCGCGTGAGTGTGCTAATGTATTGCAATACACAAATTTTGTTTTACTCTCTCATCACAGGATCGGACGGACGAGCAAAAGCAGGCGTTGAGTTATACATATTATATTATCATCTAGAAGCCTATATCTGGCAACCATAGGGTTCTGTTTTACAACCAGATACCACTGATTGATTATACATTCTCTTCTGTCTTCTTACGGAGGCGTTTAGAGCAATTCTTGCCTCTAGTGTTACTATCGCTGAATTAGTACAATACAGGAATTGTTTGTATATGTTTTTTCTAACTTGGAAAGATCTGTTTTTATTGCATAAGTATTTTTATCTGTATGAGATAGTTGGTTTTTTTAATTGACTTTTTCATATGGATTAATGATTTTATATACGAGCTGAATCAGTTTAAGTCAACTTATATATTTTTTTGTAGATTTGTATTTTCATGGTTTTTAAATACTAATAGAGGAAAAATAGCCCCAGATCACATCCTTGAGGACAATTTTTAAAACAAAGTTTATATCCTTGACCCCATATCATATATTGGTTTGAGGTTCTATTGGGAAGAACAGTTACTCACAGATTGGAATAATAGAGACATTGATCATATGTCAATTTTAGAAGATTCAGATAAAATGTTGCCAAAGGAATATAACGCGAATATAATATATATAATATATAATAAGAATATATTATACATTAATTGAAGATAAAACAATAAGAATTATTGAAACAGACAACACTACACGAGCTGGAATCACTGTGATTGTGACATCGTGAACATAATCCCCGTATATATGACAAGGATTTATAGGTCCGATCCACACACTAGTTTGGACAATTACAGCAGGGGGTGGGGCTAAGATGACACAATATTTGCGTCATTAAGACCCGCCATTTATCTATGGCGAGGACGAGAACCGGGAGGTTGCCCTGCTCCCCTGGCATCCCAGGAGTCTCCCAGACATTCCGGGAGAGTAGGCAACTATGCGTTAAAGAAAAGCAGCTAATGAATCTCTAGAGACTGAAGTGTCTTTTACAATTCTGTCTCCATGACTGAAGTCATGTTGTCTTACCTGTCGGTCTTTGATTAAACCTTGGTCTCCATGAAAATGGCCACCTCCATAGGCATCAATACATGGACATAGGACACAATTTCGGAACTGTGTCATCATGCCACAGATGGTGAAGCCAACCACGTCTTATACTGGCTCAGCATCAGGGAGAATGCCAGACTCTTCAGGGAGTGAGGGAGATCACCACTATTTCAGGGAGTCTCCCTGACATTCAGGGAGAGTTGGCAAGTATGGTTTTGATCTGTCTTTAAAAAAAAATAATTTGCTAAAATCACATAATTTGGCTCTTTCCCCCCCCCCCCCCTACATTATTATTACCCTCAATAACATTAATTTCCAGTCATTTCCAGTCAATTTTTGTAAAGTGACAAGAATACTGCTACCCCTCCTGTTTCTGTGTGAGCAATAGCGCTGGATCTCCTGGGGAGGACGATACTTATAAAATCCAAAAGTCGCGAGATCCGATGATGCAACAATAACGTTTCGCCTCGTTTTCAGTTCCGAGGGCGTGTACAAGTGCCAAGCCGGCTCGGTTCGGTACTATGCTAAGTTCTGGTGAGCTCGGTTTTTGGAAAACCGAGCCCGAGCATCTCTACTGTTGATATTCATTCAATGAAATATATGAATTTTTCCGTGTTTCTCTGATGAGTATATATCTTACTTTCTTCTGTTATTAATTTTTGACTACATCACTTTCAGTGATTCGTTATTTATCAATGTATTAAGATATGGTTTCTGTTGCTGAAATATATCACAGAGTATGAATATCATATAATTATGTTTAGTATAAGTGCAGTTTCTCCTATTATATATATGAAGTAATCTAGCAGCCTGACCATCAGGTGCACGTGATGCAGAATACTGGCTCCTCCCTCCTCCTTCTCTGGTTGGTTGTGCAGAGGTCATGTGATGTCTGTCAGGTCAGAGAGGGGGGTTTAGAGCTGGGGGCCACAGGGAAAGGTTCCATAGGGGCCCGGTTGGCCCACAGGACGTCTGTTGCTCATCACATATATTGAGTCGTGGCCGGAAGCCATGTGCAGGTAAATGTATGAAGGTGGAAAATCAATTAAAGTTCATCCCTGTGTAAAACCCTGGGAAGGGGGGAGAGATTTGGGTGGAGGTCACCTGACAAATGTGGGAGGTGACAAATTGTGTCAGTAAGCCACGCCCCTCCTGGGATTCAGGAGGGCGTCTGCTCTACTGGGAGGACACCCCGAAATTCAGGAGCGACCCGGATAATCCGCAAACGTTCATTACCTCCTATAGTAAGATTTGCTTTAATGCCACAAAAATGAATTTTCACAGGATTTAAGGCTATGAAAGGTTTGATAATTAGGCCTCACAGACTCACCCTGTCACCACTGCGCTTTATTTCATGATTCAATTCACTTCTCTAGCAGTTATGAATAAATTTGGCCAAAAAGATTTTTTTATTTCTGCACAAATAAAATGCTCACGATATTAAATGTAGGTATTACACTCACGTCAAATATAAAAATCTTAACTATTAAATATACATTGCGCTGGTTGATTGAAACAAGTCCCAAGAGATAAAGTCAGGAGACACTAATGTCTTATGTTAGTAGCGTCTTGTTACTGTGAGAACCCTCATTATGTCCAAAGGCTAGCAATTCAATCAACACAACAGGATACAGCTGTAAACTCCTAGCACATTATCCCGCCTGCATTATTAATCACTGCTCTCATATCTATATTCCAGCATTAATCCTCCATTTGTCTGTATGTTAATCCAGCTTGGAGTCAAGAGCAATTGACAGGTAAAATGTCCAGTTGTTTGTGTTTATTTACTTAAATAACATATTTGGCTGCCGTTCAACTTGATTAAAGTGAGTTGCGGACAGTGAACAGCACTGTTTAAATAACTCATAACTATTTCTTGAGCACCTACTTAGAGCCGTGTAATACAATTTGGCACGCAGCGCTGTTGGCCATTTTCATAATGTATTTTTTATACTGACGGCTTAGGTCATATGTATGTCAGCTAAAGCTTTAAACGAAGTGACGGATCTCATCCTACATCGCATAAGCAGTTGCAGTTCCGTGTGAAACCTCTGCAGGATACCGGCAGCAGAGGGCCAGATAGAAAATGCCAGGATGTTCATTGCCAATAGAAATTAGCCACATTTTTAAAATTGCATTTTATTTTTTTTTTGCACGTTGCGCCAGTAGAATTTGGAATTAAGCGCTCTTGGTCCTACGCCATCCACAGCACAAAGCAGAGTGGATTGATTGTTGTCATCCCAGCTCTGTTCACAGACTGAAAATTGTGCCATATGCAAGTGTACAATACACACTGGCAATGAGTGTAAGGGTGTAGTGAGTGTGGAACTTGAAGATTCTATTGCCAGAGCTTTGCACCACTGCATACGGAATGATCCACCGCAAAATTCTATTCACGTTAAGTTTGTCCGCACTGTGTCCAAGATGCACACACAGAAGCGGCATAGAACTAGCCAATGTATGTTGTATTTGGGGCTTAATTTGCAGAACTTTCCACGAAACCTGCGGGTTCCCGATCATGAATCTTTCATTTATACATTAATGCAGCAGAATATATCTGATCCATTACAAATCTTATGGAAAACAGGCTGTTAGGACAATTGGCTAAGTGAAAATTGCTCATCTTCTACCAAATCCATACATCCAAACGTATATCTCATTAAACAAAGCCACATTTTTATAAAATTATTGTCCTGACATCATTTCGCTTCCAGTAACCTAGACTGGTAATTAAAAATCTTATCAGGAATTTCTCAATTGATTTGCAAATCTCCCCTTACTCCTGCATCACCATTTATCTCCTCTGTAGCTAAATGAACCTTCTGCTAAAATATTACAGGTTCGGTACCTCCAGCAGAAAATAGTTTTATATATATTAAATTCCCAGCGAGGTGACTGGAGAGGAAGCGGAATGTGGCTTAAAGTCCTTCAGTATTGATCTAGGAAGCGCGGTGAGGTCAGGAGCAGCTTGTCAGGAAGGCTCTGCGCTCGTAATCATAAGGTAGGGGGGGGGGGAAGAGGCACGAAAAACGGCATGAAAGACATAAAATACACTTTTATGTTCGCCTAAGTGAATTTAGTAATTCCTCACTCCCCTCGGGAAACATTTTCTGGTTCTTCGCGGACGTTTCCTGGCGTGAGGTGACCAGATGTGTCCACACTATTTATAATAAGACTCCATTTACTTATGACACTAAAGCTACAGTTGAGCTGCATGGATCTGATATGTGCGGGCCCTGATGCGTGTGGCCCCTGGTGCTTCGAGGGGCTGATCAGAATTGGTCACAGGCAAGTGCAGTACAGTAAGGATTGGTCATAGACAAGTGCAGTACAGTAAGGATTGGTCATAGACAAGTGCAGTACAGTAAGGATTGGTCACAGGCAAGTGCAGTACAGTAAGGATTGGTCACAGACAAGTGCAGTACAGTAAGGATTGGTCACAGGCTAGTGCAGTACAGTAAGGATGTGGCATATGCACACCCTTTCAGATGCCTCTTATTACGGGTTACCCGTATCTTTAAAATACGTTCCCCACCCAGAGTAACTTCTCTGCCTACACAACACAAGTGTGCTTTCTGTGTTGACGATGATAAATGATGCACATTTGCCCCGACCAGTTATTTCGATGAATGATTGTTCTGGGACTGACAACAAGACCAGGTCTGCACACAGGAGACATTAGCGATCAGGAGCTCCTGATATTCTATGTGTGAGCTCACAGAAGGATCCAGTGTTACCCGCAGCAGCAATTATATAATTACACTAACATGTGGCGACTTCCATAATGAGCAGAGATTGGCGCCTCAGACCTGACCGCCGTAACACTCTGTACTCTTATTTATGTGCACAAGTGCTTTTATTTGTTTGCCAAGCGCGTTTCAAGGTTCACACCCACTTCCCGGACCCTGGATCCAGCCGGAAATACACATGGTGGAGAGAATGGAAATTCACTTCAAAGTCCAAACTACTAATTATTTATTTATTAATCTATTTATTCATCTAAACATTTTCATTTTTTCCTAATATAAGACGCTTAATCTTCAATTATGTCCTGAGAGTGAGGCGACATCGAGTCTTTATTACTGGGTCATGTTTGTGTGTTTGAAGGTTTTTATTGTGTTGTAGAAGTTCAACTGGAAGATAGAAGCTGTGTCCCATTCAAATTATAGGATGAGACCCGACCTTCGCCCCCTCAAAGTCCTTTGGCGGGTAGAGAAAGGCTGGGTGCCCTCCGGCAAAGAAGGAACATCCCTAAATGCACCATCTCCAGTAATATCCTCCAGCAAAACCACATCTGGTAGGTACATGTGGTAGGTACATGTGGTAGGTTCATCATCATCATCATCACCATCATCATCATCATCATCATCATCATCACCACCATCATCATCATCACCACCATCATCATCATCATCACCACCATCATCATCATCATCACCATCATCATCATCATCACCATCATCACCACCATCATCACCATCACCATCATCATCATCCCCATCATCATCATCATCACCATCATCATCACCACCATCATCATCATCATTATGATCATCATCATCATCATCATCATCATCATCATCATCACCACCATCATCATCATCATCACCATCATCATCATCATCACCATCATCATCATCATCACCATCATCACCACCATCATCATCATCACCATCATCATCATCCCCATCATCATCATCATCACCATCATCATCACCACCACCATCATCATCATTATGATCATCATCACCATCATCATCATCATCATCATCATCACCACCATCATCATCATCATCATCACCATCATCATCATCATCACCATCATCATCATCATCATCACCACCATCATCATCATCATCATCACCATCATCATTGTCAGTTATTTATATAGCGCCACTAATTCCGCATCGCTGTATCCGCCTCATCCAGCTGTTAGGTGCAGTATTGACACGTTCCTCCAGCGGATTTTAGCCTGTTCATGTGGATTTCCACTATTATTTTTGTTCCACTGGACATTTCTCACACTAACTGCTGACTAGCGCTGTGGACGTTGTAGAGAGAGGGAAGGAGAGAGAGCATATGTGCAAGAGATGGAGATATAAAGGGGCTTATTCATCTATAGTCCCCGTTCTTTGGTGACAAATCTGTTTTCTTCTATCAAGGTGATAATAATCCCTTCTCACCGCAATTTTACCTGAAAAAATATCGCAGAGCGACACTTCGCTATCCCGGTGATACCGGGAAGGAGCGTAAAGGGTGAACCTACCACTTTGTCAGTGTGTGAAGTTCTGCTCCAGTAATCACACACTCCACGCACAAATTTTCCACCTGTAATAACCATATTTCCCATGCACAGTGCACTGTACAGAAACAGACAGAATATCCCCTCCCCAAATCCTGACAGCCCCCGGCACCAGCTCAGGATAGTCTAAAAGAGAGCCCCCCCATCTCTGGGACCCTTCCCGACCCCCTGAACTGTAGGGGCCGGGGTAATTGATATTGTTGCAACTTTGTTACCACAGTGGTCCAAGTATAATGAACGAGTTTCCCCAATTATGCCAAAGAGCTAAAAAATAAAAATATCTTTAGAAATAAACGTTAATTATATAAAATACCTCCCAAAACCCTTGTTTACAATTTTTTTTAGATATGCAATTGTCTATGTTTTGCTGACATAGACCAAATGGTAAAACAAAAACCAGTTCCGTGAACTGGTTTTGGTTTTGGATCTGGATTAGCTTTGTGTTTTGGTTTTGGCAAAACCGTCCTCGTGTGTTTTGGTTTTGGACTTTTTAGAAAAAATCCTAAAATATGCTAAAATCACATAATAATTCTTTTTTTGTTCCTACATTATTATTAACCTCAATAACACTAATTTCAAGTCTTTTGCAGTCAATTTAGACCACCTCACAGGTCACAATATTATTTTCATACACTTTCAAACAAAGACTGCAGCGACCTGGCTGGATGGTAAGCGACAGAGCAATGACACAAACACACGGCAGTTCCTAGCACATCTAGGACACATTGGCACACAGCAGTGGCAGAAAAGAAATATGATGGTCCTCCCTTCCACCCACCCCCTCGCTATGTTGGATCTTAAAAAGGATTCCAAAACTCGCGAGATCCAAGATCCGACGACGTAACAATCATCATCAACAGTTATTTATATAGCGCCAGCAAATTCCGTAGCGCTTTAACAATGACGTTTAACAATGACGTTTTGGCTAATTTTCAAATCTGAGGGCATGTGACAGTCTGCTCGGTACTCGGATCTGCTAAGTTCGGGTATGTTCGGTTCTCGGGAAACTGAGCCTGAGCATCTCTACTCTTAATGTGCAATGTACATAGAGCAGCTTGTGGCACACATACATGTAGTTTTCCAAACAAAGACGATGCCGTTTCAGTCATCACTATTAGTCGGCACTTACACCTGCCCTGTAGTAGGTGCAAGTGATACGTCTGAAAACAAGCGAACGTACGAGAAACCCAGGACATGAATCGGCCGCATCTCCCTACGCACGCCCTTGGCACACCCTTACTGTACAATGCAAGGTCTATACTCCCCTGCCCACCCCTGTCCCACCTCTTTTTCCTCCCTTGTAGTGGTAGGTAGTAGTTAGTGTCATATGCGTTCAGACATGTATTGCGCTCATTAGCGTAACATCCATTTCTGAACACGCACAGAACTATTCCACACAAGACACGGCTCACACACGGACTAACGTCCAGGACGACGGGCACCATAACTGTCACATTAGTGGTTACAGGTATAATGTTGTCCTCTGTGTAGATCATCTTCTAAGAATTTCATATTTTACACCCTGAAACATCCAGTTTAAAAAAATAACAATACATTTAAGCTACAATACACCCTCTAATTGCCCCCGTCAGTCATTGGTTACCAGCAAGTCACCTGATCACTCCTAAAAACTACCACTTTATAATTAGGTACAAACACAAAAACTTCACATTTGGAACAAAAAATAGTAACGTGTTTTCCGGCATCGATTTGGGAGCTGTAAAATGTGGGGAAAGTATCCAAAGTATCTCATCATAATATGGCGCAAATGTAACTTTATTTCATCCTCTGAAACTGAGGCCGGACATTAATGTGTGTAATGGTCTGATGGTATCCACTGTGGTTCTGCTGTACTGTGTATTATACACTTATATCCATCACTTACAGATAATCGTGGCCCTGGATTTTGGTCATTAACAGGTCATTGTTGTATTAGGACCTGTACTTTGCAATGATGTCACTAAGATATTATTGCAATATTGAGACCCCCTTAATGCCAGACAATACACCATCGGAGACCCCTCATAAAGTCATTATTGCTGCTGGTGGTCCCTCCCAGCCATTACTGTAAAACACCGGTGGGATAGCAGGGGTTAAAGAGGTTCCGCAGCAGTGGGAATTTCATCATAAACTCTATGAATCCAGTAAAACTGCTCACATGCAGAAATGTATTGATCCTGACCTAGACGCCATGTATGTAATGCTCCCGGGATTCTATCCACATTTGGAAATTAATTAGATAATTGATTTTGATTACACTTGAAGCTGGAAGCGGAGTGTTGTTGGGAGGTCACAACCCGCGGGTCTGATCCCAGGGGGGACTGGATCGCTTTGTGGTCCGCCGCTAAGACCACTCCTCAATTGATCTGCAAATTTGGAGATGACCTCCGAGGCGCGACTGAAAAGACAAATTAAAAGCTCTCGTTAATCCAGTGGAAGAAAGTTGTCAACTTTCTAAGATATTCTTTAAATCTCTCTGGGAAGTTGTGTGGATGAAGGAGATGCGGCTTTCAGTAACGCAGACCAGTTACATTGTTTCTAGAGGCGAGCGAAGTTGCGACAAAATTTCCACGCAAATCGTGTTTTGCGGTAGAACAGACCGAGTGCGACGTTCTGGTGAAAAAACATTTCACAAATTGTTCGTATCATTCTTCATTTGGCTGCAAAATTTTACAGATTTTACTGACTAAATATGTATATATCTATCTCAAACACTGGCACGGCCTCAGTATTGGGGAATAACCGCAGTCGTAAACAACAAAATCTTCCTTCCTAGGGGCATATTCAATTAGGAGTCCGGTCCGCGAGAACACGCCGGAACGGGCCGCAAAGTCAATCCACGGTACTGCAATAAGGTGAATTTTTGTGAGCACCCCATAGGGTTGCGTAGGAAAATCTGCGTTATTACGGTACCGTATTACCGTCAATACTGCGCAGGTTCTGCGGTAGTGACGTTACCGTGGACCTGAAACCTAATTGAATATGCCCCTTAGGTTGTTGTTCAAAGTGTTAATAGTGACTTATTTCCACCAAATGAGTTTGATAATTACAAAAGGTTTTTTATTTATCAGTTTTTTTATATTTAGTGTATCACAAATTCTATGTAAACAACCAACTTAGATACAGAGAACTTTAGGGAGACCGTGAATTATTCCTCAATTAGTATTATACTTCATACAGCGCTGACAAGTTACGCAGCGCTCTACATGGATCGGATCTTGACACTAGCAACTGACATACCATAACATGTAACAGAAGATAAAGATGGCCCTGACCTAATGAGCTTACAATCTAATTCATTTATGCCGAAAAATAAACATTGCAATAAAATCTACTGTATTTTAAAAAACCAATAAGTGTACATAGAATATCTGTGGTCTCTGATGTGTCTCCTGGGTGAGGTGACGTGTGCGAGGGGGAGACGCAGGGGCCAATATATCACTCACTTCTGTCTGGAATAAGTATAATGTGTTTCCTCTCCTTTGGGGCCTCTCTGTCCCCCTTGTGGCCCCAGCATCTCGCTGCCCCCAGAACCATGAATTTATAGTAATAACCAAAGGGTATTACGTAACCACTGGAGGTCCGGACTTATAATAAGAATGTACCACCTAACAAAGGAATCAAATTAGCTTCCAGTATAATATTTCATAGATATATCTGCTGATTATTGTAACATAAGTCACAACTCTCATCCGTGTGTAATAATAAGTTGTTAAAATGTTCATAGTGATAAGCTGGTTCCAGAACTTTAAAATAAATTGACACGTGGAGAACCGAGAAAGTAAAACTAGGAAGTAACGAGTTCTTACCTCTCACGGCTCTAATCACCGGCCACAACGACAAAAAACATCTTCCACAGTTGTTTCCTCCTAAAATATTTCTGGAAGGACGAGTGTCAGAGGGGCTGTGGGCTCATGCTATGAAGCTAAAAATATGTGACTTTTTTGTTCCTTGCTTATTGGCTCCTTCATGTACCATGTACTGTGATTGGCTAGATTCTCCAGGAGAAATCTGGATCAACTCATTAAGGGGCACATTTATCAATATTCACATAAAGTGAAAAGTAGTTTTCAATCCTTATCGCAATGATAAGGATTGAACTACTTCTCACATTTATGTACAGCCCTGCACAGAAACAGCAGTTCCGAAAAACTGCTGTTTCAGTGATAAAAAAAATCATACTTACCCCCCTCTTCTGAAGCGCTGTCTCCGGGTCTTCTCTTCACTCTTCAATTGCGCATGTCCAGTTCCAAGAACTGGACATGCGCACACAGATCCCCTCTCTGTCTCTGCAACGATAGTGACAGGGAGGGATCGTGTGATCCCTCCACACATGCGCTGTACAGCTCTGCTCTTCGGAGCAGAGCTGACAGCATTAGATTTCTTCCATTCCGATGATGTACGCCAGCTTCAGCTTCATGACAAGTTCCCGAAAAAAATGTTTTTTCGGGACTTGTTAGATTGCGGCCAGGAGCAGTCACCATTCTGTTGAATGGTGACTGCTCCCAAAAACGAAGAGGAATGCAAAGCAGCAGATATCCATGATATCTGCTGCGATGCCCCCTTAATAAATTTGCGGAGGACACTGTGGGACCTTAATGACCCATTAAAAGCACTATCGTGCTTTATTAATTATGCCCCTAAGTGATTTGCGGAGTGAGAATTGTTGACATTCAGCCACATAGATTCGCCCGTCCCTTGTGTCTTGGAATCACTGTGTGTAGGGCCTCTGTGTTCCTACAAGAGTCCTGCACAGCAGTCAGTCTCACCTGGTGATATCTCTTTCTTTATTCAATCAGTTAGACAAGATGTAATCTCCGCTATCAGCCAGCTATTGATAGTGCACCCTACTCTACCCTGAAAAGTTTGTCAGATAAATCATTGTACCAGCCTTTAATGCATTATATAATGCACAAGTGATATTAATATATGTATAAACTCTTGTAAATAACATATGTTTGAGTTTTAATGTCATCACTAATAATTGGAGAGTTCTGACGTCATCACTTCAGTGTTGATTAGCACATCTTGTGCACTATGGAAAATACACCCCTACTGTAATATATTCCGGATATTAGAAGTCACCCCGGACTTATATGACTTGCTTACAAACATTTTGATTACAGATACAAAACATTCCCAGAGTGCCGGAACACAATACGATAAATCTTCTGTGTTGAAAACTGTATATATGCGTTTGTTCCACCCCCACGCAAATCCCTCGCTCCCACTGGACCGTGGGAGCTCAAGCCTATGAACTGATGAGAATTTATGAAATGGGGCCCAGAGGAGAAGTGGGAAATTTGGCTGGGGTTACTGGTTCCTCCTGGACAGACACTGCGAAAAAGAAGGACTCTACCAGCACCCAAGTTACAGAACTAAAGGAACCGCTGGTTTTGCACTGTGTGTGCCAGCCGCAAGCTGGGTGATGCCAGAGCTGGACTCCTGCGATGTCGGCAGTAAAGTATTTGGGATGCGAGACTTCATGGAGCGGAATCTGGTCTATGTACCAAAGTGCTTTTTCAAAGTGCAAAAAGATGGGGATTTTATTCACATCACCCGAAACTGGTTTACAGCCAGTGGTAGCATTTATATCAGCAGCGATAAACCCGAAAAGGGGTAAAATTTTGCTGGCAAAGACTTCTCCCTGCCTCTGTATGAGGAAGCCTATTTATTAAGTGTCAGGTCAGTACTTTTACTTTTTAAGAGATTAATATAATTGAAAAGAAGCGAGCCTGCAGGCTCTTTGGGTAATGACCGTATTTCTGTCCTTTTTTTTTTTTTTTTTTTAAATCTCTTTTTTATTGAAAATTTAAACAGCTTTTACAAACATCTGTTTTGCATTGAGCAATAAATTGAAGGTATTACAGAGAAATAAAAAGAAAAGGTGGGACAATAGTCCAGCATATAAAATACTATTTAGTATTCAGTATTCAGTAGTAAAACATATAAGGATGGGGGAAAGATAAAGAGGGCTAAAGAGTGGGGAGGGAAGGCAGAGCTGAGAGCAGGGGAGTGTAGGGGGGTTCACTTATTCTACTGAGAATATAATGGTGAATCCTTGAATTCAAGCCACTCAAACCATATAAAGTAATATTCCCTATATTTATCCCTTGATGAATAAAGTATATCGTCCATTCTCCTATAGGATTCTAACCGGGCAAACTACTCTTTAATGGTAAGGATACTCGAATGACCGTATTTCTATATGTGGTTGATAATTTAATAGCACAGGGTGTACACAATGCCTTATTAGGGGCTTTTAGTAATTCCTAAACTCCCTATAAGCCGCGGCACGCTCCAGCCCTGGCCAGTTACCTCGGCTGGTTTATTAATGTTCCAGTAAAGACAATTCCTGACCTTGAGGACAGTCTTCTCTGCACTTTTATTTCACTTTCTCAAGGCTGACAATGTACACGGGACAAGCGGCTGCTTCCACCTCTTACCTCTGAAATTAATCATCCTTTTCTTAAAACACAGATGGGAAAGTTGCGAGTCAGCGGGAACAGCGCAGCCAACCCACACAAAACCGTCCTTAAAAAAAAAAATACATTGCGACTGTTAAGATTGTGAGTGAACAAGCCGAGGCCCCAGCGCTGGTCCCTCAGGAAGGGGGAATTAAGTCTCTTTCAAAGACCATAATGGGTTTTATGTAACAGCAGAACCGTATAGAAGATAACAGATATTGGGACAATGTATCTCTGCAGCCTCTTCCACTCAAGAGTTAAATTATTCTGAGCAAAAAATCATCAGGAAGGTGACAAATAAATGAGATGGTACAGACTGACCCATTGTTATAAGGGATCCACCTCTCACATATTACAGACAAGTAGGTCAATTATATTTGTAAAATGTTGCAGCAACTTACAGCTAGTAATAACAATCCTGTAAGGAACTGTCCAGCGAATTTGCTCAGATGCACCCTCCTGACACTTTTGGTTGGGGCCCCAGTTGAGCAGTGCTTACAGGAAGCTCGCCCCCCCCCCCCCCCCCCCCACAAAACCGCCAAGTCTCCAAACTGCATCCTGGGCTTGTACTCATTACACTCGTAAAGATTGGAGTCCCCCAAACACCTCCATGTTAATGGACAAGGTGTAATGCAAGACAGAATCCCAGATGTAGTAACAAGAGAGCGTGGAGCAGAGATGCAGTGTGGGTCAGACATACTTGCTTCATTTTGAAGAATCAATTCAGAGAGATTGTGCAAGTCACACGTGGGCGCTGTGTGTAGCATGGTGTGGCCCCAAATGGGGCATGTCCCGCTCCACCCAAGGGGCATATCTAGCTCAACTCATGGGCGTGTCCTGCTCCTCACAAGGGGAATGTCTAGCTCAACTCATGGGCATGTCCTGCTCCTCCCAGGGGGCATGTCTAGCTCAACTCATGGGTGTGTCCTGCTCCACCCAAGGGGCATGTCTAGCTCAACTCATGGACTTATCCTGCTCTTCCCAGGGGGCATGTCTAGCTCAACTAATGGGCGTGTTCTGCTCCTCCCATGGGGCATGTCAAGCTCAACTCATGGGCATGTCCTGCTCCACCCAAGGGGCATGTCTACCTCAACTCATGGTGTGTCCTGCTCCACCCAAGGGGCATGTCTACCTCAACTCATGGTGTGTCCTGCTCCACCCAAGGGGCATGTCTAGCTCAACTCATGGGTGTGTCCTGCTCCTCCCAGGGGAGTGTCCAGCACCACGGTGGAATATATATGTAACCCCAAGTTACTGTGTGCAGTCTGAGGTATGCATAGGTGTGGTCTGCTCTGCCCTAGGTAACTTGTGGGCGTAGGTGATCAAAGCCCCCAAACATGCGGGTGTTAGGACAATGTCTCTAGAGGGTGGACCCAGGTTGAGTTTTAGTTTGCCTATCATGCTCCATGTGCTGCGAGGTCCATGGTTCTGATAACGCAGTTGCATCATTTAGACCCCCCTACACTTCCTTTCTTGGAAATCATGGGAATCGTGGAGATCATCCACTATTTCAGGGGTCTCCCGGACATTCCAGTAAAGTTTTCAAACATGGGTTTAGATAAATAGGAATGGGCAGCGAGTCCCTGTAAGAGGGATGATAGAGGTACCTACTTATTTTTAGGACATACAATGTGCACAAAGCATTATGCAAAATAGGCTTCATCAGAAACATGCCAGGTCCTCTTTAAATGACCCCTACTAGCTATAGAACTAAAATTACTAGTATATAAATAATATAGAGTAATTTTCCCTCTCTCAGTATATAGCCAGAGCCAGCACTATTTACAGCGATTTGGTAATTCTTTTTTTTTTAATACTTATGCAGTGTGTAAATATATCTCCATATCTCTGCTGGTAACCCAGAGCAATAAAGTCATTTACGTCTCCAGATAAAATTATCCCAGGATTTTGCATCTCTGACCCCCTCCCGCACAATAATGCGCTGCAGTAAATTGGGGGCAGTGATGCCATAAGAGGCAACTGATCAAATAAAATGCAATCAAACTGTTGCATATTATTTCTAGGAGTCATTTCTCATCAGAGACCCAATTTACACAGTCTGTCTGCCGGGGAGGGGAAGAAACTGCGCGCTCAGCGCATCGCCCGCCGTGCGTCTCTATCAGTGTCCGGATTAATACGGCCGACGTCAGGCAAACATCACATCGTGTCTTGTTGTTTCACTCCATCCTCCGTGTATTACTGGTCTGGGAACTGGTCTTATCCTGGATCTAAATCAAACATTAGAGGAGGCAGGAAATGTCCTGATTCAAATCGAAACGCAAGTTGCATTTTAAAAAAGAGCACAGAACTTGAGCGTGGAAACATATTTGAATCTGCGTATAAGTACATGAGTTGCCGTATAAAGACAGACAGAACAGACTGCTGGATGCGCACGTGCCTATGTACCATATAACGTCACATCAGAACGCATGAAATAAAATGCATACTTTAGAATAAATGAACAACTCTTAACAATATAATCATCAATTAAAATATGGATTTAAAAAAAATAAAATTATATTTTTTCTAACACAGAAATAAAGAAGCTTTTAATGTGTACTGTACATACAAGGCTTTTTCATAGTCTCTCCTATGTACATACATGTTCAGTGCTAGCTAGTAGCACACACAAAGACTATGCCTTGTCAGTCATCAGCCTTACACCTGCCCTGCAGCAAGAGTCGTTTGCGTTCAGACATGAATTGCATGCAATTGTGTTAATTGGTGTAAGACCTGTTTGGGGCATGCGCAGAACTATTTCATGCAAGATACGAACATTAATCAGACCCCTTCGGGTATATTTAGTAAATTGCGGGTTTGAAAAAGTGGAGATGTTGCCTATAGCAACCAATAAGATTCTAGCTGTCGTTTTGTAGAATGCACAAAATAAATGACAGCTAGAATCTGATTGGTTGCTATAGGCAACATCTCCACTTTTCCAAACCCGCAGTTTAGTAAATCTAGCCCCTTGTCTTGATGAAGTGCAGAGTGAACAGGAGATATTTGTGAATTAAATATAGTTAACGATTTTACTGAAAAAAAAAAGTCCCGATCAGCAGCTGATTCATGTGTACATGCTAAACACATTTTACACGCTCCGTGCTTTTAATCTGTCATAACCGTCGGCTGAAAGGATGGTGACTCTGCACACTCTATAGAGATCTATGGACACTGCCGGTCCTGAGTGCATACACACTGCATAGAGATCTATGGACACTGCCGGTCCTGAGTGCATACACACTGCATAGAGATCTATGGACACTGCCGGTCCTGAGTGCATACACACTGCATAGAGATCTATGGACACTGCCGGTCCTGAGTACACACACACTGCATAGAGATCTATGGACACTGCCGGTCCTGAGTACATACACACTGCATAGAGATCTATGGACACTGCCGGTCCTGAGTGCATACACACTGCATAGAGATCTATGGACACTGCCGGTCCTGAGTGCATACACACTGCATAGAGATCTATGGACACTGCCGGTCCTGAGTACATACACACTGCATAGAGATCTATGGACACTGCCGGTCCTGAGTACATACACACTGCATAGAGATCTATGGACACTGCCGGTCCTGAGTGCATACACACTCCATAGAGATCTATGGACACTGCCGGTCCTGAGTGCATACACACTGCATAGAGATCTATGGACACTGCCGGTCCTGAGTGCATACACACTGCATAGAGATCTATGGACACTGCCGGTCCTGAGTGCATACACACTGCATAGAGATCTATGGACACTGCCGGTCCTGAGTGCATACACACTGCATAGAGATCTATGGACACTGCCGGTCCTGAGTGCAGACACACTGTATAGAGATCTATGGACACTGCCGGTCCTGAGTACATACACACTGTATAGAGATCTGTGGACACTGCCGGTCCTGAGTACGTACACACTGTATAGAGATCTATGGACACTGCCGGTCCTGAGTGCAGACACACTGTATAGAGATCTATGGACACTGCCGGTCCTGAGTACATACACACTGTATAGAGATCTGTGGACACTGCCGGTCCTGAGTGCATACACACTGTATAGAGATCTGTGGACACTGCCGGTCCTGAGTGCATACACACTGCATAGAGATCTATGGACACTGCCGGTCCTGAGTGCAGACACACTGTATAGAGATCTATGGACACTGCCGGTCCTGAGTACATACACACTGCATAGAGATCTATGGACACTGCCGGTCCTGAGTACATACACACTGCATAGAGATCTATGGACACTGCCGGTCCTGAGTGCAGACACACTGTATAGAGATCTATGGACACTGCCGGTCCTGAGTACATACACACTGTATAGAGATCTGTGGACACTGCCGGTCCTGAGTACGTACACACTGTATAGAGATCTATGGACACTGCCGGTCCTGAGTACATACACACTGCATAGAGATCTATGGACACTGCCGGTCCTGAGTACATACACACTGTATAGAGATCTGTGGACACTGCCGGTCCTGAGTACGTACACACTGTATAGAGATCTATGGGCACTGCCGGTCCTGAGTACATACACACTGCATAGAGATCTATGGACACTGCCGGTCCTGAGTACATACACACTGCATAGAGATCTATGGACACTGCCGGTCCTGAGTACATACACACTGCATAGAGATCTATGGACACTGCCGGTCCTGAGTGCATACACACTGCATAGAGATCTATGGACACTGCCGGTCCTGAGTACATACACACTGCATAGAGATCTATGGACACTGCCGGTCCTGAGTACATACACACTGCATAGAGATCTATGGACACTGCCGGTCCTGAGTGCATACACACTGCATAGAGATCTATGGGCACTGCCGGTCCTGAGTACATACACACTGCATAGAGATCTATGGACACTGCCGGTCCTGAGTGCATACACACTGCATAGAGATCTATGGACACTGCCGGTCCTGAGTGCATACACACTGCATAGAGATCTATGGGCACTGCCGGTCCTGAGTACATACACACTGCATAGAGATCTATGGACACTGCCGGTCCTGAGTGCATACACACTGCATAGAGATCTATGGACACTGCCGGTCCTGAGTACATACACACTGCATAGAGATCTATGGACACTGCCGGTCCTGAGTGCATACACACTGCATAGAGATCTATGGACACTGCCGGTCCTGAGTACATACACACTGCATAGAGATCTATGGACACTGCCGGTCCTGAGTACATACACACTGCATAGAGATCTATGGACACTGCCGGTCCTGAGTACATACACACTGCATAGAGATCTATGGACACTGCCGGTCCTGAGTGCATACACACTGCAGGATTGGAACAACATAGTTCCATCGTTAAAAAAGATTTTTAGTTCAGTTTAAAATCAAATCAAACGATACAGTGAGCTTTGGAATGATAGTCGGTCATAGTTGCAGTGTACACACTAATGCGATATCGGACAATTTATCCTGTGTTTGGCACGATAATCGGCTGAAAAACCTATAGTGTGTACCCAGCCTAAGGATTTATTATTTTACGATTAAATTGAAAAATAAACTTTGGTTCCTATTTATCAAAATGCAGCTATATGGATGAGCACTTAAGCAGAAAATGATCGTTGTGGCAGAAGCGCGATTCTGAACTGATCAGCGATACTGGCCCAGGATGGTCAGGAGCGCCAGACAGGTTTGATATTTCAGTTCCACTACTGTGGAGAAAAAAAGAAAAGAAAGGAAGAAAAGAGTTTAAAAAAAGATGCAATAGTAATAAAAATATGAAATAAAAAATATTCAACAAAAAAGCATTTTTTAATGATTTTCATCTGTCATCACCATATGGAAATTTTGAAGTATTCAGCCGGTACAAGGACGATGCGTCACCGTGCATAGACATCCATAGCAGCGTTATCACCGGTAATAACCGCTTTCATGAATAAGGCGAAACTTAATACATCACTACCGGCCATAAAACACCCGTCCTAGCTGGCAGTAGCTTCTCTCCCCTTCATAAATCTGACCAAGTGTTGATTCTGTTTCGGATCCCTTGGGGGCTACACGTACCACAGGTCTGGAAAACTGGGTGACTGCTCCTCGAAATCATATAATTCACAGCCCATCACATTTTTTCCAAAATTTCTCTTTATTAAAGTTTGTCCTATTGACTAAACATTTTGAGAGAGTGGCCCCGTACAATTTACTGGGCCCCATAAACCGTTTAATGATCCCCACCATCTCCATCCGCTCCCTAACTCAGCTCCATCTCCAGTATCCTGCTCGCTGACAGTCTAGAGCCATCGTGGCAACGCATTAACCCTATGTCTCCTAGTCTCTGTTCTCTGGGTCAGAGGTCATATCACCCCCTACTGTTGGGTCTGAGTGCAGCAGTACGAGCTATTAGAAGGACGTTGCCACTGGCACATTATATGCGTGAGAAATGGAGGAAGCTGATTGATAAGAGATCACTTCTAAATTACCTCCAATGCTCCGGGGGCTCAGCCTGTGACTCGGGGGGTCTTTGTTCAATTGTGCTTTGTTGACAGTTTCTTAGATGTTTTAGTAAAGACCAATGACAAAGCCGGGACTGCAGAGCTGATTCATAACGGCAACACATTGTCCTGTTCCTAAACTAGTCTATATGACATAGATACTGTAACATACATGACTATAGCACTGCTCACTATATTCTGTGACACAGTATCTCATGGCGTATCTAACCTCACCATGCTACATCATTCAGGCAAAAATACAGAGAAAGGGGTGATAGCGGGGCGGGGGGGGGGGGGGCATTTGTTATACGTCACTGACTCAGAATCTGCTCAAAGGAAGTAAAGACAAATTAAGATCTGTTTTTTTTTTTTACAAATTAAGATCTATTTAGTTTATTTTTGGCAGGTAAAATCGCAGTTCTAGACGTATTTTATTCAGCAAATATGCAAGAAATGTGGAATGAAAAAAATAAACATCTGTCCTCATTAGTCACCAGAACACCAATTATCCAAACAAGAGTTTATAAAACAGTTTTATATTACGGCTGTAAAATAGACAAACCTGCTAAAGGGAATAAGTTTATTTTCTGTTGATATTTCCAACCAAATGCCGGCGGCTCTTGTATGCAAATAAGGAGGAGGAGACAGATACAGCATTTTATTAATGTTTGTCCAAGGCAAAGTAAAATGTAACCGCAGTCTGCAACAGAACAGGGAATTGGGGCAAAATTCCCAGAAAAAGCCCATTAAAGACATTTAGGGACATTCATATGAATTCATTTATCTAAGATTGTTTAAGATTTCTTTTGTACTCAAACAGAAAAAGTGCACAAATAAAATGTACATAAAAGATGCTCACTGTGTATAAAAGAATTTAGTCATATTCTCTTATAGAGTATGTTATAGAGTATGTTGCCTGAACTGTACCTTACTTTCGTGTTTTTTGTTGTTGTTGCACAAAAGACAGATAGTAAGGGCCATGACTCATGTTCAGACTTATGTCAATTTACATTTTACTTGGTTTCAGCCATATCACTTGCACCAGCTATAGAGCAGTGTAGATGCCAACTGATAGTGATTGATGGCTGTCAGTCTATAGATTGTTATGTCACGCAGCTGCACCCCTTATCATACCTGGGTTGGTAGGCTGCCCATTACATGCCTCTCTTCCCCCAACATCCCCACCTGATGGGCAGCGGGACAGAGCCCTAAAATCCGCACTGTCCCACTGACATTGGGAGGTATACGATTGGCAGCGATAGGAAATCTTACACATTGTAGGGTTTTGATGAACAGACCCCGAAGTCATATATACAAATATATCATACTTGCCAACTTTTCCTTGTTGGCTTCAGGGATATCCCGGGGGAGGTGGGCATGCAGGGGCGGGGCTTGTCAAATCACATCATTTAGCCCCGCCCCCTAAACAATTGTCACAATTTGGTCAATTACAGCAGGGGCGGGGCTAGGATGACGCAATATTTGCGTCATTAAGCACCACCCTCACCACTTAACTATTGCGGGGCGAGAACCGGGAGGTTGTCCTGCTCTCGGAGGTCTCCCAGAAATGCGGGAATCTCTCGGACATTCTGGGAGAGTAGGCAACTATGCGTTAAAGAAAAGCAGCTAATGAATCTCTAGTGTCTTTTAAATTTCTGTCTCCATTACTGAAGTCATGTTGTCTTACCTGTTGGTCTTTGATTAAATCTTGGTCTCCATGAAAATGGCCACCTCCATGGGCATCAATACATGGACATAGGACACAATTTCTGAACTGTGTCATCATGCCACAGATGGCGAAGCCAACCACGTCTTGTAATGGCTCAGCATCAGGGAGAATGCCAGACTCTTCAGGGAGTGAGGGAGATCACCCCTATTTCAGGGAGTCTCCCTGACATTCAGAGAGAGTTGGCAAGTATGAAATATATTCAAAACTAAGACTACACACTGACCTTAATATGGCAACGTTTAGTTGCCCTGTCCAGCGCTTACAATGCAATGAAACAGGGAATTGTGCGCTGGTTTTTACAAAGATGGATATTTTGCTGTATATTAATGTGTGGAACACAAAGTCCTGTTTGTTTGGAAGGTCACTGATTCATCGCACTGTCCTTTCAATAATGCAGCAACATTCAGATGCATTGTGCATCTTATGACACATCAATTATACATCTGTTCCCCGCACAGGAAATGTGTAAGTGCTTTTTTTTTACATGGATTTGGGACATTTAAACTTTGATGCATGAATACTTTCACAAATTGGTGGCAATGTAGCGGCACGTAGAGGATCTGTACAAAGGTTGGATGATAGAGGAATATGTTCTGTTGGGTGCGTGTGAAATGAGCGTACGAAGGAAACTTTGTGTAAGGTAAAGTGGTCTGACGGATGAGACATCTGTCTCTTTTAGAGGCTTTATCACTGAGGCATGAGCTTTAGGGCTCGTTCCTATCTATCTGCTATAAATGTGCCTTTCAGATTCCAATTAATGCCTAAAAACTGCTTTAGGAAAAGGATGATTTTTTTTTTACAGACTTGTTCCCACCATTGCACTCTAAAATTTGAATGGGCACAAATTACCCTTAAAAGGGTCTGTGGTAAATTCTTGCTCCCTTTTTTCAGAGTCGTAAACATCTCAGGATGCCTCCTAAAAGGCATATATGTGTGTATCTGCCGGTCTGCGCACCCCTCCCCTCCTCCCTTCCGCCTCTACAGTCGTACAGAGGGCCAAGTACCAGATGTGCCCACGTCTGCGTTGGTCTGTATGTGACCTTTGTGGGCACGCTCAGTGCAAGTTTGGACAATTTACATTACACAAACTAGCGCAAGTTCAACTCTGTATCATGTCCGTAAAGCGTAAGGAAAGTGTATTAAAAATCACTAAAACCCATCTAAATCGTGCATCATATGACACCTGGGGGTAAATGTATGAATCTCCGGATTCTTCATCTCCTTCGTGTTCAGCCTCTTCAGCGCTTAAATTTAAAGCGGCGCTGCATTGTAAAGGGAAGTTTCCCACACCCACTAGTAATGCCCCATACCCACTAGTAATGCCCCATACACACTGGTAATGCCCCATACCCACTAGTAATGTCCCGCACCCACTAGTAATGCCCCGCACCCACTAGTAATGCCCCATACCCACTAGTAATGCCCTATATCCACTAGTAATGCCCCGCACCCACTAGTAATGCCCCACACCCACTAGTAATGTCCCGCACCCACTAGTAATGCCCCGCACCAACTAGTAATGCCCCATACCCACTAGTAATGCCCCACACCCACTAGTTATGTCCCATACCCACTAGTAATGCCCCGCACCCACTAGTAATGCCCCATACCCACTAGTAATGCCCCGCACCAACTAGTAATGCCCCATACCCACTAGTAATGCCCCATACCCACTAGTAATGTCCCATACCCAATAGTAATGTCCCGCACCCACTAGTAATGCCCCGCACCAACTAGTAATGCCCCATACCCACTAGTAATGCCCCACACCCACTAGTTATGCCCCATACCCACTAGTAATGCCCCATACCCACTAGTAATGTCCCGCACCCACTAGTAATGCCCCATACCCACTAGTAATGCCCTATATCCACTAGTAATGCCCCGCACCCACTAGTAATGCCCCGCACCCACTAGTAATGCCCCATACCCACTGGTAATGTCCCGCACCCACTAGTAATGCCCCGCACCAACTAGTAATGCCCCACACCCACTAGTAATGCCCCATACCCACTAGTAATGCCCCATACCCAATAGTAATGCCCCATACCCACTAGTAATGTCCCGCACCCACTAGTAATGCCCGCACCCACTAGTAATGTCCCGCACCCACTAGTAATGTCCCGCACCCACTAGTAATGCCCGCACCCACTAGTAATGTCCCGCACCCACTAGTAATGTCCCATACCCACTAGTAATGCCCCGCACCAACTAGTAATGCCCCATACCCACTAGTAATGTCCCGCACCCACTAGTAATGCCCCATACCCACTAGTAATGCCCCATACCCAATAGTAATGCCCCATACCCACTAGTAATGTCCCGCACCCACTAGTAATGCCCGCACCCACTAGTAATGTCCCGCACCCACTAGTAATGTCCCGCACCCACTAGTAATGCCCGCACCCACTAGTAATGTCCCGCACCCACTAGTAATGTCCCGCACCCACTAGTAATGTCCCGCACCCACTAGTAATGCCCCATACCCACTAGTAATGCCCCGCACCAACTAGTAATGCCCCATACCCACTAGTAATGTCCCGCACCCACTAGTAATGCCCCATACCCACTAGTAATGCCCCATACCCACTAGTAATGCCCCGCACCAACTAGTAATGTCCCGCACCCACTAGTAATGCCCCGCACCCACTAGTAATGCCCCATACCCACTAGTAATGCCCCATACCCACTAGTAATGTCCCATACCCACTAGTAATGTCCCATACCCACTAGTAATAGCCATCGCTGTGCAGGGTTTGCAGCAGCTGCGAGGCTTCTTCAATATGAATCCAGTTGGGAGGGGGTTAGGAAATGACAATAATAAGAGATCTGCTGGATATAATTTCCTTGTATGGTGACACATCAAACAGATCCTTACTTGTCCGTTCCTGGTTTATTCCTTTCTGGATGACATTAACGACAACACAGAATAAAACAATCCAGCCCCCCCTGCCCCCCCTGCCCCCCCTGCCCCCCTCCTGCCCCCCCCTGCCCCCCTCCTGCTATCCCGGCCTCTGTAACACACCGTAAACACGGCCATTAATTAGTATAAAGCTTTTGTATTAACAGCCGACAGACGTCACAGGAAGAAATATTACAGGTGCGGATTCCTTATAGCTGAAGCTGCAGATTTTGTGATCACCGAGATCTCCGCGTATTTATCATACTGAGGACATTATTCTGCAGACATGTCCTGATTTACTAAGAGTTAAAGGTTGGGGAGAGATTTCAGAGAGTGGGAACACAGTCACTGATATTCATTAACCACACTGTTGTAGCTTAAACACAGCTGACTCATTGAATAAGTGTAGGCAGATTATTCCAATATACTTAATTGCCTGGTTTATTGTAAAAACCTGAGCAGTCTGGAAAGTTTATGCGCTGAACAAGGTCTGGTAAAGGCCGAATCGAGGTCCTCCGGGGCCCAAGACTCGGAGTCATGATGGAGCTTTACTCACCCTAGCAACCCTCCCATATCATTAAAATTATTTGATTACTTTCCATAGGCGTATCTTCTCTTTCCATAAATGAATACATCCATTCCTTCATTGCCACACGTTGCTTTTCTGCTTCTATCTCTCTTGCTCGGTGGTCTATATTTTTCCTTTCTCAATTGCCAAAAAGCACATGTTGGGTGAATGAACTTCATTCATCTAGAGGCGCTTATGACTTTTCATTTATTCATTCATTTGTAAAATTAAAGCAAACAGTGACATTACATTGACCTGAGAATCTTGTTAATATTTTAACAAAAACAGGTCAGTATCGCCCCCTAATAATGTTTAGAACCAGCTCATGTCTTCGTCGGCCAGGTTTGTAGAGCGGGATCTTGGGAATATTTGCAGCATGGAATCGGCCCTAATTATGGTAACATGACCCTGAGATGTTTAAAGAAAAGGAAACTACGGGGGGTGGGGGGAGAGAGTGGTCATGAGAATAATATCCCAAGTACACCCAGCACCCATCATAGCCAGCCTGGTGATTGAAGGGACATTGGTAATAAATCTGGACCCAACTACGCCAACTCTTGTAGGTCCATGTGTAATGGGAGTAGGTTTGGAAGAAGATGCCTCTTCACTAGCCACGTGAGGCTGTTTACCATGATTTTGAGGACAGTCTGAGGTTCGTTGCTTTTAGTAGACAGATCCAGCGCTTCAGAGCTACAGACTGCGCATGAAAACTTTGCCAATACCAGAATTAGTGCGGCACAATTTACTGTGTTGTAGAATCACTACCGAACTTTTCTTTAATTGGGAAATGGAATGTTTATTGGGCATGTCTTGGTGGCCTCTAAACCTCTACACATAACTCCAGATAGAAGCACCCTGTAGAGCTGCTAGTCTTTAATTCCAGCCGTAGGTTGTCCCTACCCGCAGGTCTTCATACCTTGATGGCTTTTGGGCAGGTAGACCACAGAATTTGCATTCATTGCTATTGAAGTGTTGGCACAGTAGTAGCAGCACACAGGTTAGATCATACAAACATACACAGGAATAGTACTGCGGCCAGGTCTAGGGGGCTGGTTTGGAGAGTGATTTAGAATCATTCCGGAATGTAGAATGTCCCTGTTACTTGTTTAATTTATTTTGTAGTACGGGAGTCCTCAGGAAACACTATTCCAGAGTTAGGCTGTGGAAGGAACTACACACGGAGAGGACTCAGTGCATTGATCCCTACGCCTGAGTTCAACAATGAACACACATTGATCTACAGAATAAATACTTTAGGAGGGAAGATGTGGGGAACCTTAAGGCAAAAATAATTCCACTTCATTTCAAATCAATTTATAGTGGATTATATTCCATACTATTCAACAATTTGTTCAACTGAACCAGACAGTTAATAGAATCAATCATATACAGGGGTAGAAAACCACCAATATTTATTGCAGCAGTGAGGGGTACCTGAACAGCTCACCCCAGGGTAGGTGGTGAGTACAAGCATTTAATAAAAAGGTGTGTGCTAAATTTACCTTCGCTTCACAAACTTCCATCAATACACAATAATCTTGACCTTCGTGTAGGGTTTAATCCGAGGTAATTGTAATTTACAAAACTACAACACATGATGGCTATGAAAACATTTCTACTGGTGCAGATACACATATTACATCGCCAAACTCATGCCCATTACCGGGTATGGGAATTATCCCTACGAAGTAAAGCTATTTCTGCAGGTTCGTGCTTCAGACTGGAATTGCACATGGTGGAATGACTGAAAGCATTTCTGGTTTCATCTAAAATATTTCTCCATTTCCCTTCATTTATGTCTCATATTAATCCTGGGAGCGAGAGGACACCGGGACGGTCCTTCTAACACGTATTTTGTACTTTTGTGTTCTTGAATTCGTTTTTGTTTTTTCGCATTCAATGAAATGAGCCCAGAAATGTACTTTACCATATAACCAGTATAGGTTACACCTATGTATTCCCCATATCCGAGGATGGGTCAAATTTATGGGGAAGAAAATGCTTTGCAGCCGTCTGCTCAATAGGAAACATCCATGAGAATGCGCTTTCATTTAAATAATTTAGTTCCGCAAAATAAAATCTCATTTTTGCAATATGGGGGCCTGATTCATTAATGACTATAACTTCTGATATGTGCCGTATGTTGCATAAACTCGCTCTGCGAAAGCCCACAAACGGACGACGTGCCACAGAACGCAGTAATGTTCAATTCATCTTCGAGCGCAAAGGACCCATACTGCAGCCTACGTTTTCATGTGCAGAACGAGATTGGGGATGGGGTGTATCCCCGTGGTCAACGTACAGTAAGGGCATGCAAAGCTCTAGCGTATGCAGCAGCCTCCGAATCTGTCTCTGGGTATCTCTTGCTGCAGATACCGGTCTAGTCTAAGTACCGATTACTAGTGATGACGGCTGTGTATACAGCTATAACATGTGTTTGCAATCAGGAGCAACTGTAAAACTTAATTTATGTACAGCAGACATTAATAACATGCTAATACATGTATTTTATGGAAAAAAAATAAAATGAAAACATTTTTTTTTAATGATTTGTCATTAATGACTATTATTACTAGGTAGCAATCCTTGAATTTTTTTTTCTGTGCATTCGTTTGGGGCTTTATATTCCACATATGTATTGGATGTATCCGGCAGTGTATTGTCTGTTAGAGCAGAGCGGACCTAGACCCGTATTCATCACCAGACGTATCTTTACATCTGCTCCTTATTGAATATGGACGTGCGTATACCCAATGTACACGCTTTATAAAAATACACATTACAGTTGTTTTGCGTTTCTTTATTAATGAGGCCCTGGGTGCACAATTCGCATTCCTATGTTTAGAGTGCGCTCCGCAAAGAACACTCTAATCTGCCCTTTTTATGATGAAGGAAACATTTACCCACCTGTAGATGTTGCCATTTTGCCTGTTTAATAACAGGTGCTGCAATCTATATACAGTTTATTACATTAATAGCCACAAGATGACTTTCTATTTAGACAGAAAAGGTGTTTAAGGGGCGAGTGCTTCTAGTTTTGCTGCTTTTCGGGATCTGCCGGAAGCCGGGGCTGCGCCTTTAACAGGGAAATCAGCAGTTAGTGTAGAGAAATCCCACAACTTGCGCTGTCGATGGCGGCTCTGCACATGATGAATGGCTCAGTTTCAGACCGATCCGCTCGCTTGAGCACCACGGAGCCTGTAAGCTCCATGCAAAAGAGGAGGCCCGGCCATTCTTCACTCTCACGGCGGCTCAGGAATACATGAAATTCTGCTGGGATCAGGGTTTTTGCGTCGGAGGCCGCAGTGACAGCCTGTCAGGGAGCTGGATGTCGGAGATCACAGCCTTTATTGCTTTTTCTAAAGACCTGGAGGGAGACAAAAAATAAATGTGAAGTGAAATAAAACGCTGCTTTTTTTCATGACACCGGTCATATATACATTTATATTTACTGTGCAATGTCTTCCAGGGAGAGACTGAGTTTAACCCGTTCACCGGTAATAAATCTGCAAACGATTGTATAAAAACGATGGATAGTTTCATACACCGGTGGATACATTCTGTAGATGATATTTTAACAATCCAACAAGCTCACTACTGGCTCCTTTCAGAGAAATGGTTGTAAAATACGTAAATTAAATCAGATGTAGTTGTAGTGTACAATATACAGGCAGCAATGGTCCGTAATACATTATTACACCAAACATAAATATACACAGAGCAGACATCTACTATATAATACATTATACACAGGTAACTTAGTAATACAGAACTAGTTATTACAGGAGTGAGAGTGATGCTAACGTGAAGTAAGCGTGAGCTCAGGAATACAGGGCGAGGGAAGCAGCCTAGAGGTAGAGGGTGATGGGATAGTAGAAGGAGAACACGAGGGAAGAGGGCCCTGCTCCTGAGAGCTTACATCCTAAAGGGAAGGGGAAGACACAGAGTGGGAAAGTGGAGGTTATAGTCAAGGCACAGGAGTTAGGAGGAGGCCGATGGGCTTGGATAGAGAAATGAGTATTAAGGCCACGCTGGAGCCTTGGAGAGTGGAGGATAAGCTGATAGGGCGTTGGGAGACCGTTCCACAGGTGGGGAGCAGCCCGAGCGAAGTCCTGGAGGTGGGCATGGGTAATCAGTGAGCGGTCACTGGCAGAGCGGAGAGGGGGACAGAGTGTTGGTATAGATTGGTAGACTTGGGGTTGGACGGATTGAGGAGAGGATTGGCTGAGAACATTGTAGGTGAAGAGGAGGAGTCTAAATATAATTCTATAGGACAGGGGGAGCCAGTGTAGGGACTGGCAGAGATAGAGCGATGGTGGGCAGCGGCATTGAGGATAGGATCCGCATTACACGTGTATATATTATACTTCTGTGTGCGTGTTTAAGCTTTTTTTCATGTATGTGAGACATGGAGTTGTCTCTCCTGTATTAGAGGGGTTATAATAATAATAATAATAATAATAATAATAATAATAATAGTGAATACATGTTTTGCAGAAAAAATGTGACGTAAGCTTCCAGCAAATCAGATCCGTAGGCTACCGCTGTGTATCAGCTTTGCACATGATACTTTTTAGTGAACACAATTTGCATCTGTGATTTGCGACTCAATTGCGACCAACTTTGCATCAGACCCAATGATGTTTCAATGTCAACTAACTAGAGACCTGATTTACGTTTGTATGAAGGTACATTTGGGTGTCATAAAAATGATGGCGCTGCACACGCACACAACCTGCGCCAGTATTTTGTATATCTAACACTTGTGGTGGATTTGGGGTGTTCATGTGCAAGTTCAGTATAGTTAGAGAGGGGGGACACAACTTACCCATGTCCTCTTCAGCTGCTCACATTTAGTAAATGGTGCTGTATTGTGTGTAAGATTACTCTCCGTATGCCCAGAAACAAACCATACACCAGAGAACACAGCAACGTCCAATTATCTTTGAGCGCAAATGACCATTATTGCAGTCTACGAATTCAGGGGAGGAGCGGGGAGAGGACTGCATGTCTGCCCGTAGTCCTTGTACAGTAAGGACCTGCCAAGCTCAAACGCATGCAGCAGCGTCCAAATCAAACTTTGGACATCTCTAAGATATGTGTTTTTCTGCTGCCTCACTTGCTCCAGCTACAGGTCAGGTGTAAGTGCTGATTACTAATGATGACGGCTCTGTATACTATAAATGTTCAGGTTCGGTTCCCCCGAGAACCGAACATACCCGAACTTAGCAGATCCGAGTACCGAGCTGGCTCGGTACTTTCACGCTAGTACCTATACTCTGTACTATCTGTGTGGTCTGCACATAACTAGATGATAACAGCATAAGGAGGGTTTATAATCTAATATTGAATTCCGATCTGCTGCATAGAATAGAACTATCATAATTTGGCCCATATCACCAGTAAACTGGTGACCAACAGTCCGAACAAGCTGTCTGAATGGGATGACTCAGGGGGCACGTTGATCCTGAAAGCACAAGGTTATTGTAGCTATGAAATAATAATCAGAGGGCCCTGTCCTCAGAGAATATCACTTGTTCCTATCCTATAACCCAGTGAGCGGAGACGGAGGCTGCATCGGTCCTGTCACACTGTGTAGATGCCTGTTGTGCTGTGATTGTTGTCACACTCTGTCACACCACGTTGACATTACAGAGTACAGAAGATACGGCACAGAGTGGTGACCTCCTGATCCCTTGTCTCTGTCATGTTATATCAGTATAATACACGTTGGAGAGCCGCCCCCCCCTCTACCATAAAGCAATGATATATTACCCAGCAGGCACCTCTCCTCGCTTTGCCACATTGTAAATAGGAGATTATGAAGTGACAGAGAAACAGTCTCTTTATTGTGTATGATAAATAACAGTCTGTCTCACTCTCCATAGCTGCTGTGATGGTAATGTGGCCTCTAGGTTCAGCTGTCTCATATATAATGTAGATCACTGGTCCCATTCATGAACCAGGCGCAAATAAATGTATTTCCTGACAGTTTTACACTTTCTTTAATGTTAATCACCAGGATATAAAGTTACATTATTAGTAATTTAACATTTTGGGACAAGCTATATATAGAAAGCTCTGGATGTTCCTCATGTTGGATGCAACAATCTCTAAGAACCAATCAGTGCTGTGCCCTGGGCTGTTAGTATACATTGTTACACAGTGAGATAAATGTATCGCCTGTCACCAGTAGAGATGCTCAGGATCGGTTTTCTGAAAACCGAACCCACCCGAACTTAGGGGATCTGAGTAGGCACATGAGCCGGCTCCGTACTTTCGTGCGTCCTCGGATCTGAATCGAGGCAAAACGTCATTGTTGCGTTGTCAGATCTCACGGGTTTTGGATTCCATAAATACCTCCCTCCCCAGGAGATACAGCGCCGTTGCTCACACAGAAACAGGGGTAGCAGTGTTCTTGTCACTCTCTAGGGACATTGCTCAGTGCCAGTGCTCACACAGAAACAAGAGGGGTAGCAGTGTTCTTGTGACTCTCCAGTCTCCAGTGACATTGCTCAGTGCCATTGCTCATACAGAAACAGGAGGGGTAGCAGTGTTCTTGTCACTTGACAAAAATTGATGGGATATTACTGGAAATTAATGTTATTGAGGTTAATAATAATGTAGGAACTAGAGATGTTCACTGACCCGTGTGTTTTGGTTTTGGATCTGGATTAACTTCGTTTTTTGGTTTTGGCAAAACCGCCCTTGCGTGTTTTGGTTTTGGATCCTTATTTTTTTCTAAAATTACATAATTTTGCTTTTTTTCCCCCTACATTATTATTAACCTCAATAACACTAATTTCAAGTCATTTGCAGTCAATTTTGACCACCTCACAGGTCACAATATTATTTTCATACACTTTCAAACAAAGGCTGCAGCGACCTGGCTGGATGCTAAGCGACAGACACAAACACACGGCAGTTCCTAGCACATCTAGGACACATTGTCACACAGCAGTAGCAGTAAAGAAAAGTGGTGCAAGATGGAATTGTCCTTGGATCATGAATCAGTTATGGTTCATTTGATCGCTCCACCCGTTCCTTGGATAACTGTGGTAATTCTACAACTAATACATGGCGACGAGCGCTGACCCCCCCCAGGGATACGTGCTTTTATCAGACCCAGACCACTCCAGGGGGCCAGACAATGCACTAGAAAGAGCCATTGTAATTCCCAGCAAAAAGCAAGTTCATCACTGAGCTTCGAATCAGCCCCAATTCCCAAAACATTATAATATAGTTAGGTACCTTTGACGTAAAGTGCAGATTACAAAAACTTTGTTCAATACTGATGAAACAGCAGCAAAGTGGAAGGTAATACATATACATGTCTATTTAGACATTCATGCTTACATTACTTCTGCAAGCAACGTTGTTCTTTGTTAATAAAACTGTTGTCTTTATACCGTTAGCCTCCACCATTCTTTGGATGTTGATAGTTGATAGTAGGATCAGGTGGAGTTACAGCAGAGGTGTCACTAATTCTGGTTAATTATTTTACAGTAGACAAGACCAGATCTCAAAATGTTGTGCTGAGTCATCTGCATCATCAATGGGTGTCTAAGATTTTTGCAAAGCACACAACAGTATATAGCACATGTAAGTAACATTGGCACACAGCGGTAGCTGAAAGGAAAAGTGGTACAAGATGGAATTGTCCTCCCACCCATCGACCCTTATGTTGGATCTTAAAAAGGACATGCACACTTTAACAAACCAAGCACTTCAGCAACAAGGAGTGCCACTTTTGAGGCTGATGTGCTTGGTTTGTTTGTGCCCCCACAAAACAAGCTAACTGTGAGCTTAAGGCACCTAAGGTAACAGTGATGTTAATTAGAGATGGGCAGGCTCGGTTCCCCGAGATCCGAACCCACCCGAACTTTGCCTATCCGAGAACCGAGCCGAGCACGCTCAGTACTCTCCCGTCCATTCGGTATCGAAATCGAGGCAAAACGTCATTGTGACGTATTCGGATCTCAGAGCTCGGTTCTCGCGATATTTGAAAAGCATAAACACCCGCCTCCACAGCAATCCATCGCCATTTGACAGAGGGAGAGAGCAGGGTTAGGTCACAGGGTATATTAGCGCAGGGACAGAGCAATAATTGTACACATTATTGTTTCAATTCTATTCTATACAATTCTAATATTAATACCAATTGTATTAGCAATTGTTAGAGCAGTAAGAGAGGAGAATAGAGGAGGCTTTTTTTTCAATTTTTGGCACTACAAGTGCTTTGGGGTGTCCCATATTCCCCAGTGTTATACAGTAATTTTTCTGGCTGTCAAAACTCATATTTGTCAGCAGTATCTAAAACAATATTTTGCACTCCAAGTGCTTTTGGGGTGTCCTATATTCCCCAGTGTTTTACAGTAATTTTTCTGGCTGTCAAAAGTCATATTTGTCAGCAGTATTTAAAACAATATTTTGCACTCCAAGTGCTTTTGGGGTGTCCCATATTCCTCAGTGTGAAACACTAATTTTTCTGGCTGTCAAAAGTCATATTTGTCAGCAGTATTTCTACAATTTGTAGCACTACAAGTGGTTTGGGCTCATTAAAATGGATTCAAAGCAGTCCACATATGAGCAGAATCAGCAAGCAGGTTCTGGCACCAGTCCTGATGGTAGTGTTCCCAGTACGTCATCTGGTAAAGCCTATGTAAAAGTGCATAGTCTTTTTAAATCATGGAAAAAAACACACACCAATAAAAAATGTACTGTGTTGAAGCAAAAAGGAAGTGTAACTGAGGAAAAGCTAACTGCCGATAAAAAAAAAATTGCCAACATGCCATTCTACACACGCAGTGGCAAAGAAAGAATGAGGCCTTCGCCTTTCTCTATTATTGGCAGATCAAAAAATGCTATTGAGCCTTCTTCTTGTACGGTCACTCGTGACCAAGCAAGACCAAGTAATTTGGAGTCTAAAAGTGGTGCACAAGTACTGTTACGCGTGAAAGCCGAGCTGCAAGAAAACAGTAAGGCATTAGAGGATAATGTATGTTCAGAATCAGAAATGACACCAATCCCTGTGGAGAGCCCATCCACCAGTGGTATGTGTAATTGTGAGCATTCTGTTAGTGTACCCATAAACAAGGGCCCTTTCAGCAGTTCTGCTGATGTGTGCCTGAACAGTCCGAGTGTAGCCGGTGATACACAAATTGAGGATGCCACTTTGGAATTAGAAGAGGATGAGGGGGAGATTTGTGTAGGCGACGAGGGCGCTAATGATGATGTTGATGCAGACAGATACCAAATTGCCTTTCTCAATTTCTATTTATATTCTAGATTCTATAACAGCTGAATAGTTTTCTATTTTACTCCTAGTGGAGAGGGGGTCTGATGCAGACAGATACCAAACTGTCTTTGTCCATTTCTTTTAATATTCTAATTCTACAGTCTATGCATGCTGCCTTTTTTCTATTTAACTACAAGTGGAGGGGGAGGGGGGTCATAGACAGCCACCAAACTACCTTGGTCCATTTATTCTTTATATTGTTCAGTCAATGCCGGCTGCTTTTTTTCTATTTAACTACAAGTGGAGGGGGGGGGGGGGGGCGCTATAGAGACTGACACCAAACTGCCTTTGGCCATTTCTATTTAACGTGCAATCAATGCAGGCTGATTTTTTCCTATTTAACTACAAGTGGAGGGTGTAATATACACCCAATGATGATGGCTACATTGCCAATAGTCAAAGATGCACAGTGTCGGACTGGGGCATGAAAGGCTCACAGGGGGACTGCAACACTAGGGGCCCACCACAGGGGGTGTGGTCAGCCATCATAGAGGCGGGACCAGACACTAGAGGGGGAGTGGTCAGCCCATGAAGGACAGCTAGCACCTTAGTGTAGTATATAAAGAATGCAGTGTGTGTATAAAGAATACACAGTCTTGACCTGCCCCATAGATTGGGCAGAACAGTCACCAAAAATCAGGCTTGGCTTACCTGTGGCACTCCAGGTGTTATGAAACTACAAGCACCAGCATGCTTTGCCAATATATAGCAGCTTATTGCTGGAAGGGTATGCTGGGACTTGTAGTTTCACAACACCTGGAGTACCACAGGTTAGCCAAGCCTGCGCTAGACTCAGAACATTGGACAGACTGTCCTACCTGTTGTTGTCACTTTTATCACCTGTGGCTGCTGGTTTCTTTAGTTGCTGCTTGTCTGGATCCTGGAATGTTGAGGGCCCTATTTGAAACAAATAATGGGTACATTTAGAAATGCCAACCTTCCCTGCCATTAAATCAACAGCACCCACATTTAATAATTAGGCCTCTCTCCAGCCTCAACATTAAAGTAGAAGTGCTCACATTTGATAAATAGATCTATTTCCCTCCAACCGACCCCAACATCAAATTAATAGTATTCCCATTTAATAAATAAATCTATTACCCTCCCTCCAAACAGCCCCAGCAATAAATTAATAGCATTTACGTTTAATACATCCATTTCCCACGACCATTCCCAGCATTAAATAATTAATTTTCACATTTAATAGATAGCCCTTCTCCCCACACTCAGCCCCACATTCAATTATAGACCCAAACCACCTCAGCATTAAAGGTCCCATCACCTCCTCCCTATAGTGTTCTCTGTGCAGCCCCCCCTCACTATAGTTTAGCATAGGCAGCCCCCCTCACTATAGTTTAGCAGTGGCCCAAATGTTATGCCACATAGTGCCCCCAATGTTATGCCACATAGTGCCCCCAATGTTATGCCACCCAGCAGTGGCCCAAATGTTATGCCACATAGTGCCCCCAATGTTATGCCACCCAGTAGTGGCCCAAATGTTATGCCACATAGTGCCCCCAATGTTATGCCACCCAGTAGTGGCCCAAATGTTATGCCACATAGTGCCCCTAAAGTTATGCCACCCAGTAGTGCCCCAAATGTTATGCCACATAGTGCCCCCAAAGTTATGCCACCCAGTAGTGCCCCAAATATTATGCCACATAGTGCCCCCAAATGCCCCCAAAGTTATGCCACCCAGCAGTGCCCCCAATACACACACACAGACACAGTTAATATACTTACCGAGATGTTGATTGCTGCAGGCTCTCTGCTCCTTCTCCCTTCTTCAGCGGCGGCAGGAGGCGGGAACATCAGCTGACAGGGGGAGGGGCGGGTCACATCATCGCAGCTGCGATCGCAATTGAGCAGCGGGGACACCGGAGAAGAGAGGACAACTCGTGAGGACGGGACTCCACGTAAGCTCCGCCCACGGGTTAAAGGGGATGTGGCCGTAGGTAGCCGGGTCTACCGGTGATTTTACCGGTAGCCCGCTGGGCCAGTCCGACGCTGAAGATGCAGGAGGTAGACAACCAGGTTTGTCTGTATAATTTGCAGGGGGCGCTGTAAGTAGGAGTCTTCTGGAGAATGTATAAGGATTAGTAAAATGCATTCTCCAGCAGGCTCCTACTTACAGCGCCCCCTTAAGACCACCAGTAATAGTGTCGCCTTCACAAATGATGTCATTCTGTGTGACGGACACTGAGTGTGTAGAAATTGTTGGAAGACAGCTTTTTGAACAGTCCACAACATGAACATATCGCGGATGGCAGTTTTGGAATAACTAGGTCGGGGTAAGTAGTACATAAAACGTAGATAACTGTGAGACAATAAGCCGCAAACCGCTATACTCTGTTCTGTAACCTCTGACTTTCACTGGATTGTCAGAATCCTCATATATTAACCCATATCTCTATATAATTATTGATTCTGTTTAATGACATCCTTGTGCACAGGCAAAAAGGGTTATATACTAATCAGAGAATATGTTGCCTCGTAGGGCATTTAATTCTGCACAAATACCCCGATATGACTACCAAGATCATAACAAGATGACTGCAGAGAACATATAGACCGATAACAGATGGATTTATGGAGAGGATAAATCTACGCAGACCACCCACAATTTGGAGGACCCCACTAAATGGGCACTTCAACCACTCGGATTTCATTGATCAGTATGCAATCTATTGGTACATGTGGGCAGAAGTTATGGTGTATCCTGCTCCAAGTCCGCACTTAGGGCTAGATTTACTAAGCTGCGGGTTTGAAAAAGTGGGGATGTTGCCTATAGCAACCAATCAGATTCCAGCTTTCATTTATTTAGTACCTTCTACAAAATGACAGCTAGAATCTCATTGGTTGCTATAGGCAACATCCCCACTTTTTCAAACCCGCAGCTTAGTAAATCTAGCCCTTAGTGTCAATGTCCTAAATTCTCGGTTTCTCCCGACAGCAGAAACATAATTCCCATCCACCCCCACAGCCGTCACCCTGTATATATAGTACTGATAATGGTAACCCAGGAGCGGGACACTGGCAGGGGTCTTGGTAAACATCCCCCCAGACTGTGCCTGGTGTCCCCTCTCCGAGACTGGGCCAGTTGTCTGCAATTAGCCGTGTCAGGCAATTTGTCGCTGAATGATCTTGAATTACAGTCCGACAGCAGGAGACGGTGAAAATGTGACAACCACAATCTGCCTAATTATCTTTTTCATTTTTTTGTTAAATGACTCAATGAAGAACAAATGATAATTATGCCCCACGTCGGTCTTCTGCCATCTGGGATTTATTGAAAAATTGGTTTAAAATTATGTGAGGCCTTTAATTGTTCCTGAGCACCGTTATCATCAAATTACTTGTGGTCATCCACATTACATTTATTTCCTGCCACTGCCACTCAGATGGTTATGTTACCCGCTGTGTCCTGAGGAATCTGTTACACAGCTATAAACAGACCTAATTAGGACATCTCTACGGTACAGAGCTGCACTGAACAGCAGATTCGCAATTAATTTTTTTTACAAAAATTGTTGTGCCACCTCCCTTCAAAAAGAGTAATCAGTACCAGCGCCTGTACCCCCCACCCTCTCCTCTTGCAAAAGTAGCCTTGTCAGCAGAGGCTGAATTCTCTATAGGAATTTTGCATGCCCCCAAAAAAAGTGCCCCTCCCCAAGGGAAAGCCAGCCCTGTTGTAAATAGCACTTTCATAAATCTATATACCGTGATCATTACTTATCCCTCCTCCTTAACTTTGCAAATTGCATAAAAACAGCGCATTGTAGTAAGATTCTCTTTTAACGGATACTTTGATTTTCAGGATTTTTTCCTGATACCTTACATAGAAAGAGAACATTAACAGGGACTTTGTCATTTACTAACATGGTAAAGTGCTATCTGATAAAAATAAATAAGATTATTTTCATGAATGGGCGTTTTCAGGGACTCTTTTCCCTTGTCCTGTCCGTCAGGAGCAGAGAGAGGTCTGTTATGTCTTCATCCCTTGAATAAGCAGACGTCAGCCAGACCGCTGGAATTGATGAGAGGTCCTGGTTATTGGTGTCCTTCTGAAAGTAAATACATAGAGCCTAATGAATGAGATATATCCTGTCCGCGACTGTCCCAGATAAGTATTTAACAGCCGGTATTGGATTTTTGTGGTATCTATCAGTAACCAGTGCATTATGACCATTAATGGATTTTTGAAGCTTGATTGATTTTTCATTAATTTGGTAAAAATCTTTCTCCTCTCCCATATAATTCTGTCTTAAAAAGCTCCTTGTGACAGCTCGATAAGTCATGTGTCTCATAGTGCTGAACGCTCCATCAATCTTTTGCTGCTCCCCGTTTTATTTAGCGCTGTGCCCACCCATCATTTTTCACTCCGCACTCTGTTGAAAGTAAACACTGAATTATTAACACGGTTTGACTTGGGCATTGCAGATGGATTTATGATGGACATTATGCTGTCGTTCTGTGATGATCTTACCTGTTCTAACTTCCAGCTCTTTAGGTTAATGTACATGGCCTATATTTCATGTTTTGCTAATCTCAGGACTTGCTGTCATAGCAGGCATTGCCTAACGTTATTTACTGCAATTCTCATCTCCGGACTTAACCCCATCAATACCACGTAGAGAAGCGAAATAAAAAAAGGTACCTTAACTGCTGCAAAACATGCACCACTTAAAACCACCCAATGGTTCAAGTAATCCATTATTTTCCCCCAACTGCTCGGGGGTCCCGGATATGGGAATTCCATGGTTAGGTGACATGCCCTCCAACTTAGCACAAATCTGGGCAGGTCAGCCCCCTCAAATTGGGACTATCCCTCCTAAATCGGGACAGTTGAGTAGAAATTGGATTGTGTTATCATTATTCATTTATAAAATAAATTTTATAGCCAGGGACTATCATTTTTTCGTGTAAGAATCTCCACAGGATGGAAGGGTTGGCAGAGTTTGGATACCTGTTGTCCTCTAGATGTTGCAGAACTACAAGTCCCAGCATACCCTAACTTCCACAGGGGGTGTGCTGCTAGAGCCACAAATTCTCACTTTCTAACGTGTAACCTTTAATCACATGCTAATTACATGTATAGTGATATAAAACCTCTTCTGGGCTGAGTGGAATCTGCCCTTCCCTATATAAAGTTATATAGAAGGGACACTAGAAACGTTTTCAAAACTGTCTCGTGAAATATTCGACTAATTCACATTTCGCTGGTGGAACTTGATTGTCCCACCGGAACTTTGCATCTCTGTAAGACACCCTGTCCTGCAGGGAGCGTCGCTGTGATTTGGGGGTCCTGACATCCAATCTTGGGACTTCAAACCACAAAATAAATTATTGCGGAAGATTTTGCTTATTTACAAAAAAAAATGTAAAGTATCGGCATTAACATATATAAAGAAGAAAAGGTTCTCATTTGCTCAAACCAGTCGTTATCTATTTATTCATATTGGGAAATAACTATCACTGAAGTCAAAGGGGATAGAACTGTCAATGAATTCAGTGGAACAATTGTCAATGGAACAATGGAACGAGGACAAGAATCTCTTCACAGGGATCTTTGTTTTTTCTTCTTCTTTAGTTTCCTTCTATCTATCTATCTATCTATCTATCTATCTACATATATATATATATATATATATATATATATATATATATATATATATACAGTAGTCAAATTGGAAACTGAGAGGTGGTGGGATGGAAAATATAGGTGAACGGAATTTGATAGATCAGCTTTATAACTATGCCCGTAGGGGTTGGACATATACACAGCGCAGACACACAACGGCAGAGTGTAAGTTTAGACACAATGGACCTGAGTCATTAAGGAGAGCAAAGCAAAATAAAGAGTAAATTTGCTCCTGGACAAAACCATGTTACAATACAAGGGGTGCAGATTAGTTTATTATTTTGCACATAAATTAAATACTGACTGTTTTTTCATGTATCACACAAATACTTGATAGCTTTATTTTTTAACTGAAATATAAAGTTGATCTAGGACATGTCCTACCCCAACTATAAATCTATCCTCACATTTTAAATTTACCTCCCCTCCAATGCAACATGGTTTTGCCCGGGTGCAAAGTTACTTTTTTTTTATACTTTGCTCTCTTTAATGACTCAGGCCCGATAGTGCCAAGACCGACACATTTGGCTGCAATGCATCAGACCACCCTAGATGTCCTTTGTTGTACAGGTACATTAACCTTAACATTAGTAGTACTGCTATTATTAAGTAGCTGATTACACTCTTAGGGGTATATTTACTCAACTGTGGGTTTGAAAAAGTGGAGATGTTGCCTATAGCAACCAATCAGATTCTAGCTGTCATTTTGTAGTATGTACTAAATAAATGATAACTTAAATCTGATTAGTTGCTATAGGCAACATCTCCACTTTTTCAAACCCGCAGTTTAGTAAATCTAGCCCTAAGTCCTTATTTTTTTCCCATGTATCATTGTATTATTGTGTTTTTAATGTATTTATTCAAATTTTTCATGGGTCTACCCATTATTTCTTAGGACAGCCTCAAGTCTTCACGATTTGTCCCAATATTGATCAAATGCACAATAAAGTTCACCTTTTTCTGCATGCTGAATGCCGTTCTTACCATCTATTCATATTATCTGTGTTTTAAAACTTAATATGTATTGAGTTAGAGTAATTAAAATGAAAAAAAAAAATCCCTTTATAATCAAAATCCGCAGTCACGACATGACGGGGATGGCAGGGTGCGCTGAGACAACAATGTGCTTCATGCGTTAGAAGCTCCGGCTCAGCAGCAGAATTATTTTAGAATGTTGGCAAATCTGGTGCAGATAGATTCCTCCTGTTACATATTATCAGTTAAAATTAGCCGGAGATAATTAGTACGTAATGTGGCAGCACTACAGTCTGAAAATGGCATTATTGCCCCTGCATGCGTACTTGTCGAAATGTTGATGCCCTCCCCACCCCCCCCCTTCGAATTCAATGTTTTTGCGGATGGTGACACCAGTTATTACAAGTAAGAAAAGGCTTATGATGACATCACTACACAACCCTCCCACAGGAACTGAACCCTAGAATTACTATCTACTAAACAGGCCACACTCCCGCATCACCGGGAGCCACAGATCAGGCAGCGGGGCCCAGGAGCCATCAGTAAATCACTGAATAACAAGAGTGGTTGTAAAGCCTCCGTTATTGTAATATTGATCCCCACAGACCAGGCTACACTAGCAAATTTTTTTTTAAATAACAGTCACATTAATATTAAATGAGCCTAAATGAATCATGATTTGGCGACATTTTAGTTTGGTTCCGTCATCGTTGAGGTAGCAGGAGATAGAGATAAGACAATGAGGCACCTGCGCTCGTGAAAATTGAACAAACTATTTATAGTCGGTACTTAGCAAAGTCAGCTTGAGAAATACCACGTGGCTCTAAACCGGGGGAGAATCACTCCTACTGTGGGGCAGATGGGGGATCTCTTCGTTGAGAAGTTTATTTGCTGAAATACCCCAGAGACGGTCTGTTACCCACTGATTGCTCTACATAGGACCCACAGCCCGGGACAAGCTAACGACACGTTGGATTGTTTGTGGGTCTTTCCGATAACTCAAATTTAAATAACTAAAATATAAAGTACAACTTACCTCTAATCTGATGGGTTCCTCCAAAGGCAACAACGGCCCAGGACTGTGAACTTCTCTTCTGCTAAGGCGGTTTTCATACACGGAGTTGTCGATAATTATGCTGGATCATTGTGTCATCATATTTAAATCTGAGAAAAACAAAGCTCAAGCATCCATTTTTTTCTTGGTGATGTACCAATACTTACATTTTCCAGACATCCAGCACCAAAGGTAATCAGAACACAACATGATTAAAGGCAGAAGTCTCCCATATTTAGTTGTTCAGTACCCTTGTGAATGTATAAAAAAGTGAGTAAATTAGGAATCAGTGCAAACATTACAATAAACTAACACATACTCTTTGTGGGGAGGGGGTGGTGACAACGAAGAAGGCCCGTCACCCATTGTGCTATGGCATGATCACGTCATTGAGCGGCGGAAGTGGAGGATCTACCCTCTCTACAAGAAGGAGCACTCCCCAAAATTCCAGGAGAATAGGCAGGTGTGACCTAACACTGATCCATAATGAGGGGGGGGGGGGGGGGAGCACAGGACCATAATACTGCTATTATACTTTTATACTATAATTCCAAGTAGGAATTTATTTGGTTTATGAAGGTCCCGTTAACCAGCGAGAGGTTAACACAGACCCAGCATTTAAATGAAATGATTACAAGGTATCATTAGATCTGAGTCAGGACGCAGCCGGCTAATCCTCCTCATATCATATTGTCATAGTGGATATTAATGGCATTTAAACTCTCTCCTCTCCCCCTTGTTAGAATTAATGGTGAGTGGACATTAATTCAAGCTAAATGACAATGAATTGTATCTAACACTTATATTAATAGGGCTCAGGCTTATGATGGTTAATCTGGCACTGACCCAATCATTACAGGACGGATGAATGATCTCCCTTCATATATCGGGTATAACGCAGCCTCAGACAGAGGACTCAGCCGGAGATCCCGGTGGTGACACAAGCGGGTGGTCAGGAAGAGAAACAATTCTTTATATGTCAAATATGTCATATAATATATTAGTATGGGGTTTTATTCATTTTTGTATAGACAAATAAATCTACCTCCTTATGAGGAGGGGGAGAGGGTGTAAAGTTTACTAGTGTTCTGTGTGAATGTAATCTGCCCGCACCGAGGGTCTTTAAAGAAATCACCAAGTTCTGCACATTTCCACTGTTTAGCACAGCGTGATGACGTTAATTGCAAGTTGGGCATATTTTTGCTTTAATCCAGAGTGGAGGGGATCTAGCAGGTGTCTGTATGATGGAGGGGATCTAGTAGGTGTCTGCAGGGTGTAGGAGATCTAGTAGGTGTCTGCAGGGTGTAGGAGATCTAGTAGGTGTCTGCAGGGTGTAGGAGATCTAGCAGGTGTCTGCAGGGTGGAGTGGATCTAGCAGGTGTGTGTAGAGTGGAGGGGATCTAGCAGGTGTATGCAGGGTAGAGGGGATCTAGCAGGTCTCTGCAGGGTGGAAGGGATCTAGCAGGTGTCTGCAGGGTGGAGGGGATCTAGCAGGTGTCTGCAGGGTGGAGTGGATCTAGCAGGTCTCTGCAGGGTGGAAGGGATCTAGCAGGTCTCTGCAGGGTGGAAGGGATCTAGCAGGTGTCTGCAGGGTGGAGTGGATCTAGCAGGTGTGTGTAGAGTGGAGGGGATCTAGCAGGTGTACGCAGGGTAGAGGGGATCTAGCAGGTGTACGCAGGGTAGAGGGGATCTAGCAGGTCTCTGCAGGGTGGAAGGGATCTAGAAGGTGTCTGCAGGGTGGAGGGGATCTAGCAGGTGTCTGCAGGGCGGAAGGGATCTAGCAGGTGTACACAGGGTGGAGGGGATCTAGCAGGTGTACGCAGGGTGGAGGGGATCTAGCAGGTGTACGCAGGGTAGAGGGGATCTAGCAGGTCTCTGCAGGGTGGAAGGGATCTAGCAGGTGTCTGCAGGGTGGAGGGGATCTAGCAGGTGTCTGCAGGGTGGAAGGGATCTAGCAGGTGTACACAGGGTGGAGGGGATCTAGCAGGTGTCTGCAGGGCGGAAGGGATCTAGCAGGTGTCTGCAGGGTGGAGGGGTCTTGCAGGTATCTGCAGGGTGGAGGGGATCTAGCAGGTGTCTGCATGATATAGGATATCTAACAGATGTCTACAGGGAGGAGGGTGTCTGCAGGGTGGAGGGGATCTAGCAGATGTCTGCAGGGTGGAGGGGATCTAGCAGGTGTCTGCAGGGCGGAAGGGATCTAGCAGGTGTCTACAGGATGGAAGGGATCTATCAGATGTCTACAGGATGGAATGGATCTAGCAGGTGTCTGCAGGGTGGAAGGGATCTAGCAGGTGTCTACAGGATGGAAGGATCTAGCAGGTGTCTACAGGGTGGAAGGGATCTAGCAGGTGTCTGCATGATAAAGGATATCTAACAGATGTCTACAGGGAGGAGGGTGTCTGCAGGGTGGAGGGGATCTAGCAGATGTCTGCAGGGTGGAGGGGATCTAGCAGGTGTCTGCAGGGCGGAAGCGATCTAGCAGGTGTCTGCAGGGTGGAGGGGTCTAGCAGGTATCTGCAGGGTGGAGGGGATCTAGCAGGTGTCTGTAGGGTGGAGGGAATCTAACAGATGTCTACAGGATGGAAGGGATCTCGCAGATGTCTACAGGATGGAATGGATCTAGCAGGTGTCTGCAGGGTGGAAGGAATCTAGCAGGTGTCTACAGGATGGAAGGGATCTAGCAGGTGTCTACAGGGTGGAAGGGATCTAGCAGGTGTCTGCATGATATAGGATATCTAACAGATGTCTACAGGGAGGAGGGTGTCTGCAGGGTGGAGGGGATCTAGCAGATGTCTGCAGGGTGGAGGTGATCTAGCAGGTGTCAGCAGGATGGATGGGATCTAGCAGATGTCTACAGGATGGAAGGGATCTTGCAGGTTTCTGCAGGGTGGAGGGGATCTAGCAGGTGTCTGCAGGGTGGATGGGATCTAGCAGATGTCTACAGGATAGAAGGGATCTAGCAGGTATCTACAGGATGGAAGGGATCTAGCAGGTGTCTGCAGGGTGGAGGGTGTCTGTAGGATGGAGGGGATCTAGTAGGTGTCTGCAGGGTGGAGTGGATCTAGCAGGTGTCTGCAGGGTGGAATGGATCTAGCAGGTGTCTGTAGAGTGGAGGGGATCTAGCAGGTATCTTTAGGATGGAGGGGATCTAGTAGGTGTCTGCAGGGTGGAGGAGATCTAGCAGGTGTACACAGGGTGGATGAGATCTAGCAGGTGTCTGCAGGGTGGAGGGGATCTAGCAGGTGTACACAGGGTGGAGGGGATCTAGCAGGTTTACGCAGGGTAAAGGGGATCTAGCAGGTCTCTGCAGGGTGGAAGGGATCTAGCAGGTGTCTGCAGGGTGGAGGGGATCTAGCAGGTATCTGCAGGGTAGATGATATCTAGCAGGTGTCTGCAGGGTGGATGAGATCTAGCAGGTGTCAGCAGGGTGGAGGGGATCTAGCAGGTGTCTGCAGAGTGGAGGGGATCTAGCAGGTGTATGCAGGGTAAAGGGGATCTAGCAGGTCTCTGCAGGGCGGAAGGGATCTAGCAGGTGTCTGCGGGGTGGAGGGGTTCTAGCAGGTATCTGCAGGGTGGATGATATCTAGCAGGTGTCTGCAGGGTGGATGAGATCTAGCAGGTGTCAGCAGGGTAGAGGGGATCTAGCAGGTGTCTGCAGAGTGGAGGGGATCTAGCAGGTGTCTGCAGGATGGAAGGGATCTAGCAGGTGTCTGCAGGGTGGAGGGGTCTAGCAGGTATCTGCAGGGTGGAGGGGATCTAGCAGGTGTCTGTAGGGTGGAGGGAATCTATCAAGTGTCAGCAAGCTGGATTTGATCTAGCAGGTGTCTGCAGGGTGGATGGAATCTAGCAGATGTCTACAGGATGGAAGGGATCTAGCAGATGTCTACAGGATGGAATGGATCTAGCAGGTGTCTGCAGGGTGGAAGGGATCTAGCAGGTGTCTACAGGGTGGAAGGGATCTAGCAGGTGTCTGCATGATATATGATATCTAACAGATGTCTACAGGAAGGAGGAATCTATCAAGTGTCAGCAAGCTGGATTTGATCTAGAGGGTGTCTGCAGGGTGGAGGGGATCTAGCAGATGTCTGCCGGGTGGAGGTGATCTAGCAGGTGTCAGCAGGATGGATGGGATCTAGCAGATGTCTACAGGATGGAAGGGATCTTGCAGGTTTCTGCAGGGTGGAGGGGATCTAGCAGGTATCTGCAGGGTAGAGGGGATCTAGCAGGTGTCTGCAGGGTGGATGGGATCTAGCAGATGTCTACAGGATAGAAGGGATCTAGCAGGTATCTACAGGATGGAAGGGATCTAGCAGGTGTCTGCAGGGTGGAGGGGTTCTAGCATGTGACTGCAGGATGGAGGGGATCTAGCAGATGTCTACAGGATGTAAGGGATCTAGCAGGTATCTGCAGGGTAGAGGGGATCTAGCAGGTGTCTGCAGGGTGGATGGGAATCTAGCAGATGTCTACAGGATAGAAGGGATCTAGCAGGTATCTACAGGATGGAAGGGATCTAGCAGGTGTCTGCAGGGTGGAGGGGATCTAGCAGGTATCTGCAGGGTAGAGGGGATCTAGCAGGTGTCCACAGGGTGGATGGGATCTTGCAGATGTCTACAGGATGGAAGGGATCTAGCAGGTGTCTGCAGGGTAGAGGGGATCTAGCAGGTGTCCACAGGGTGGATGGGATCTAGCAGATGTCTGCAGGGTGGAGGGGTTCTAGCATGTGACTGCAGGATGGAGGGGATCTAGCAGATGTCTACAGGATGTAAGGGATCTAGCAGGTATCTGCAGGGTAGAGGGGATCTAGCAGGTGTCTGCAGGGTGGATGGGATCTAGCAGATGTCTACAGGATAGAAGGGATCTAGCAGGTATCTACAGGATGGAAGGGATCTAGCAGGTGTCTGCAGGGTGGAGGGGATCTAGCATGTGACTGCAGGATGGAGGGGATCTAGCATGTGACTGCAGGATGGAGGGGATCTTGCAGATGTCTACAGGATGTAAGGGATTTAGCAGGTGTCTGCAGGGTGGAGGGGATCTAGCAGGTGTCTGCAGGGTGGAGGGGATCTAGCAGGTGTCCACAGGGTGGATGGGATCTAGCAGATGTCTGCAGAGTGGAGGGCATCTTAGCTTGTCTGTCAACATTGCAGGTAAGTTGTGTCACTTACAAATGAATTCTTTATTAGTACTGACAAGTAGAAATTGGGGACTGATACCGGAAGGTAAATGCGCACTGTAAACGTCAGGAAAACAGAGAGGAAAAAAATTATATAAAATGAGTTTGAAAGTAAAATATAAACAATTCAATATTGTTCCTTGATTAGTAAACCTGGCTCCATTAGATTGTTCTGCAGATCTCTGAGCTTTGGCTGTTAGTGGTAATAACTGATCCAGGATATTCTATGTTCCCTGGCTTCCTCTGCAGACAGTATGTGAAGGTCTCTGACACACTTCCAGTTATCATGAAATCCACGTTTGCATTTTTCTAACCATCTCAGTGATTGATTTTTGCAGTTCTGGCCCGGTGCCGCCTGTTCTCCCATCATCTCAGTTACTCAAAGCAGAGGAATCTTCCGTGAAACATCTGGCAGAATCATCTGCGTCCATCCTGGGGATTCTGGAGCTCCAACATTGTCTCTCGCTAAGAAACTTTGTAACCAGCGGTTTAACAAAACAATATGTTACGTTTAATGTGTGATTGATTCACTTGTTTATTTTAAGGGATCTCTGCCAGTCCTACGTAGTTATACACAGAAATCCTTTACTCTGTATACAAATCATAGGGAGATAGATAGATAGATAGATATGAGATAGATATGAGATAGATAGATAGATAGATAGATAGATAGATAGATAGATAGATAGATAGATAGATAGATAGATATGAGATAGATATGAGATAGATATATAGATAGATAGATAGATAGATAGATAGATATGAGATAGATAGATAGATAGATAGATAGATATGAGATAGATATGAGATAGATAGATAGATAGATAGATAGATAGATAGATAGATAGATATGAGATAGATATGAGAGAGATAGATAGATAGATAGATAGATAGATAGATAGATAGATAGATAGATATGAGATAGATAGATAGATAGATATGAGATAGATATGAGATAGATAGATAGATAGATAGATGGATAGATAGATAGATAGATAGATAGATAGATATGAGATAGATATGAGATAGATAGATAGATAGATAGATAGATAGATAGATAGATAGATAGATATGAGATAGATATGAGATAGATATGAGATAAATAGATAGATAGATAGATAGATAGATAGATAGATAGATAGATAGATATGAGATAGATAGATAGATAGATATGAGATAGATATGAGATAGATAGATAGATAGATAGATAGATAGATAGATAGATAGATAGATAGATATGAGATAGATATGAGATAGATAGATAGATAGATAGATAGATAGATAGATAGATAGATAGATATGAGATAGATATGAGATAGATAGATAGATAGATAGATAGATAGATAGATAGATAGATAGATAGATAGATATGAGATAGATACAGAAGTGGAAGCTGCTCAAATCAATTTATAGGCCATAACAGGTGCTAGAAAGGGTGGGGTTATCCTGCAAGGAACATACACACAACATTTTTTCCCCCAGCACACTGCTATAGCCAGCAACAGATCTGCCATTTCTACTGTAGATAAAAATGCAAAAGTCTTTGTTGCACACATTTGCAAATGTATGTTTAAGCCATCCTGCCACGCCAAGGCGCTTTTGCTAATAGGATGGTCCTACTCTAAACAATGAGAGTCCCATATATTTGGGCCATACATATGTGTTTTTAAATTGAGAGCCAACTAACCAAAGAGGTACCACTGGGCTACCTGCATTTATTTTCCTTTAAAATGTTCCTAATAGGCTGCTGAGCTCAGTCTCGACACCCGGGGGCTAAAATTTGCCAGCCCTCCCCTGCACACGGCCGCCCCTGCAAACGGCATTACGCTCAACTGTGCCCAAGATGTTTAAATAAAATTGGAGTCAAACTCAATCCAAAACTGAATTTGAAAGTTCATTAACCATACTGAATATTACTTCCATGGGGTCCCACATTCCCCCAGATGCTGTCCTCACTTTTTCTGCCACTTGACTGTTTCAAACAGGTTGTATTTTTATTAAGGCCCCATTAAAATGGGGAGTTCATGTGGGCGGGGCATTGACAACATGTTGTCGGTTGGAAGAGAGGGACGAGTCAGTAAAATTAAGGAGAGCACTGCTGGACTCTTACAGACATCTGTGGACCTGTTAGATCAGGATGACCAATCGGATGCTAGATGAGTAATATTCATTATTACTCTTCATCTTATTGAGATACCCGTAAAGTTATTCCAATTAGAAATAAAGAAAGAGAAACCTTTCATTGTGACATAAACTGAGACCATCCCATCTTATGCTCAGACCATCGCTGAGAGAGGAGTGGAGTCAGATGTGTACAGTCCGGGTAGATGGATCTCCTGGGAGGATGAAGTGAGTTATACACCAGGGAGCACACGCAGAGTGAAGGAAAACTAATTCATAAACTACAAATTGCCTAAAAGTCTTATTAAGCAAAACAGCGGGGCCTTTTTTAAACACACATCAATCAGCCGCAGCTAAGAGTGATCTATTGCTGCTGGGACAGAAAAGTTAAGGACTAATATCGATAGGATGTAGAGTTGTACAGAGAAGTAATTAGTTGCATCTGATGCGGCAAAATGACATGGAGAAGAGAATATTGTATCTGCTTATCTGACAATAGCTTGATGGGAGGAAATGGAGCCCCGTGGGGTCCTTCTCGTACTTAAGAAAAACAAAATATTTACACATGACATGATTACACTAACGATTGATACAGAAAGCATTTTCTGCAGGTTGTCAATATATAGTGAGTGGCGTGTTACTCTATATCGACACGCTACAGCTGTCACCCATGATGCTGCTTGTCATGTGTACGAGTCACTAGTCTGGAGTCTATATGTGGTTTATATCCAAGTCACACTTGTATTTCCAAACTAGAGATGTGCACCGACCCCGTGTTTTGGTTTTGTTACAGGTTTTGCCCAAAAATCCTGAAAGGTTTTTGTTTTGTTTTTGGATCTGGATTTAATTTAAAATTGTGAAAAATAGGTAAAATGATTTTGAGCTGTCTTTGCTCCTATATTACTATTTATATCATTAACATTCACTTACAGTCAATTTTCTAATGATCTCTTCACAACTGTCCAAATTTTGGCCAATGTCTACAACGATCTGTCTGGCTAATATTAGTGACAGATCAGCTGCAAAAATACCTGGCAGTTTACTAAAAGATACAATCACCATTTCTGATTTAATTTTCTTTTAATTCAATTCCATATCTCACATTATAAGTCGACGTTCTGGTCCTACATTTGGACGTACACAAACAGGTTTTCATTATAACAACCAAACACAGATTCCTAGGTGAGTCACTGGGACACCTACCTAGCAGGTCTGTATTCCCCATGAGTACCTAAGATCACACTTGCCAACTCTCCCTGAATGTCAGGGAGACTCCCTGAAATAGGGGTGATCTCCCTCACTCCCTGAAGAGTCTGGCATTCTCCCTGATGCTGAGCCAGTACAAGACGTGGTTGGCTTCGCCATCTGTGGCATGATGACACAGTTCAGAAATTGTGTCCTATGTCCATGTATTGATGCCTATGGAGGTGGCCATTTTCATGGAGACCAAGATTTAATCAAAGACTGACAGGTGAGACAACATGACTTCAGTAATGGAGACAGAATTGTAAAAGACACTTCAGTCTCTAGAGATTCATTAGCTGCTTTTCTTTAACGCATAGTTGCCTACTCTACCGGAATGTCCGGGAGACTCCCACATTACTGGGAGACCTCCCGGGCTCCCGGGAGGGCATGGCAACCTCCCGGTTCTCGCCCCCGCAATAGATAAGTGGTGGGGGGTGGGGCTTAGTGGTGCAAATATTGCATCATCTTAGCCCCAAAATGATGCGATTCAACAAGACCGGCCCCCGCACGCCCACCTGCCCCGGGATATTCCTGAAGTAGGCCTAAGATATGTACTAAGGGGGTGCTATAACGCACCTCCACTATCAGATGCACACTACAACGGTATGCGGTCCAGCTTGGAACGCATTAACCAGAAGCACAATGACGCACCTCCTGTATAACAAGGGTTTCTGTTCCATATTGTCCTGGGAATTTTGTTTTTCCTCGTTTTCAGATCCAATTTTGGCGCAGAGTCGAATCGTGTTTTGTATCTACTCGGAACCCCAAATCTCCTTTCTGTCTGATTTTTCTAAATCCGAATTGCTCATCTCTATTCCAAATACTGCGCTTTGTTAATAAAATGTGGTGTTTGGGCCCCTCCTTACTTCACTTGTAAAAACAAACCACACATAGAAATTGATTGGAGCAATCCGGGCACCTTGGTGCAAATGTTGCCTAATGCAGAGGTGCTCAAACCCAGTCCTTAAGAGCTACCAACAGGCCATGTTTTCAGGATTTCTGTCTGTAGAAACTGGTGGGATAATTACTGACCCAGACAAATTGATTAACTCATCTGTGCGTGATTAAAGATATCCTGAAAACATGACCTGTTGGTTGATCTTGAGGACTGAGTTTGGGCACTTCTGGCCTAATGTATGATCCAGCTCACAGCCGCAACATCCGTGTAACATAGAATTCTAATGACCACTTAAAGATCCATCAAGCTACATGCCAGGAACATGGTGTAACATACTTGTACAACAGTTAAAATGATGTTTTGTGTAAGTGGTTTCAGCGAGGGACCCTTTCCTGAACCATATGGAAATAACAGATTTTGTAATGATGAAAGTCACCTTAAACTGACATTATTAGTAACGTATTCAACAACAAAATTACTTTATTTTTTTTAAATTATTTGAATACATACATTTGTGCGTCAGGAAATTTAAATCAAACTTGAGTAAGCAAATCAGTGTGTAACAAACAGACGCAGGAACTGAAACAACATGAGTACAACAGAGAGGGGGAAAATACCTGTTTTAATGAATAGACGAAAGAGGAGAAGGGTTCGGAGGGAGGAAAGGTCCAGGACTAGTAGGGAGAGTGCAAGTCCCTAATCCAAAATCACATTTTGAAACCGTTTAAATATTTTTATAAAATAGCATTTTTATTTTGAAACCTTTCCAGTGACCAGCAGCACGGCATAGCACAGCTTTAGCCAGGACCCCTTGTGTGTTTATGTGAATGAGAGAGATACATATTACTATGGTAGACACCAGCAGAACGGACGAGGCGAGAGGTCACCAAAGGTGACGGATGAAACCCCCAATCACAGTCACAGTGACCTTCTGTATTATAGCGTATTAGGTCACTGATGATATGAGGATTTGTCCCAGAAAAGTTTTGTCTTTTTCCTTTTATGTATCTGATCCAAGTGCACAGTACAATTTCTCCAATACGTCATTCCTGGAGTGATCCTCTGCATACAGCTGGACAATGCCACAAATCTCGTTCTGTCTGCAATTCTCAGTATCTATGTATTGGAAGCTGCAAAGTATCACTTCTCTTGTCCTGTATTCTGTGTGTAAAAATAGTATTGATGGCACTTTAATGACAAGTGAAGCTTTTAGGGTGAACACACTTAAAGACGACAGGGTTTGTAACAGTCTGAATACTTACTTGAAGGGTTAACATCGGATGGGGCCCGACCAATGGTAGCTCCTGTGCGAGGGTCCTGGGATGAATATAGCAGACGACACTTCCTGGTTTGTCTCACTCTTCAGCAGGAGATCCCACCCACCCACTCCTTGGCTAAGGTACTTTACGTTACACTGTTTGTGGTAGGAAGGCGATGCGTTCAGCGGCTGATTAGTGGGCGCACAGGTAGTTGGCCGCAGGTCACTGTCCCCTTAGAGGCACCAGTAACTCCTTTTTTTGGTCCTTCGGTGAGGAGGGTCCCTGTCTGGCTCGGTGAGGGAGGACAGCGTGAGTTTAGAAGGGGCAGTCACTCTGACGCCAATTCAGTGCACGATAAATTGGGATGTGTTCCCCATGGTTGGTGGATGTACGGCGGTTTGCGCCAATTCCACGTATCTAGTTATATCAGCTTGGGAGCTGTACCGCAGTGCCCTTTCTCCGCCACCATAGGTTTAGTTTAATACTAACTTAATAATAAAATGTCCTCCATTTTTAGCAACTTATACATGACTCCGTGTGTTTATTTTATACAATATGGTTAAGAATTTTAAGGTTGTTGTGAAGTTTATGGGGACATACACAGTGAGCCCTTTATGGAAACTACTGAGGAGGGAAGGGATCTAGTAGTCACTATTTCAGGTGGCTTAGACAGGTAAGTGATGTAACAAAGCAATGAGGAGGCAAGTCAGATGCTTGGTTGTATAGGAAGAGGAATCAGTAGCAGAAAGTAGTAAAAATACCACTGTATAGGTCATTGGTACGGCCTCATCTAGAATACTGTGTCCAGTTCTGGAGGCCATATCTCGAGAAGGATATAAATACATTACAGACTGTACAAAGAAGGGCAACTAATATGGTGCATGGCCTACAGCACAGAACTTACCTGGAAAGACTAAAAGATCTTATTATGTCAGTGGCGCACGCAGGGGGGGTAGCTGAGTCTCCAGAAAACCCCCCCCCTGCGCTAACTAAGTGGCCGCTATAGCTGCATTGTCCTATACAGCAGCCGCGGTGCTGTCAAAGAAGCGTCCGCGGTGGTGCTGTAGTGTATACAGCACCGCTGCGGACGCTTCTTAGACAGCGCCGCGGCTGCTGTATAGGACAGCGCTGAAGAAACAGAGGATGGTTTTTTTTTTGGGTCGGGGGGGAACCCCCACCCCCCCCCCGACAATCCTCCGTTCGCCCCTGTATGTATTGTTTGGAGCAGAGAAGGGAACAGGGGGCGTGATAGAAACTTTCATATATATCCAGGGTTATAACAAGGTGCAGGAGGGAAACATTCTACAAAGGAAGAAAGGAAGAGAAGTACTAGAACACGAGGACATGTACTGACACTGGGGGGAAGAGAAGTATTAGAACACGAGGACATGTACTGACACTGGGGGGAAGAGAAGTATTAGAACACGAGGACATGTACTGACACTGGGGGGGAAGAGAAGTATTAGAACACAAGGACATGCACTGACACTGGGGGGAAGAGAAGTATTAGAACACGAGGACATGTACTGACACTGGGGGGAAGAGAAGTATTAGAACATGAGGACATGTACTGACACTGGGGGGAAGAGAAGTATTAGAACACGAGGACATGTACTGACACTGGGAGGAAGAGAAGTATTAGAACACGAGGACATGCACTGACACTGGAGGGAAGAGAAGTATTAGAACACGAGGACATGTACTGACACTGGGGGATAGAGAAGTATTAGAACACGAGGACATGCACTGACACTGGAGGGAAGAGAAGTATTAGAACACGAGGACATGTACTGACACTGGGGGATAGAGAAGTATTAGAACACAAGGACATGCACTGACACTGGGGGGAAGAGAAGTATTAGAACACAAGGACATGTACTGACACTGGGGGGAAGAGAAGTATTAGAACATGAGGACATGTACTGACACTGGGGGGAAGAGAAGTATTAGAACACGAGGACATGTACTGACACTGGGAGGAAGAGAAGTATTAGAACACGAGGACATGCACTGACACTGGAGGGAAGAGAAGTATTAGAACACGAGGACATGTACTGACACTGGGGGATAGAGAAGTATTAGAACACGAGGACATGTACTGACACTGGGGGGAAGAGGAGTATTAGAACACGAGGACATGTACTGACACTGGGGGGAAGAGAAGTATTAGAACACGAGGACATGTACTGACACTGGGGGGAAGAGAAGTATTAGAACACGAGGACATGTACTGACACTGGGGGGAAGAGAAGTATTAGAACACGAGGACATGTACTGACACTGAGGGGAAGAGAAGTATTAGAACACGAGGACATGTACTGACACTTGGGGGAAGAGAAGTATTAGAACACGAGGACATGTACTGACACTGGGGGGAAGAGAAGTATTAGAACACGAGGACATGTACTGACACTGGGGGGAAGAGAAGTATAAGAACACAAGGACATGCACTGACACTGGGGGGAAGAGAAGTATTAGAACACGAGGACATGTACTGACACTGGGAGGAAGAGAAGTATTAGAACACGAGGACATGCACTGACACTGGGGGGAAGAGAAGTATTAGAGCACGAGGACATGTACTGACACTTGGGGGAAGAGGAGTATTAGAACACGAGGACATGTACTGACACTGGGGGGAAGAGAAGTATTAGAACACGAGGACATGTAGTGACACTGGGGGGAAGAGAAGTATTAGAACACGAGGACATGTACTGACACTGGGGGGAAGAGGAGTATTAGAACACGAGGACATGTACTGACACTGGGGGGAAGAGAAGTATTAGAACACGAGGACATGTACTGACACTGGGGGGAAGAGAAGTATTAGAACACGAGGACATGTACTGACACTGGGGGGAAGAGAAGTATTAGAACACGAGGACATGTACTGACACTGGGGGGAAGAGAAGTATTAGAACACGAGGACATGTACTGACACTTGGGGGAAGAGAAGTATTAGAACACGAGGACATGTACTGACACTGGGGGGAAGAGAAGTATTAGAACACGAGGACATGTACTGACACTGGGGGGAAGAGAAGTATTAGAACACAAGGACATGCACTGACACTGGGGGGAAGAGAAGTATTAGAACACGAGGACATGCACTGACACTGGGGGGAAGAGAAGTATTAGAACACGAGGACATGCACTGACACTGGGGGGAAGAGAAGTATTAGAACACAAGGACATGTACTGACACTGGGGGGGAAGAGAAGTATTAGAACATGAGGACATGCACTGACACTGGGGGGAAGAGAAGTATTAGAACACAAGGACATGTACTGACACTGGGGGGAAGAGAAGTATTAGAACACGAGGACATGTACTGACACTGGGGGGAAGAGAAGTATTAGAACACGAGGACATGTACTGACACTGGGAGGAAGAGAAGTATTAGAACACGAGGACATGTACTGACACTGGGAGGAAGAGAAGTATTAGAACACGAGGACATGTACTGACACTGGGGGGAAGAGAAGTATTAGAACACGAGGACATTTACTGACACTGGGGGGAAGAGAAGTATTAGAACACGAGGACATGCACTGACACTGGGGGGAAGAGAAGTATTAGAACACAAGGACATGTACTGACACTGGGGGGAAGTAGGTTCAGAGGAAGTTACTTTACAGAAAGGGTAGTGGATAAGTGGAATCTCCTCCCATCAGAGGTGGTAGAGGCAAAATTAGATGCACATCTCCATGGAGTATACAGACACAATGTAACATGTGTGAGCCCTGAATCCACACACTATAGCCATTTAATACAGCAGTGACTGATTTAACATTAACCCATAAAATGAAAGGATTAGAAATAAGAAATTTTCTTATTCCACAATTTCACGGCCGCCGGCGGCGTTCGCACATAAACCATCCATGAGGTCAAAACGAACCAAATCAATGGCCATTTCCATTTCCGTGCGCTGTCAGATGTGTGAAATCTCGACTCCCCCCTTTGCCTCTTGTGCAGAATTATTCACACCTGGCGCGTCTGATGAATAAATATATAGATCTACCATTTATTTTATGGCTGTGAATGTTAATACTTCCTCGGAACATGATAGTAATTTTCTGGAAAGTGCCATCATTTTAGTGACTTACACCAATTAATTCCATCTTGTAAGAATCTGCAGGAGTGATGGATTCTCAGCAGACGCAGGGACCATCCTTCATAGAACACGTCTGGTGTCAGTAGGTCCCGGGATGAAAGCCAGAACGTGCACGTGTTGTTATTATAATATGATTCATATTACGGACACAGGGACTGTCAGTATGTTACACAGACCTGGCTCATCCACCTGGACAAGTGTCTGGAGCTGAGACCAACCCCGCTAGAGGTGACAAGATGGGCTTGTTCTACTACGTTCTACTGGGTGGGGGTTTATTGGTTGTCTGTAACTTGTCATCGCTGTGTACTCCTATTAGAGCTGCTCACCGACCGTGAGGGTCAACTGAGCACCAACCCAGGGGTCGGAGGGTGTCTCTGAAACCACTGATTGGAACGGTTTACAGTTGCACAGTGCGTAGCTGCTGCAGTGCCTCTTTGCTGTTGCTCTGACTAAGTCCTCCTGCCGGGGAGAGGGAGGACGCTGGCTCAGTGCAGGGCAGCAGGAAACCGGAGCAAAGCGGGTGAGTGTAGCAAGGACAGACGTCTGACAGTGTGATCCCAGGATAGATGACGGTTATTGCTCATATAGCTCTTATAAGACACAATCAGTTAATAGACTTACACAGACTAGCTGAGGTTCTTTGTGATTGTGGCCGTAGTACTCCGGTCACACAGTTGGCTGGGCCTATAAGTCCAGTGGTTGTCAATGTACCACTGATGCGTACACCACTGGAGTACCCTGATTCTGGGTAAAGCTGGATGCGCATCTATGCAATTATCGTGCAGATGACACGATGAGCAACCGTTTGGTCAGATATTGCAAGAGTGAGCACGCTCCCACCACAACGTGTTTTATCTTACCAAAACACATCGCATCTGTTGATTTGGTTTTATAAACTTCCTGAAATTCACGATCAACATTAGACCGATGCTGGGTAAATGTGGCAGTGTGCACGCACTCACACCCAGCAGTGCAGGCAGATATCTGTGGAGTGTACAGAGTAACGGTCTTTTCAGCAGATGGTTATGAGAGATGAAGAGCACAGATCTGACGGTAAATCATTTAGGTGTGTACACAGGGATCTTCAGGCTCATTAGGGCTCTCAGTAATTGGTGAAATTGTTACAGATATCGTATCTGGCGATAAATTTGTCAAACTGCGGGTTTGAAAAAAATGGAGATGTTGCCTATAGCAACCAATCAGATTCTAGTTATCATTTATTTAGTACATTCTACAAAATGACAGCTAGAATCTGATTGGTTGCTATAGGGAACATCTCCATTTTTTTGAAACCAGCAGCTTGATAAATTTACCCCCTGGAGTAAGATTACATAGGTGTGTGCCTAGCTTTACTCAGGGAAATTCTGCAATAAGAACTGCCGTCCGTGGTATTAGACTGCTATATGTAGTGGCTGGTTAGGGTCATACTGTAAGGATATTATTATTAACATTAACAACAGTTAAGGAAGTTACAGCATAGTGTAAAGCCCCCTGCGGGGAAACAGGGACAGACGCAACACAAAAGAACTTACCTTGAAAACGATGGTCACCTCCAGTCCGCCTCCGATATCCCAGCTGCGACCCGATCCCAGCAGATCCGCAGCCGTAACCCTTGTCACCTCCAACCACGTCCCTCTAGGAAAGAGACAGAGATTACGGCCGTGCCTACCAGGTAAGGGCTGTCCGAGAATACGGCAACGAACAAGGACACTCTCAGTCCAAGCCCACTTGCCGCCTCCTCGCTTTGCTCTTGCCAAGACGCAGGGGACTACAGGCACTTAAGACCAAGACTAGTCCGAGGACTAATCCCGCCTCAAGTACCTCACACACCTGCCGGTGAGGGCCTAACCGAAAGGGGGAATCGAGCGTGATACTCACCGGGACACTCCCACTTCCGATCCTGTTCTCCTGCACCTTCCCGACTCCTGCGGATGACAAGGAACACACAGCCTCCCTCTACGCTCTCAGTGAGACTAAGATGGCACCCACAAAACTGGATTGACTACAACAGTGACCCGACCCTAACAACACTCTAATGGTCGGCAACGCAACTACGTCAAACAACTATGTCTACCTAGGTGTGGTGCACTAACGGAACTGCTCACTACACACTACGGGGAACACCAGCCGGTGTTCACGGACTATACCGGAGGGCGGTTCCTAACCCCCTCACCCAGGTCTAACCAAGGAGACTGTCTCCTTACGATGGGGTCACCCACGGACCCTAAGGACCGGCTGCTTCAAGCCCGGCTGAGGCTCAGAGGAACAGCACACTAACCCGCGGGCCGACTGCCGTACAGAACAGCCGATCGAACTGAACCGCCCGACTGCCTGTACTCGGGTATCTCACACGTGTCCTTACGTCCGGAACCACAGGTCCACCTGCATGGAACCGGCCTTGGGGACCCTCAATCAGAACAGCGGCCGCCCCTGGAACTGCCTCAAGGTGTGCTGCACTGCCACCAACTCACTCAGCCACCCCCTCTGGGTACCAGTGTGACCCCGGGGACCTAAGGGACAGGAAAACTATGTGTGTTCTCCCCTGACTATGTGTATGCTGGTAACTACACTTGTCCCCACAGCACGGGTTAGCACAGAACAACACAGGAACAAGAGCCTACCTTTAATGGGGGTCTGACGTCTTGCCCCTGGACACAATTATGTAGCACACCCAAAATACCGTAATTCAACAATACCCGCCGCACAGACAGAATACAATATACAGTACTTTGTAAGCTACTTACCAGAGCACACCGCTGTTAGCCAACCAGCAGGTTGCTACAGCACCACAGGAGCCTCCGCTCTACTGTACCTCCTAACTACGTGTGCTCACCTCACACAGGACCGCGCCTACACTCACGAGGCTCTCACGCCTCTATCACACCACCACCAGGGCCTTCTGCCCTTCACACCATGGGCCTCTTGCCCAGTTGCACACAGAGCCTTGTGCTCTGATTAATGGGCCTCAGCCCCCTCTCTACCTAGGGCTCTGAGCCCACTAACTAGGGCCTTGTGCCCTGCTACCTAGGGGTCCTAGCCCCTGCCTACTGAGGCCTGTGGCCTCCCTGACTAACTGAGGGCCTTGTGCCCTTTATAGCCTACATGCTACCAGCCCCCACTCAGGCCCTCTGGCCTTCCTATGGCCTCTAGGCCACTAACTACCTAAGGGCCTTGTGCCCTTTTATACCTGGGGCTCTCACGGCCCCTGCCTAACTAACAGGGGCTTGTCCCCTTTATCACAAGTATTATGGCCTACTGGCCCACTAAGTCGTAGGGGCCTAGTGCCCAGGTCCCTGGGCCTTGTGCCCCTAATTTTCCGTGCCAACGGGCCTTGTGCCCAACCGTGGCCCCGGGCCTAGTGCCCGAATTTAACGTTGAGTATACTTACCTGCTCTGCGCAGGATACTCAACTTGCCACGCCGTCTTCTTCCTTCTCCGGGTCTTCCAGACCCTCCAGCCGGCGGAGCCTCTTCTCCTCTTCGGCGCGGGTCTTCTGACTTCTCTGGTGGCGGGGGCGGTCTCAGTCCTTACAAGGGCTCCCCGCCGACGATCTCCGCTGCTTCTGTTCTTCTTCCACTCCGGACGTCCCACGACGTCCTTCTCCCTCCGCCGCCGGACTCCTTCTGACAAAATGGCGCCACCCAGCGACTTATATAGTCGCCGGCGTGACATCATTAGCCAATCAATCTTTTGAATGGCCGGGCGCGAGCCGCGATTGCCTCGCGCATCCGGCCGCTGATTGGCCAGCGGGGAAAGATGAGCCCTGATTGGCTCATCCTTCCTCCGCGCACAGGACCTGCAGGAAGAAAGTCATACTCACCGCCGCTGGATCGATGGACAGGTAAGTTCTTCTCCTCTTCTTTCTTCCTGCTGGGCACCATCAGGGACCTCTTCAGCCCCTCCAGGGGCACAGCACTGGCGGACATCTTCGCCCTCTTCACGGGCACCGGGCATAGCAACATCTTCGGCCCCTCCAGTGGCACAACGCTGGCGGGGGTCTCCTCCGGGGACATCCCCACAATAGTCTGAAGTGTTTTATAGATTAGGCAGTACAGTACTCTGTTCTAAAGAGCTTACAATCTACAGAAAAAGGGATCAAAACAGGAGGTCAGGGAACATATAGGGTGCTGCAGAAATGGGCGAAGCTGCAGTAACATCCATTGAATCTCTGAGCTCCTGGAAAGTCTATATAAAGCATATATCACTGTAACAAACCCCCTGAACTTATTGGTCAATAGAGATTCTATATTCCGTGGCTGGTTGGAGAACGCGGCAGCTCTAAGCTTCAAGCGTTTGTGATTTTGCTGTCTGTATTAGTTATATCCCATCTGTATTTGTACGACTGTCCGGCGCTATGGAATCTTTGGTGCCTTATAAATAAATAATCAGCTCATTGTAAACCAGATTGTAACGTTAGGTGGGGAAGGGTTACGGGTATATTCTGTAATAAAATCCTCTTCCAACATCTGTAACCTGTTTTATTCTTTAATCTGTGATTAGTGCCGGTTGCATTCTATCCACCGCTGGCTCGTGCGCAATGATGCGAGATTCCCTCGTATCCCTGCCCTGTGCTATACGCAGAGCTCAGTCCACGACCAGCTGCATTAACAGCACATTCCCTGGGAAACAAATGACTGCCCCAGTATCCTCATTAATTTAGATAAAAATTGCAGAGTGTGGAAAGAGAATAGATGTAAGTACCACTCCTTCATCATACATCTGCTTAACAAACTGCGCACCTCTTCCAGACTCCATTATCTACTTAAAGAGCAAAAACTGCAAGGTCATTTTTAATACAGAGAAAACGAGAAGTTATTAGTCGGTTAGATGCTGTTCCCTGTGTGTTGCAGCTAGGTGCTCGGGGGGGGGGGGGGGGGAGCACAGGTTCTCTGCTGATTTTTAGGATATTCTCCCTTTTATTAATAAATGCTGGAGATGTCCAGACACCAGGACCCAAGAGAGTTCTGTGCCGTTATATAAACAATTAACCCCTTGGTGAATCACAATGTGTCTAGTATCATACTTGCCAACTTTTAAAACCTTTCTCCAGGAGATCCCGGAGGACAGGTCATGTGACAAGTTTAGGGGGGGGGGTGACAGCATCACATCATCATAACACATCAACACATCATCATAACGCTGCCCCCACTATAAAAAAGATGATATTTACGGCATTGGATAGCGGGGGAAGGGCTTACGTCATTATGCTCCGCCTCCACAAGTGTCCGGGAGGTTGCCTACCCTTCCGGGGGGACTCCCTGAAGTTCCGGGAGAGTAGGCAACTATGTCTAACATACTACCAGGATAAACTGGGACCATTTACATATTGCTATGTAGCTTCTCTTCATTCTGCTTTGTCATGTTCTGTCTGCACAAACATGTGGTCATCACTGTACGCCGTCTGTCTAAGACTGCAACGTGTATATCTGTAACGCTAAAAACGTTTGCCTGAAACTCACATGTGCCTATCCTTCCCAAATGCCCGGGAGACTCCTGAATTTCCGGGAGCATTCTTCATCTCCCGGCAAAGTAGGCAACCCGGATCCCATCAAGTCCCTGCCCCCGCTGTGAGATGCAAATGGCATTGTTGGGTCCGTGATGACACAAACCGCATCCTCGCGCCCCCACACTTGTCCCTTGGACTTCTCCCGTAGAAGAAGGCGGAAAATGTGGGCAAATGGGCTAAAAGTACAACACACTACTGTCACATGTCCGCCATCTCCTCAGTACAACTCTCCCTCTTTATTCTAAATATACTATTAATGTCAGAGGCCTAATTACTATCTCCTTTAAAGAAGCGAAAAAATCTTTACTCCTTGAAGATCTTTTTACAATATCTTGTCCTGATAAACAGAATTTCAGTACCTGTAACGCCTATGGGGGAACGGAACAGACGCACACAGAGGTCTTACCTTGCTTACAATGGACCACCCACCGTCCACTTTGGCACTTTGGACCCACTATAGGAGCTCTTCTCCTTTGCGCAGACTTTGCCGAGGGGTCGATCTCTGGGACCTACAGAGGGGTATACTGAGGGGAACAGACAGATGGCACAGAAAACAACGACCGCTATTGGTTCGGTATCTTACCTGCTGTGACAACCGCACAAATGATTGCCAGTTTCCACCCGCCCTTAGCTGCGTCGCTGGCCTCCATCTGCAGCCTGGCACCCAGCTTCAAAGCCTGTCATTCTGGGGCTCTGGATTTTTGGTGCCCTCTCGAACAGATAGAGGGATTTCGTATGCCACTCGCATAGTCTATTGGCTACACTTACAAGGGACCCAAATATCACTCTACATCAAGGACCTCGTACCCTACTAACTGAACAGGGCCTAGCGCCCTCCGACACTAACTAGGGCCTAACACCCCCCTAAGTAAACAAGGCCTAATGTCCACTAACTACACAGGGCCTAATACCCTCTTAACAACTAGGGCTTAGTGCTCAGCTGAGGGTCTTGCACCCAACCTCACAGGTGGGTCTGGTGCCCTATTATTCCAAAGGCCTAGTCTCACCCGTTAACTCTAAGGGGCTTGTGCCAAACAAAGCTAAACTTTTGGGCCTACTGTCCAACAACTACTATAGGCCTTCTGTCCAGCCTAATGGGCCTAGTGCCCAGTCTAACTTAGGGCCTTAATGCCCAGTCCAACCAAAAGGGCCTTGATCTTGTGGGCCTAGCACTCACTAGTATCTTTGGCCTAGCATCAGTCCTGTCTGCCTACCTCTAATGAGGCTAAGACTTATGTATCCTTCGTGCCCCCGGGCCCAGTGCCTGAATTTTGCCAGGGCCTTGTGCCCTATGGAAAGAAATTGTGAGAGGAAGGAAGTGTGTAAGGGTGCCTGGGAGAGGTAGCGTCCACAATGGCCTTACCTGCTTCCAGTGTGTTTGGGGCATTCCTCTAGTGTTTCCCCCTCCATTCTTCCTTGCTCCAGTCCGCCGCAGATGTCTTCTACTTTTGATCCTGACGAGTCTTCATGGGGCAGAGTAGCTCTTAGCCTTGACAAGGGCTCTCTATCCACAATACATTGCAAAGCTGATGTGTCACAGAACAACACAGGGTTGGGATTGGGAACCGTGGCCCTAACTGGTGGATAGGGTTTGGAACCTATCACATGGGTCGGTTATGGGGACGGCAAGACGGGGCATCCAAACCTGTGTCCAGGCAACTCCCTCTATTCTTGAAGTGTAAAATAGGGATACCCAGTAACACAGGGCTGGGAAATAGCATCCTGTTTATATTATAGTTCTTTCTAACCTATTTACTTGGGAGCTAGAGATTTTAGCTGACTTGTATCCCATGAATTTGAAAACATATTAGTCTGAAATGTAACATCTGATCCCAGATCACTACATTATCCTCAGTTCTGAGAAGCGCTTGATGTTTATTTTCACATATATGTTTGTGAATGTTATACC